>NC_044558.1:114680622-114994285 GCF_007565055.1 Rhinopithecus roxellana | reverse complement strand
GCTTATAGATAAAACTCCCATCTCCCTGGGACAGAGCATCTTGGGGGAAGGGGCGGCTCTGGGTGCAGCTTCAGCAGACTTAAACGTTCCTGCCTGCTGACTCCAAAGAGAGCAGAATATCTCTCTGCACCATACTCAAGCTCTGCGAAGGGACATACTGCCTCCTCAAGTGGGTCCCTGACCCCCATGCCTCCTGACTGGAAAACACCTCTAAGCAGGGGTTCACAGACACCTCATACAGGAGAGCTCCGGCTGGCATCAGGTGGGTGCCCCTCTGGGATGAAGCTTCCACAGGAAGGAGCAGGCAGCAATCTTTGCTGTTCTGCAGCCTCTGCTGGTGATATTCAGGCAAACAGGGTCTAGAATGGACCTCCAGGAAACTCAAGCAGTCCTGCAGAAGAGGGCCCTGACTGTTAGAAGGAAAACTAATAAACAGAAAGCAATAACATCAACATAAACAAAAAGGATGACCACACAAAAATCCCATCCAAAGGCCAAAACTAAAAACTCTCAATAAACTAGCTATTGATGGAACGTGTCTCAAAATAATAAGAGCTATTTATGACAAACTCATACCAATATCATACTGGACGAGCAAAAGCTGGAAACATTTCCTTTGGAAACCAGCACAAGACAAGTATGCCCTCTCTCACCACTCCTGTTCAACACAGTATTGGAAGTTCTGGCTAGGGGAATCAGGCAAGGGAAAAGAATAAAGGGTATTCAGATAGGAAGTCAAATTGTCTCTGTTTGCAGATGATATAATTGTATATTTAGAAAACCCCATCATCTCAGCCCCAAAACTCCTTAAGCTGATAAGCAACTTCAGCAAAATCTAAGGATACAAAATCAATATGCAAAAATCACAAGCATTCCTATACACCAATAATAGAGTCAAATCATGAATGAACTCCCATTCACAATTGCTACAAAGAAAATAAAATACCCAGGAATACAACTTACAAGGGACATGAAGAACCTCTTCAAGGAGAACTACAAACCACTGCTCAAGGAAATAAAGAGAGGTCACAAACCAATGGAAAAATATTCCATGCTCATGGATGGGAAGAATCAACATCATGAAAATGGCCATACTGCCCCAAGTAATGTATAGATTCAATGCTATTCCCATCAAGCTATGAATGACTTTCTTCACAGAACTAGAAAAAGTACTTTAAATTTCATATGGAAATAAAAAAGAACCCTTATAGCCAAGACAATCCTAAGCAAAAAGAACACAGCTAGAGGCATCATGCTACCTAACTTCAAGCTATACTACAAGGTTACAGTAACCCAAACAGCATGCTGCTTGTACCAAAACAGATATATAGACCAATGGAACAGAACAGAGGCCTCAGAAATCACACCACATATCTACAACCATCTGATCTTCAACAACTCCAACAAAAACAAGCAATGAGGAAAGGATTCCCTATTTAATAAATGGTGTTGGGAAAGCTGACCAGCCATATGCAGAAAACTGAAACTGGACCCCTTCCTTACACCTTATACAAAAATTAACTCAAAATGGATTAAAGACTTAAACCTAAAACCTAAAACCATAAAACCCTAGAAGAAAACCTAGGCAATACCATTCAGGACATAGGCATGGGCAAAGACTTCATGACTAAAACATCAAAAGCAATTGTAACAAAAGCCAGAATTGACAAATGGAATCTAATTAAACTTCTGCACAGCAAAAGAAACTATCGTCAGAGTGAACAGGCAACCTACAGAATGGGAGAAAATTTTTGCAATCTATCCATCTGATAAAGGGTTAATATCCAGAATCTGCAGGAACTTAAACAAATTTACAAAAAAAAAAAAAAAAAAAAGAAAAAAAAATCAAAAAGTGGGTGAAGGATATGAACCGACACTTCTCAAAAGAAGACATTTAGGCAGCCAACAAACATGAAAAAAAGCTCATCATCACTGGTCTTTAGAGAAATGCAAATCAAAACCACAATGAGATACCATCTCATGCCAGTTAGAATGATGATCATTAAAAAGTCAAGAAACAATAGATGCTGGAGAGGGTGTGGAGAAATAGGAATGCTTTTACACTGTTGGTGGAAGTGTAAATTAGTTCAACCACTGTGGAAGACAGTGTGGTGATTCCTCAAGGATCTAGAACCAGAAATACTATTTGACCCAGCAATCCCACTACTGGGTATATTGCCAAAGGATTATAAATCATTTTACTGTAAAGACACATGCACACATATGTTTATGATAGCACTATTCACAATAGCAAAGACTTGGAACCAACCAAGTCAATGCCTATCAATGATAGACTGGATAAAGAAAATGTGGCACATATACACCATGGAATACTATGCAGTCACAAAAAAGATGGGTTTATGTTCTTTGCAGGAACACGGAGGAAGCTGGAAACCATCATTCTCAGCAAACTAACACAGGAACAGAAAACCAAACACTGCATGTTCTCACTCATAAGTGGGAGTTGAACAATGAGAACACATGGACACAGGGAGAGGAACATCACACACTAGGGTCTGTTGTGGGGGTGAGGGGGCAAGGGGAGGGAGAGCATTAGGACAAATACCTAATGCATACAGGGACTAAAACCTAGATGACAGGTTGATGGGTGCAGCAAACCACCATGGCAAACGTATACCTATGTAACAAACCTGCATGTTCTGCATATGTATGAACTTAAAGTGTAAAATAAAAAATAAAACATTGGCTCTCAGAATTATTTCTAGAAAATGATCTTCTATGGTGTATTCTAGATGATGTTTCTTTCCTCTATTTAGACATTAATTTATAGACTTTAAATTGTTTTCTCTTTATTCATAAAAACAGAGAGAAGTCTCTTTATTAAATGAGTCTTTGTGATCAGGCAGAGTGTGTGAATTGACTTAGGCTTTCCTCATGGACAGTTCTGGTACTTGACAAATTCTCTCCTCAGATTCAAACTGTAGGATAATTTGATTATATTAGTACTCGATGGACAGTTCTTGCCCACCTCTCAGGATCAGCCAGACATTCATCTAGGGCAGCTTTGTGCACAGAAAATGGAACAGGACTTATCCTTACTTTCTGATTCTCTCAACAAGCTTTTCTTGATGTGTTTTCTGAAAAAAAAAAAAAAAAAAATGCTTGTTATATAAGGTACTAAGAGTTGTTATGAGAGAAACTTATTTTCCAGGCAAAAGAACTTAGGCAATGATGGATAAAAATTTAAACATGATTACTTTCTGCAGAATATCACAAAATTGTTACATGCACTTTGAATATCCAGGGAGAGGCTATGCATCTCTTCCCTAAATTCTTTGTTCACAAAATCTTCTAAAACATCCTTTCTTCTATGAACTTTACTTGGGGAAAAATTTAAACATGATTGCTTCCGGCAGAATATCAAAATTACTGCATGCATTTTGAACATCCAGGGATAGGCAATGCATCTCTTCCCCAAATTCTTTATTTGCAAAATATTTTAAAATATCCTTTCTTCTATGAAGTTTATTTTGGGAACTTCTATGTTATAGATCAGAGCACTGGGAAATCTACAATTCCAAAAACAAATGGCTGGAATGCTTTCTGTACATCCATTTCTAGAATGTTCACCTATTTTTCTCTTCTAACTGGTCTCCAAATAGTTGAAGGATAATGTAGTGAGAAAAGCTGATGGATTTTAGCTGCCTCAAAACCCCAGTAGTATCAGGACACACAGGTCTGTGTGTCTAGAAGTCAGAGACAAGAGAACGGAGGAAGAACAAAGAGAATCAGCTGGGAACTCCTACTTGTTATTTCTTCAGATTCTTAAGTGGCTAATATATTATGTTTGAATAAATGAAGCATGGGTAAGCTCTGAATTTTAAAAATCCAGCTCCATTGTTGGACTGAATAGAAATCCCCAATAGATTCTTGTGGCAGGCTGCCAGTTTTAGTTCATAGAGATGTAAAAAATTTTGTCTTTTGTCATTTTTTATGTCATCCCAGGTATTTTAGGGGGGAGTCAGCATAGCCTGGAAAAAACACTTTAAATGTATTTTCTTCATAAATATTCCTTTAAGTCCTATGAATTAGTAATGTATTAGTCTGTTCTCATGCTGCTATGAAGAAATATCCAAGACTGGGTAATTTATAAAGAAAAGAGGTCTAATTGACTGACAGTTCTGCATGGCTGGTGAGGCCTCAGGAAACTTACAATCATGGTGAAGGCACCTCTTCACAGGGCCGTAGGAGACAGAATACATGCCGAGTAAAGGAGGAAGCCTCTTATAAAACCATAAGATCAAATGAGAACTCACTCACTATCATGAGAACAGCATGGGGAAAATTGTCCCCACTATTCAATTATCTCCACCTGGTCCCGCCCTTGACATGTGGGGATTATTACAATTCAAGGTGAGATTTGGGTAGGGGACACAGAGACAAACCATATGAAGTAATCATTCTTTATGTCTTCTTATTTAGAAAACTAAAAGCACAGAAAAAGAGACAGAGGGGACGAACAGCAGACAGGATAAATGTCCTCTTACTTCTGATGTAATCTTTGTAGCTTTCACACGTCTTGGTAAGGATGGTTTCTCAACTGGATCTTCATGTTTTTGTTTTTTCCTCCTTAATGATTTCCTAGATAAATACCCTTAAAAATGGCCACTGCTGCTGCAAACAGGCAGGTCTGCTTTACTGCCCATACAAGTGTTCTAAGCAGTCTATTTCTCAAGCTAGTCCCTTGTTTACTGTCTTTTGCTTTCAATATCCATTAGACTAAGTACAATAAGCTGACTATTGCCTATAAACAATGAACAAATCATCACCAATCACCTTCAACTTCTTTGCTTGGTCCTTGTAGTAAACCTAAAATTAGGGAGAAAAACCCCCAAAATTTCAGACCAGTGCCACTCATAACGTGGCCTGTAGACTAGCATTGGACTATTTGTTATCTGTCTGTAATAAAAAAAAAAGTACAGAAATAGTAAGTGTGTAGAATTTTTATAGCAATTTGACATTGCCCTGACTTGCAAGTGCATGATTAGTGGGTTTGTCCATTGAAAAGAGTATAGATCAGTTTGTTTGGATGTTGTCAGACTCTGGGGTGTGACACAAGCTGTACCTTAGTCCTATTCAGATCCTTTGGAACGAAGACTGAGAAGCCCAGGATTAGAGAACTCATCACCTTTTCCCATTGTTCAAGTTTTGCTGGAGGCTTTGTAAGCTTTGAACTCTCCCCTATACGTTTTCAATTGTACAAAGAAACATTCCCAGTCTCCTCTGCCCCTTTCACACTAATGACTCGTGATTCAAATCCAAATTACTTGAAGTCTGCAAAGGGCTCATGAAGATGGAGAAGTAGAACTTACTTCTCACAGTTGCTACACTAGGACTTTGTCTGCCTGCCTGCCTCCCTTCCTGCCTCCCTGCCTTTTTGCTTTCCTGCCTTCCTTCTTTTTCTTTTCTTTTCTCGTCTTTTCTTTTTCAGTTAGGTCTTGCTCTGTCACCCAGGCTGGAGTGCAGTCACAAGATCATGCCAAACTACAGCCTCAACTTCTGGGCTCAAGTGATCCTCTTGCCTTGGCCTCCCAGAGTGTTGGGATTATAAGTGTGAGCCACTGCACTGGGCCTAATACCTTTTCTAATGACAGTGACAGAATGCTACATAACTTCTTCAGCTCATTTGTGGTTCAGGTTATGTAATAGCAACTTGGGCATGAATTAAAGCCTCTCACTCAATGTCATAGAAATGCCAAATATATCTTTGGGTTGCATTTAAATCAGGAGGCCAGGCTGTTCAGCTGTGGCCCAACATGATGTGGCATAAGCCAGGTCCCAGAGATGTGATAAGTTATTTAGCACCATCTGTTAAAGTTTCATACTTGTGAAACTATTAAAATAGATTTTTTTCCCTCTGAAATTAAAAGATTTATTTATGTATTTTTAATTCCTCAGAACATCTGTTGTGTGATACCTTGTGTGCATTGATACATCCAGTGAATTCACCTAAGGAGAAGATTTGTACTCTATAAAAATGCGTTTGTGTGTGCGCGCACACGCTTGCCATGTGCTAGATCAGTACAAGGAATACTAACTGTACTCCTGGACTTCTGTTAAATCAGTGTGCTGAGTTGGTGAAGGACAGGCTATAACATTCTTAAGAGTCTCAAGTATTAAATATAATTTGTTTTCAAGCTTCTAAGACAATGTGAGATGAATAGTCCTTTCTTCTTGTTCACAAATAAAAATATTTTAAAACTAAAACCAATGTTTTCAATGTCAAAGATTGTTTCCTTTTTTGGCTTATCAGCCACCACTGCTTCTCAATAGGTCATTTGCTCTTCCATCTAAGGAAGATTTATAGGACACCTATTGTGTGTCAAGTATTGTGCTAGAACCAGGTCTCTGCCTTTATAGGGCAGGCTCACAATAAGTAGCAATAGAAACAAATTATTCATTACAATACATGCTTTGATAGAGGCGTTAACAGGATATATAGGAGCACAGAGGATGGAACATTTACATCAGAAGCAAGGGAATTAGGAATGAACTTCCTGGTGTAGGTAATATTTATACAGAGGAATGAGGAATTAGAAATAGTTAAACAAGGCATGCTTGTGCATGCAGTGTGCCCTTGCACACTTTGTATGTGGTTTATGTGTGGAAGACAGTCCTCAGTAGAGAAATGACAGTATATTAGAAGGCACAGAGGCATGACTGGGGATGTCACATTGAAGTAATTTTATGTAGGAGGTCCCATACCTTCCTAGATCATATCTCCACAAAGAGAGACTCTTACTCATCAGTGTACACTCAGAGCTTGGCACATGATAGGAACTCCATAAATATTTGTGGAACAAGTGAATGGCCTGAAGTCCTAACTTAATAAGTTCAAACTCTACCCCTGCAAATGGTAGCAAGATATTGGCAGCTGTAGTTGGGCTTTACTATGGCTTTTATGATTTTTTCTGGTAACTCCAAAGGGAAGACTCTGCCATACAACAGCTGTTCTCATTCATTTTCTTTCCTTCACCTTAGAATCACTTGTTCTTACTTTGCTAGTAATTATTGATTGATTGTCAACTCTCTGTTCATGCTGGTGACATATAACATTTGTGTCAAACACGGTCATGGCTCTAAGACTCTCATATGGTTTTTTTGATAATCCATTGCATCCTCCTAATATGAAATGCATATACTTTTTTTTTTTTTGAGGCAAAGCCAACACTGGAATGTAAAACAAATAATATATATCTTTTTATGTCAAGGTGTTTTAACACTTATAAATGTTAGACTTGATAACTATCAGCAAATTAAATTAAGTCATAACATTAAAACTGGTTGAATGTTTATCATAAGAACAGTTCTTCTTTTTGCTAATTGAGCCATGGACTAGGAAACCTATGTCAATTTCATGAGCAGAACTTGAGTATGTAAACACTTGACACACTGAAAGCTGATAGATAGCCGATGAGTAGACACTAAGGATACACTTGATTTTGGACTTAAAAACATCAAAATTAGTAAAAACAAACTACTTTCATTCAATTGGAGAAAATGAGTTTCAATGTAATTCAATAATTTAAAAAATCTTCATTAGGTTAGAAGATATTACATTAGAAATAAAATTACTTTAAAATGTTTTATTTCTTTGAAAGATTAGTCAGTTTTACTAGCTAGGTTTTGAACTCACTTTCAGTGGTTTGATCTTTATTATCTTTTGTGGATATTTTCCCAAATACCTTTCTCATTGCACACATCACCTTCTTCTTTCTTTCCAAATTTGCTTCAGTTCATTTCTTTTGGGAGAGCTTTCTGGTGAACCTCACCCAGCTCTGGTTGCATGACAGCTCTCTGCTTCTACCAGCCCTCACCCACGTGGCTTTGAATTCATTCTTTGACTTTTTGGCATGTATTTTTATTAATTTAATCAATATCCTGCCTCCTTATTAAAAAAAGCATTATGCTCATGGCCTTTTGTTTCTAAGAGACAGGAAGCCATTCAGACTTTTCAGTAAAATTTGCTGAAAGGGTAGGATAGTAGAGCATCTCTGAAAACTTTGGAGGCAGGGACAAAAGTACAACCAGGACGTGAGAGGCCCTGTGCCTGCAAAATCAGTACCTGAATCCACTCTTTTCTCTTGCTGAGCTACTAGCCTCTTGACTCGACTTTTCTCCTCTTATGTGCTTAATTGCGTTTTTCATATTTACCACCTTCCTCATGGTTGCCCCGCTCCATTTAACTTCTGCTTAGACATAGCTTTTGCTTGAATGGGTCCAGTCCTGACTTTTGTTCTGTACCTCTCAATGTGTCCCTGCCACCCCCAACCAACTCTCATCTCACTGTTTCAGTTGCTAATGCTGAATTCTATATACCCAGGTCAGAGAATCTGATTTGCTGAATTATGGATGGATTTTCCATTGGGGGGTGTTTTTCCATCAGATTAGGTGCTAAGTGTCACTTGGTACAAGCAGGATGGACTTTCTGAAAATGAGTTGTGGGCCATAGGCAATGACTGGCATTTAAAGTACAACATTATGTTGTACAACATTCTTCCATAGCATTTTGATTATTTCAAAGGGCTACCTGAAAGATTGGAATGACTTGACTGAATTAGGACTACTGGATTCCAGTGGTCTTCACTATTTTGCTTCCCTCCTTAATTAAGAATACTGCTTCTTTCTTCCTAAATGTCTTATTTTTCCAGGCTTGCCTCCATAGTCTGGTGGGAACCAAGCAATGATAGTTTTGCTTCCTTTAAGCAGATAACACTGTCAGTAATTCAACTGCTCAGATCACCCAGGTAGAGCCTGGGTTCAAAGCCTGTCTAGTTGCCTAACCACTGCCCTTTCACCATAGCTCTCTGTTTTAAGATAGCTCACATTAGTTAAAAAATAAACAATTAAAAAAAAAAAAAAAGGAAAAACATAACTCTACAGTTCTATGTACTAAAAGCAAGATTCAAGTATTTTCAACATTCAGAATCATAGTATTTAATTCAGTCGAGAGAGTCCCCCAATAAAACTTATTTCAAGTTTATAAATTGATCAGGGAAATTTAGTGTGTGTTTTTTTTCCTCCACTGACAGAGCTCTCATGTGTGCAGTAGTTTTAGCCTTTGATATTACTGTTATGAAATTCAAAAATACTGTTCATTTTGGGCTGGGCGTGGTGGCTCACACCTGTAATCCCAGCACTTTGGCAGGTCAAGGTGGGCAGATCACCTGAGGTTGGAAGTTCAAGACCAGGCTGGCCAACATGGTGAAACCCCGTCTCTACTAAAAATACAAAAATTATCTGGGTGTGGTGGCATGTGCTTGTAGTCCCAGCTACTTGGGAGGCTGAGGCATGAGAATTGCTTGAACCTGGGAGGCAGAGGTTGCAGTGAACTGAGATCATACCACTGCACTCCAGCATGGGTGACAGAGCAAGACTCTGTCTCAAAAAACAAACAAACAAACAAACAAACAAAAAGTACTGTTCATTTTGTTTGTCTTCAAAATGTACCTTGAATTCTTGCCATTGTCACAGGGAACATATAAAACAACCTGAAAGTCTGCCTTATTCTAAGCCTAGCTTAACTCTTTTTCAAGCTCTTAAGTAACCAGGGGCTTTTACAAATGAACATATACCTAGATATGATAATATAAAATTATGGCTTACTAACTTTAGAGATGCAACAAAGAAAAAGCTCCTAAATAGGGGTCTGGAGACCAAAATGTCAGTTTGGGCTTTGCTTCTTAATAACTATGTGACCTTGAGGAAATCCGGTCTGCTTCTCCAGCCTCAATTTCCTAACCCATGAAAGGGAATAATTAGGCATCATTATGTAAGAGGAGTGTTGTGAAGATAAAATAAAATAATCGATGGGAAACCACTTTGTAAACTGAAAGGTAATATAGAACTGTAAGTGGAGATTATTATTTATTTTATGAGCCAGTAGAATTCAAAGTCCTGATTTCATTGCCAGGAGGTTTTTCCTCACAGATCTAATTCCTAAAGGTTGACTTTGCCCAGTTAATGAGTACTTTCCAAATAAAGATCCCTTTTACTGCTTTGATTTTTGTGAACTTCCCTTTACTCTGATTCAAAGTCACATGGGAAGGTGCTCTTGTAAAGCCATTGTTTAATTTAGACTTTTCATACTGCGTGTATGTCCGGCTATTCTCTGGTTTCAGTCTCCAAGGAGCCTTTGAGGGCAGACCTTGCTTCTTTCCCTTACATATAGTTTGGCAGCAAATGAGATGTTTTCAATAGGGATGAAAAAACTCTCAGTATGTAACCTGTCACCTAAAGGAAGGAGGACATCCTGTTCTAAAGAAGTTGCCTCAGAGCCAGCCCCAGGTCCACACTGGTGTTTTTACTTGTATCTTAGGCAGTAGTCTGGGATGAAATTTTAAGGGGAGAATTGTTACATGATATTGTGTAATAGCAACGTGAGAAACCACCATACAAAGTTCTTTATTTTAGTAACCTGGACTTTTAGTCAGGACTTTCATCTCTGTTTAATGGTTTTGAAGTCAGTGCGCTTAAACTGTTCATGCTAATACACAGGGAAAGCACAAAAATGATATTTAAAAGGTCATCGGGTATAAGCAGATATGCTCCTAATTTTAATATTCTACGCAAAGGTAGTAAGACAATGTGTAGTTGATTCACTTTCCTAAAGTCACTCGATGTGGCTTCTTCGATGGAGATAATTGTTCCAAGGATTTGTGTTAAACATCACCTGTTAATTATGCCCTGATCTTGCTCTCCCTGAGCTTTTGGCACCCAGGCATTGAGCCAGGGAGTAGAGCAAGATGGGACTTTAAAGAAGTGAGGGAGCTTTTGTAATTAATATCCTGTTGTCACTATCTGATGCACTGTGAAAAATGGAAGAACCAATAGCAACCTCCTATCTCCTGTCTCTAGCCTTTTGTATTGTGTTTTTTACCAATCTCTGGAATAATAGTCTCCATTCAGGGAACCCAGCAGAGTCCACAATGCCAGATCAATAGCTGGAATTTCCAAGGTGTTCAGTCTATTGCTATTTGCTCTTTTCCTCTCCATCCTAGTACATTCTCCAGGATTTAATTTTGTGTCACGCCATAGAATAGGCAGATTGTGTAAAGCAGTTTTAGGATCTGGTTGACAGCCACTTCCTGAAACCCATGTGTAGGTGGTAGTAAATACAGGATTGAGATTCCAATCTTAAAACTCATGGTTCCATTTTTTTCTATCCCTTCAACAGTTATTTTCTTCATGAGTTATAGAGGAATGTAAAAATGAACTGCTGTCTAAAAAATATTAAATTTGATACTCAAGCCAAGAAATCTTAGCATTCTAATGACAACAGAGGCAGAATTGAGGTGATTGCAGAGTTTTGCTTTTTTTTTACTCTTAATCCCAGCTTTCATTACTACTACATGCGTGGCTGATGGGGTATCTTTTCTAAGGTAAATGTTATTGCCTTGTATCCAGACTTTTAACGTGGCCAACTCTTTGAAAGATCTATTGCAAGAATCTCTGGGATTCTCCAGGAAGTGTCTCATGTCAGTATGTGAACAGGTACAGCCAACAATAAACACCTTGTCTGTTACTTGATAATATTCAGAGAACAATGACCTATTATCAAGCTAGCTATAGATAGGGCTCCTGTTTTGAGTGTCAGGTTGGCTAAGTTTTTTTTTTTTTTTTTTTTTTTTAATTCTAGGCCTATAATTATAATAGTCAGGGATATTCAATAAATGTTTAGGAAATAACGAGCTAGTTGTTTTGGATGGTGCAGAAGGTTTATGACATAGAGAAGCAGAGAACAGCGCTGGAATGATGAATTGGTGTCTCATTATTAATGCTGTATCAAACTTAAAGTGGGTGCTATCACAATCTCTGGATATATATAGAAACAAATTATTACAAAATATTTGCAAAATGAGTATGAAAATGCAGAGTGGCACTGTATTGGGCAAGGTAACAGACAGATTTATGTTTGAGCCTACATCTGCCACCTACAAGCCTAGTACATTTAGGCAAGCTAACTTACCATTGATAGCCTTAGTTTCCTGATCTATAAAATGGCAACAATAATATTTAACTCACAGGGCTGTGAGGATTAGATAATAGAGTATGTAAATGTCAAATATATAAAGCAGTTCTCACACTGCGTGACACATCGTGTACAATAAATACCAGCATCATCTCTCGCGTGGATGGTTAAAATAACTAGCCTCCTCCCTGATTTCCCTGCTTTGGCTCCAGCTCTACCTAATTTTATTTTCAACACAGCAGCCAGAATGATTCCGCTATAAGTCGGATGTTTGCTCAAAAACCTCCAATGGCTCTCCATTTGACTCAGGGTGAAAGCCTCATAATGACCATTGTGTTTACAAGCCTGTCTCCTTCTCTTCTCCTTTTTACTTGATCAGCTGCAGTCACACTGGCTTTCCCCTCACTGGACCTTAAACATTCCAGGCTGTTCTCCTCCACACCTGACATGCTGTATCTGCCTTCCCTGTTTAATTTTCTACTAACCACTTATCCCCAACGAGTCCTTACATATTTTACTTGCTTAAAGTGTTCATTGCTTGTCTCACCCAACCAGACGGCAAGCTCCAGCGGGATAAATAATTTATTTTTTTCTGTTTTTTTTTTCACAGCTGTATCCCTAGTGCCTAAAACTGAGCCTGGCTCGCAGAAGCCCTCAGCAAATATTTGTTCAATTAGGTTTCTTTAAATGGTATATTTAAGGAGTACATGATGTTTTGATATATACTTATCTTAATTTATATATAGATAGTGAAATGACTACCACAGGCAAATTAACATACACTTCCTCTCGTATAGTTACGTTTTCTGAGCAAATGGGAGCCATTAATTACTGAATTCATAAGGTCACTTATATTAGTACATGTATGTGATTATTGATCCATTCAACAAATCCTTAAACACATAATATGAGCTAGCATTACCCTACACTCCAAGTTGCTAGAGGTACAGCCAGAAACCAGGCAGACACAGCCCAGCACTCTTGGAGCCAACGTTCCTAACATTATAAGAATTGCAGAGTAGATAATGCTAATTGTTAAAATGTGAAAGATTTTTTTTTCATAATACTTAAGTGTGAACTTTATTGAAGTTTTCATAACCTTTAAACATTACATTCTAAAACTTAAAAAAAGATTTGATTTATTTACTGTTGTTATTTTCAAAAAGTATTTAAGGGAGAATTAGAAAATTTTGTTCTTTTTTTTTTTTTTTTTTGAGACGGAGTCTCGCTCTGTCACCCAGGCTGGAGTGCAGTGGCCGGATCTCAGCTCACTGCAAGCTCTGCCTCCCGGGTCCACGCCATTCTCCTGCCTCAGCCTCCCGAGTAGCTGGGACTACAGGCGCCGCCATCTCGCCCGGCTAATTTTTTGTGTTTTTTAAGTGGAGACGGGGTTTCACTGTGTTAGCCAGGATGGTCTCGACCTCCTGACCTTGTGATCCGCCCGCCTCGGCCTCCCAAAGTGCTGGGATTACAGGCTTGAGCCACCGCGCCCGGCCAACTTTTTTTAAACCTTTGAAGCAAAAGAGTTCTAGACATTTCCCCAGTGATTGGATTCCATGTGTTAAATATTTCTTCTCACCCTAGTGATCAAAACAATATCACATTTAAAATCACATGTGATAACTTTTATATATACAATCCATAATCATTTACCAAAATGTGACTTGGGCTTCTATCTAATTTCGATTCCATATTTAATCTTATGATAATTTGACCTAGGACTCTTGACAAAGCAACATTATCTCAGAGTTTGCAATTTTGTTAACCTCTTGTGATTGAAAAAGGGATTATTTAAAACTTATTACTCTGAGCTATAGCTCAGATTTTAAAAGTTATTACCAGATTTAATTTAATACTTTTTCCTCTCTGATTATAAGAGAGAAAGCTATTATGGTTTATTCAATCAGACAAGTCAGTATCACGTAAGTTTTAAAATGATTCTTAATTAATTCATCTTTTTATTCGAATTTGTTCAAAATAATCTCTCATTTACTTCGTAGTTTTGATGTAAAAAAATCGGTATTCTGACAGTCTGCTGCAGAGTATGATTTAAACAAGACTGTTTCATGGTGTTTTTTTCTGTGAAGGTATTGCATCAGATTGCATTGGTCACACTGAATTTGCCATGTTAAATGAAAGTAAGACAAGCTTATCCCATGCAAAGGAAACTTTTATAGCTCAGAGTAATCAAGTGGAAGGCTTGAAATACTCCCTTTTCTAATCACAAGAGGTTAACGAAATTGTAAACTCTAAGATAATGTTACGTTGTGAAGAGATCTGGGTCAAATTATCATGGGCAATTCTCAAATGGAATTAAAATTAGGCAAGAGGAAGTTCCAGTTGATTGTGATCTGGGCAGCCTCAAAGCTATAATGATCAGATGTTTCACATTTACCAGGGTTATATTTTGTCTTTGCAGGGGCGTAATTGAAATTAAGGCCTAAGTTTGCGAAACATATAGTTCAACGGGATCTTCTGCCTATTTTCTTAGCGAGTACTGCATTAAGATGGGAAGCTAGATGCATCAAAGACTAGTGAATAGGAAAGGAATTAAAAGTCTAATTTGTTAAAAACAAATTACAATGATGGAAATTGAGAATACAAAATTTTAAGAGTATATAACTAAAACAAATTTTTCCTGTAAGTAAATTAGTTAGATAAAAGATTGAATCAAAAAATTATTTCGTACCAAGATCTAGTCTGTATTTAAATTTCATTTTATACTATTCTTATACAAATACAACACAGATAATTCTCTCTCAAGGATATTATAGAAATTGCCACTCCAAAATAATACTGCCACAAAGTGCAATACCTTCTACTTAGCAGATTGTTGGATAAAAAATAAATTTAAAAAGTCCAAGAAAAGAAAAGTTTTGTCTGTGATATGTCTTGGAAAGATTCTAGACAATCTTAAAATAAGGTTCTTCCACTGACTTTAGATGAAATGAGAAGAAAATAAGAAAACTCTTAAAAATCCTTTGGTGACAAGTACTTAAGTTTTTAATAGCCTTCATCATAATTCCAGTGTATTCAACAAACATTTACTAAGTGCTTAGTATGTGGTAGGGGCTGACAACACAAAGATGAATATGTTCCGATTCTGCATTCAGGAATTCACAGTTTAGTTGGAGAGAGTCGCAAATATAAACAAGGAAAAAGCTAAATCTGATGACTACTGAACTATCTGCTGGGGGATTTACATGCTTTATTACTTTTAATCTTTATGGGAAAATTATGAGGTAGATATTATATTAAATAGTAATTTATCACTTAAGAACTTCAGGGTCGGCCAGTGAGTGGGGAACTGGAGATCAGTGCTAAGCCTGTTGCTTCCAAACCTCTGATTCTTTCCATTCCAGGATGCTGAGAATGAGACAGATACACACTTGTCTTATATACATTATATTCATTTGTATGTACATATACACACATACATAAGTGTATATATGCATATACATACATATAAATACACACACATATATAAACAAATACATATATGAGTTATATATATACATACATGGGCATTCTTTGTTATCCAAATCAAATGTCTGTTTGATGTGTTACATAAATTTTTGGTAAATAGAGCCTATATTCTATTGTTTTAAATAGGAAAAATAATGGATTATCGTAAATCCCACTTATTTAACTAATGCTATAACAGTTTAAAATACTTATAGCATAATCTCAGGGATACTTTGTATGATTAAAAGCATTTATAAAAACAACAATTCAATTATTTAATAATTAATACACCACTCATGGATGTTTGAGTGCAGAATGCAATGATGTGTAGATATGAATTGTAATTTCCATCTGCAATGGATATGCACTGTAATTTAAAGGAACAATGGAATAATATTATATTAAAGTTACACAACGAATTCAAATGACACTTAACAAAGTAAAATATGTGAATCAGTTTAAAAATAGTTACTTATTGATTGAAGAGTTTCTTGCGTGAGGTTGGCAGGGAAAGGAGAGGTGAGAAGAAAAATGGAGCTCGTGGTTAGTAGTTCTATTTGGTGGAGGAAAAATGTGCTGGTGGAGAGTGAGCAGAACAGAAAATGCCTGAAGTTAATTTTTTTTCAGGTCCAGGGAATTGGTGGACAGTCTTCCCTTCTTGACACTCAAGACTGTGTATGACTATGAACTACAACCTGAAGTCTTAGATGAAGCAATGGGACAAACCAACAAGCTCAAATGGGCATCTATTGTCATGGACAGCTACTGATAGATACTCTACAACTGTGTTTAGGTCCGTGGTTTTGAATGTGATGCTCTACACATGCCATGGCCACGTTCACTTTCTGTGGAAATTATTTTGTTTACATGTCTTAAAATTTCTTTTAAAGTTTCAATATTACACATTCATGCCTCCTCTTTCCCAAGTCAATAACCAGTGATGAACACTAATTGGAAGGGGTTCCTCAAGTATAAGTACTGTATGTGTTATGCTAACAGTTTTACAATATTTTCACTGTCCACTAAATCCAACTTCCTTAGCAAGAGCTAATATTTTTGCTTTGCACCACTTCCCCAAAACCTTACAAGTCAACAACAAATAGCCAAACCAGTTTCTTGTGAACTTCACTCTTTATTGTGATTTTCTTTTCCAAGCTTGACTGATGAACCTGAGAGCCTTTCGGATATTGCATGGCACACATCTCATGTACCTCCTTAGACTCTTTTGGCCCTCCATCCCTCTCATGGGCTACATCATTCTGCTTCAAGCCAACCAGCCACATGTCTTGATTAAAACATCAAGACTTGATAAACACCATGTTGCAGAGACCTGTCTTCCCATGTGATGTGGACAGCTGAGGAAATCCAGAAATCCATTGGAAGACAGGAGATAGGAAAGACCTGGAAAATAAGTTTTAACTCCTGTTTTCTTTCCAGTTGACTACTCCAAAGCATAGTTTATCTGCATGACCTGCCCCCAGCCTAAAGAATTTAACTGCCTAACAACTGCATGTGTCTTCTTGCAGCACATTTTACATTGGTCAGCATGGTAACACATCACATATTGTCTTGCTCCTAATCCTTCACTGTCTTACTTCCCTTATCTTTCACTTATGCTGTCCTGGTATTGTGCATCAATTAAAAACTATTACACTTAATCTGTGCTTCAGACTTTGTTTTCTAGGTAATCGAGGGTAGAGCAGATGTTGAAGCTCTTTCATAAATTTTCCATCAACGTAGTGTTATCTATGTCAGCCCTCTGCACGAGATACTACATGTTGAAGTGGCATTTTGATCCTTAGGTTACAAAAGTGACACAGTTTTGGAAGACAAAAAGAACTTTAAGATATTATCACTAAATCAACAGTGTAAAAATCGTCTGAGGCACTATTATAAAATAGTTTTTTTTTTTAATTTTTAATCATACTTTAAGTTCTAGGGTACATGTGTACAACGTGCAGGTTTGTTACATATGTATACTTGTGCCATGTTGTTGTGCTGCACCCATCAACTTGTCAGCACCCATTAACTCGTCATTTACATCAGGTATAACGCCCAATGGCATCCATCCCCCCCCCCCTTAATAGGCCCTGGTGTGTGATTGTGTGATGTTCCCCTTCCAGAGACCAAGTGATCTCATTGATCAATTCCCACCTATGAGTGAGAACATGCGGTGTTTGGTTTTCTGTTCTTGGGATAGTTTGCTGAGAATGATGGTTTTCAGCTGCATCGATGTCCCCACAAAGGACACGAACTCATCCTTTTTTATGGCTGCATAGCACTCCATGGTGTATATGTGCCACATTTTCTTAATCTAGTCTGTCACTGATAGACATTCGGGTTGATTCCAAGTCTTTGCTATTGTGAATAGTGCCGCAATAAACATACGTGTGCATGTGTCTTTATAGCAGCATGATTTATAATCCTTTGGGTATATAACCAGTAATGGAATGGCTGGATCATGTGGTATTTCTAGTTCCAGATCCTTGAGGAATCGCCATACTGTTTTCCACAATGGTTGAACCAATTTACAATCCCACCAACAGTGTAAAAGTGTTCCTATTTCTCCATATCCTCTCCAGCACCTGTTGTTTCCTGACTTTTTAATGATTGCCATTCTAACTGGTGTGAGATGGTATCTCATTGTGGCTTTGATTTGCATTTCTCTGATGGCCAGTGATGATGAGCATTTTTTCATGTATCTGTTGGCTCTATGTATGTCTTCTTTTGAGAAATGTCTGTTCATATCCTTTGCCCACTTTTTGATGGGGTTGTTTGTTTTTTTCTCATAAATTTGTTTGGGTTCTTTGTAGTTTCTGGATATTAGTCCTTTGTCAGATGAATAGATTGCAAAAATTTTCTCCCATTCTGTAGATTGCCTGTTCACTCTGATGGTAGTTTATTTTGCTGTGCAGAAGCTCTTTAGTTTAATTAGATCCCATTTGTCAATTTTGGCTTTTGTTGCCATTGCTTTTGGTGTTTTAGACATGAAGTCCTTGCCCATGCCTATGTCCTGAATGGTATTACCTAGGTTTTCTTTTAGGGTTTTTATGGTTTTAGGTCTAACGTTTAAGTCTCTAATCCATCTTGAATTAATTTTCGTATAAGAAGTAAGGAAAGGATCCAGTTTCAGCTTCTACTTATGGCTAGCCAATTTTCTCAGCACCATTTATGAAATAGGGAATCCTTTCCCCATTTCTTGTTTTTGTCAGGTTTGTCAAAGCTCAGATGATTGTAGATATGTGGTATTATTTCTGAGGGCTCTGTTCTGTTCCATTGGTCTATATCTCTGTTTCGGTACCAGTACCATGCTGTTTTGGTTACAGTAGCCTTGTAGTATAGTTTGAAGTCAGATAGTGTGATGCCTCCAGCTTTGTTCGTTTGACTTAGGATTGTCTTGGCAATGTGGGCTCTTTTCTGGTTCCATATGAACTTTAAAGCAGTTTTTTCCAATTCTGTGAAGAAAGTTATTAGTAGCTTGACGGGAATGGCATTGAATCTATAAATTACCTTGGGTAGTATGGCCATTTTCACGATACTGATTCTTCCTATCCATGAGCATGGTATGTTTTCCATTTGCTTGTGTCCTCTTTTATTTCACTGAGCAGTGGTTTGTAGTTCTCCTTGAAGAGGTCCTTTACATTCCTTGTAAGTTGGATTCCTGCGTATTTTATTCTCTTTGAAGCAATTGTGAATGGAAGTTCATTCATGATTTAGTGCTCTGTTTGTCTGTTATTGGTGTATAAGAATGCTTGTGATTTTTGCACATTAATTTTGTATCCTGAGACTTTGCTGAAGTTGCTTATCAGCTTAAGGAGATTTGGGGCTGAGACAATGGGGTTTCCTAAATATACAATCATGTCATCTGCAAACAGGGACAATCTGATTTCTTCTTTTCCTAACTGAATACCCTTTATTTCTTTCTATTGCCCAATTGCCCTAGCCAGAACTTCCAACACTATGTTGAACAGGAGTAGTGAGAGAGGGCATCCATGTCTTGTGCCAGTTTTCAAAGGGAATGCTTCCAGTTTTTGCCCATTCAGTATGATATTGGCTGTGGGTTTGTTGTAAGTAGCTCTTATTATTTTGAGATACGTTCCATCAATACCAAATTTATTGAGAGTTTTTAGCATGAAGGACTGTTGAATTTTGTCAAAGGCCTTTTCTGCATCTATTGAGATAATCATGTGGCTTTTGTCTTTGGTTCTGTTTATATGCTGGATTATGTTTATTGATTTACATATATTGAACTAGCCTTGCATCCCAGGGATGAAGCCCACTTGGTCATGGTGGATAAGCTTTTTGATGTGCTGCTGGATTTGGTTTGCCAGTATTTTATTTAGGATTTTTGCATCAATGTTCATCAGGGATATTGGTCTAAAATTCTCTTTTTTTGTTGTGTCTCTGCCAGGCTTTGGTATTAGGATGATGTTGGCCTCATAAAATGAGTTAGGGATGATTCCCTCTTTTTCTATTGATTGGAATAGTTTCAGAAGGAATGGTACCAGCTCCTCCTTGTACCTCCGGTAGAATTTGGCTGTGAATCCGTCTGGTCCTGGACTTTTATTGGTAGGTAGGCTATTAATTATTGCCTCAATTTCAGAGCCTGCTATTGGTCTATTCAGGGATTCAACTTCTTCGTGGTTTAGTCTTGGGAGAGTGTAAGTGTCCTGGGAAATTATCCATTTCTTCTACGTTTTCTAATTTATTTGCATAGAGGTATTTATAGTATTCTCTGATGGTAGTTTGTATTTCTGTGGGGTCGGTGGTGATATCCCCTTTATCATTGTTTATTGCGTCTATTTGATTCTTCTCTTTTCTTCTTTATTAGTCTTGCTAGCGGTCTATCAATTTTTTTGATCATTTCAAAAAACCAGCTCCCGGATTCATTGCTCTTTTGGAGGCTTTTTTGTGTCTCTATCTCCTTCAGTTCTGCTCTGATCTTAGTTATTTCTTGCCTTCTGCTAGCTTTGAATGTGTTTGCTCTTGCTTCTCTAGTTCTTTTAGTTGTGATGTTAGGGTGTCAATTTTAGATCTTTCCAGCTTTCTCTTATGGGCATTTAGTGCTATAAATTTCCCTCTACACACTGCTTTAAATGTGTCCCAGAGATTCTGGTATGTTGTATCTTTGTTCTCATTGGTTTCAAAGAACATCTTTATTTTGCCTTCATTTCGTTATGTACCCAGTAGTCATTCAGGAGCAGGTTGTTCAGTTTTTATGTAGTTGAGCGGTTTTGATTGATTTTCTTAGTCCTGAGTTCTAGTTTGATTGCACTGTGGTCTGAGACAGAGTTTGTTATAATTTCTGTTCTTTTACATTTGCTGAGGAGTGTTTTTACTTCCAACTATGTGGTCAATGTTGGAATAAGTGCAATGTGGTGCTGAGAAGAATGTATATTCTGTTGATTTGGGGTGGAGAGTTCTGTAGATGTCTATTAGGTCCACTTGGTGCAGAGTTGAGTTCAATTCCTGGATATCCTTGTTAACTTTCTGTCTCGTTGATCTGTCTAATGTTGACAGTGGGGTGTTGAAGTCTCTCATTATTATTGTATGGGAGTCTAAGTCTCTTTGTAAGTCTCTAAGGACTTGCTTTATAAATCTGGGTGCTCCTGTATTGGTCACATATATATTTAGGATAGTTAGCTCTTCCTGTGGAATTGATCCCTTTACCATTATGTAATGGCCTTCTTTGTCTCTTTTGATCTTTGATGGTTTAAAGTCTGTTTTATCAGAGACTAGGATTGCAACCCCTGCCTTTTTTTGTTTTCCATTTGCTTGGTAGATCTTCCTCCATCCCTTTATTTTGAGCCTATGTGTGTCTCTGCATGTGAGATGGGTCTCCTGGATATAGCAAACTGATGGGCCTTGACTCTTTATCCAATTTGCCAGTCTGTGTCTTTTAATTGGACCATTTAGCCCATTTATATTTAAGGTTAATATTGTTACGTGTGAAATTGATCTTGTCATTATGATGTTAGCTGGTTATTTTGCTTGTTAGTTGATGCAGTTTCTTCCTAGCATTGACGGTCTCTACATTTTGGCATGTTTTTGCAGTGGCTGGTACCAATTGTTCCTTTCCACGTTTAGTGCCTCATTCAGGAGCTCTTGTAGGACAGGCCTGGTTTTGACAAAAATCTCTCAGCACTGCTTGTCTGTAGAGGATTTTATTTCTCCTTCACTTACGAAACTTAGTTTGGCTGGATATGAAATTCTGGGTTGGAAATTCTTTTCTTTAAGAATGTTGAATATTGGCCCCCACTCTCTTCTGGCTTGTAGAGTTTCTGCCGAGAGATCCGCTGTTAGTCTGATGGGCTTCCCTTTGTGAGTAACCCAACCTTTCTCTCTGGCTGCTCTTAACATTTTTTCCTTCATTTCAACTTTGGTGAATCTGACAATTATGTGTCTTGGAGTTGCTCTTCTTGAGGGGTATCTTTGTGGCGTTCTCTGTATTTCCTGAATTTGAATGTTGGCCTGCCTTAGTAGGTTGGGAAAGTTCTCCTGGATGATACCCTGAAGAGTGTTTTCCAACTTGGTTCCATTTTCCCCCTCACTTTCAGGCACAGCAATCAGACGTAGATTTGGTCTTTTCACATAATCCCATATTTCTTGGAGGCTTTGTTCATTTCTTTTTCCTTTTCTTTCTCTAGACTTCTCTTCTCGCTTCATTTCATTCATTTGATCTTCAATCATTGATACTCTTTCTTCCAGTTGATTGAGCTGGTTACTGAAGCTTGTGCATTTGTCATGTATTTCTCGTGTCATGGTTTTATCTCTGTCAGTTCCTTTATGGCCTTCTCTGCATTGATTATTCTGGTTATCCATTCTTCCATTCTTTTTTCAAGATTTTTAGTTTCTTTGCACTGGGTACGTAGTTCCTCCTTTAGCTCTGAGAAGTTTGATGGACTGAAGCCTTCTCCTCTCAACTTGTCAAAGTCATTCTCCATCTAGCTTTGATCTGTTGCTGGCGATGAGCTGCATTCCTTTGAAGGGGGAGATGCACTCTGATTTTTTGAATTTCCAGCTTTTCTGCCCTGCTTTTTCCCCATCTTTGTGGTTTTATCTGCCTTTGGTCTTTGATGCTGGTGACGTACTGTTGAGATTTTGGTATGGGTGTCCTTTCTGTTTGTTGGTTTTCCTTCTAACAGTCAGGACCCTCAGCTGTAGGTCTGTTGGAGATTGCTTGAGGTCCACTCCAGACCTTGTTTGCCTGGGTATCAGCAGCAGAGGCTGCAGAAGATAGAGTATTGCTGAACAGCAAGTGCTGCTGATTCTTGCTCTGGAAGCTTCGTCTCAGTGGTGTACCCTGCAGTGTGAGGTGTGAGGTGTTGGTCTGCACCTAGTGGGGGATGTCTCCCAGTTAGGCTACTCAGGGGTCAGGGACCCACTTGAGCAGACAATCTGTCCATTCTCAGATCTCAACCTCCATGCTGGGAGATCCACTGCTCTCTTCAAAGCTGTCAGACAGCTGTCAGACTCCACCCAGAGGTGGAGTCTACAGAGACAGGCAGGCCTTCTTGAGCTGCAGTGGGCTCCACCCAGTTCGAGCTTCCCGGAGGCTTTGTTTACCTACTTAAGCCTCAGTAATGGCAGGCACCCCTCCCCCAGCCTCACTTTCGCCTTACAGTTAGATCTCAGACTGCTGTGCTAGCAATGAGGGAGGCTCTGTGGGTGTGGGACCCTCCAGCCAGGTGTGGGATATAATCTCCTGGTGTGCCATTTGCTAAGACCCTTGGTAAAACGCAGTATTAGGGTGGGAGTTACCCGATTTTCCAGGTGTTGTGTGTCTCAGTTTCCCTTGGCTAGGAAAAGGGATTCCCTTCCCCCTTGTGCTTCCCAGGTGAGGCGATGCCTCGCCCTGCTTCAGCTCTCGCTGGTTGGGCTGCACCAGCTGACCAGCACTGATTGTCCGGCACTCCCCAGTGAGATGAACTTGGTACCTCAGTTGAAAATGCAGAAACCACCCGTTTTCTGTGTTGCTTGCACTGGGAGCTGGAGGCTAGAGCTGTTCTATTCAGCCATCTTGCTCCCGACCCCTATAAAATAGATTTTTTTTGCAAGGTTTTCCTTCTTTGTATGTACTTTGATCAACCGTGACAACTCACTCCTCAGGTAATCATTAACTATTTCCTTTATCATCCTTACTTTATGATTTGGGTATGCAACATAATTCATTTTCAACATTTCTCCAAAGGGCTTGGGGTTTCAAAGGTATTAGCTTAACATTGCTTTCATAATATCTATCTAAAATTCTATCTTTGTATATATAATGTCCACACTTTTTTAACTCTTCTTTTGAAGTGAATGCAGCATTTATTTCCTAAATATTCCAGGTTTATCACCATTAAAAACTTGCCCGTGGTATAAATTGTTTGATTGCAACCTCACTATTAATGGAAGCTGTTTCAGCTGTGAGCGTTAAATTATGCAGTGTTGCATACTCTTAAATCTTTTTACCTACTGTGGACTTTTTTTTTTTTTTTTTTTTTTTTTCATATTTTGGGTAAATGTAGTTAGTGATCATTGCATGGAGTCTAGAGGACAAAAGAAATAAAACTTGTTGAATGCATCCTATCTCCCATGTTCTCTGCAAGGCATGTTTGCTTTGTCTGACTTGACTTTTACTAAAAATCCATGAAGTAGATAATATCCTCCTACTTTATATATAAAAAGTCATGTGAACAGTAAGGGGTAGAGATAAGATTTTAACTCATCTATGCCAGATCTAGAGCCTCTTTCCATAATACTTTGCAGCCTTGGAAATCTTTGATATTTGGGTGTGTAGGTGATATCAGTTTCTACATTTTTGCAGACTTACTTTTTATTGATTGATTGATTGAGCCAGGGTCTTTCTCTGTCACCTAAGCTGGAGTGCAGTGGCATGATATGGCTCACTGCAGCCTCGACTTCCTGGGCTCAAGTGATCCTCCCACCTCGAGCCTGCTGAGGAGCGGGGACCACAGACACGTGCCATCATGTTTGGCTGATTTTTAATTTTTTTGTAGAGATGGGCTATGTTGCCCAGGCTGGTCTTGAACTCCTGGGCTCAAGTAATCCTCCTACCTCAGCCTCCCAAAATACTGGGGTTACAGGTGTGAGCCATCACATCTGGCCTGTGAACATACTTCTAAATTTAATTCCTTTCCTGAATGAATTCCCTCCTTCCTTGCCTTCTTTGATGACTATTAGTCCAACACACCAAGACATGTATCTGCTTTCCAAAACATAGTGTAACATGATTAAACTTTGTAAAATGAACAATATGTAGAAAAATCATTATGTGGTAAAGGTAGCACATACATGGCTAAGCTTCTGATTTGATGCATATGTTTACATTTCTATCTTCTTTCAGATGTAGAAATGTATGGCTATTCTAGACCTCTCAGGTTCACCTTCTTTCTTCACAGCCTTTCTCACTTTTTAGGAAACTGTTTTTTTTTTTTTCTTAAAATGTGGGGAAGAGTATTATAACAGGTTTACACAAAAGGAGCATGGGGAACCTGTTGAGACATGTCCTCTTGCCTGTAATCTTGCACAGTTTGAACATTTTCACTAGTGTGCCATATATATGTAATAAAGTTGATTTTTAATTTAGACAGTGAATTTTGTGTAAAAAAAAATGTTTGCAATTTATTTAGGAAATATACATGTTGTGAGAATCCAGATAGCAAGTGATCTCTGTATGTGTGAAGTGCTCCACCAGTTCTATGAACAAAAAACTATAAGAATATAGAGAAGTAATAATTCCTGCCTGACTGGGATATAGGAAGTAACACTGAGAGGCGGACTGCCAATGGGCTGACATGCTTGGAAAATCAGATAGAAGAGGTTTCACAGAAGGGTTGACATTTGAGTTCAGCATAGAAAAGGGGTAAGAAGTCATCCCTTTCTCTTTGAAGCAATCCCTGATTTCTCACCTAGCCTGAGGTTACTCATCTTCCTCTACCCTCTAATAGTGCCCCCTAATTTACCTTAACCATGATCAGCCTTGTCTTTTATACCTATCCTAGGACAATGCTTGGGGCAATATAAAGGTCAATATATTTGTTGAACTAGTTATTCAACATTTATTGAGCATTTGCTATATGCCAGATCCTATTCTAGGCTCTGGGAAATAGCAATGAACCAATCCCCAAAATCTCTGTCCTTATGATGCCTATATTTCCTTGGATTTGTTTTCATAATAAAATGATTATAACATTGAAAAAATATGAGCTGTAACAAGTCAGAAGACAAGTAAAATTTCAGACAATGACAAATCATGCAGAAAAATAAATCGGTAAAAGGTTAGAAAAGACCTGGGAGTGCTACCTTGGATGAATTTGTCAGGTAAGGTCTGGGGAGGGAGCATGTGAACAGAGCTGTGAATGAAGTGAGAGAGTGAGGTATGCGGCTACCTAGGGAAGAAAGTTCTACACAGAGGCCATGGCAAGTTCAAAGGCTGTGAGAGAGCAGGTATGTTTGATGTGTTGTAGAACAGAAAGGAAGAACAATGAGGTTGGAGAGGTAGCAAGACACCAGGTCGCATAGAGTTTTGTAGCCATGAATGAATGGTGGAAAGTGTAGGCAAGAAAGTATGATACTTTCTTGAAATGGTATGGCTATAGGAAAAAGTACAATTTTTCCTAGGAAATAGAGTTCAAAATCTTTAGCATAAAGTTCATGGCTCTCCTCAATTTCACCTTAACCAAGTGGGAGGCAATAGTATTTTTTAAAACTAGGTTGATTAGGAGGCCAATATGGTCATTTGCTTGAGCCCAAGAGTTTGAGACCAGCCTGGGCTCTGTGGCCAAATGTTGTCTTTACAAAGAATAAAAAAAGTCACACTGTGTGGTGGTGCGTGCCTGTAGTCCCAGCTAATGGGGAGGCTGAGATGGGAAGATCACCTGTGTCTGAGGAGACTGAGGCTTGCACCACTGCTCTCCAGCCAGGACAAGTGAGACCCTGCCTCAAAAAACCTAGGTTGAGGTGAAACTGGGGAAGGCCATGAACCTTATGCTAAAGATTTTGAATTCTGTTCTCTAGGAACTGTGTGACCTTTGAAGATTTCTGGGCTATGCTATAAGATTTGTGTTTAATAAAGGTATTATTAAGGGCCTCCTGTATATTACTGGTAGGACTGTAAGTTGGCACAATAATTTTGGAGTAATTTATCCAAATAGATAATTCTGCAGTAATCTATCAAATTTTAAAATGTATATATAGACATTTTATATACATTCACCTCTAGATTTTTACATTAAAATGTTTATGTAAAAATGCACAGATATTTGTGCAAGGATTGCCATTGCTTTGGCATTAGTAATAGAGACAATTAGAAAGAAATTAAATGTCCATTAATAGGAGACTAGTTAAATAATCATGGTACTTCAAACAATAGCCTACTATGTAGCCATTAAAAGAAGTGAGAGAGCTCTCAGCCTACTTATTTGGAAAGATGACCAGGACATATTGTTAACTGGAAAAATAAAATTATAAAAGTATATGCAAAACATTAATCCATTCATGAATGAAAAAATAGTATGTATATCTGTGTTTGTATTTGCATGATTACTGAATTTAAGAATAGACAATATCTTGATTAATTCTAGGGCAGGCTTGTCCAACCCATGACCCAGGGGCCACATGTGGCCCAGGATGGCTTTGAATGTGGCCCAGCACAAGTTTGTAAACTTTCTTAAAACGTTATAAGACTTTTTCTGAGATTTTTTTTTCAGATTATCAGCGATTGTTAGTGTTAGTGTATTTTGTGTGTGGCCCAAGACAATTCTTCTTCCAATGTGACCCAGGAAAGCCAAAAGACTGGACACTCATATTCCAGGGAGCTGTGTTTTGGCTGCAAGTGGTGTGGGGCTGAAGAGAAAAGGAAACATTTTACTTTACACTCTGTACTTTTGGGTCATATTTAAAGTTTTTAGAGCAAACATGTATTACTGTTTAAATTAACATTTTTAAAAAGAAGACTAAAAAGATGTTTTTATCCAAAGAAAAGCATTGATGACAATCCACTTGGAACACTGAAGCTTTTTCTGAAAGAACTAGCTTTGATAAAGAGTAATAAATTAAAAACCTATTCATATAAGGTCATCTGAAATGCTCATTTCCAATGAAATTAGTCTATCTAATTATCTGTTCCTGGTTCTAAGACAATGAAAACATTGCTTTAGGGAATTTTAAAAAATATCTGTACACTGAAATGCAATTTAAATGAGCTCATTGTATATTGTAATTCTCTGTGAACTTCAGTACTAATAACCCATATAATGTATTGGCCAGAATTAATGTATTTTCTACTGATTTAACATTGCTTTTCATCCTAGGGACATTATAATTCAAGGGGATTCTAATCAATAGTCAGTACTTCTGATGAATTTCTCCTCAGACAAAATCTAGAAAAGAACATGTACAGCATTACCAAATAAATATTTTGGAGTTTGGTTTTGCAATAACATTTTAATGATGTCACTAAAAATGTTAGTAATCAAGCAATAACAAATGCATTCAGATAATTAGTATCTTTGTATATTTTTTGTCTAGTCTTCTCGTATCTGTTATCTTGTTGGTCCATGTTTATGTATCTAATTTTGTTTCACTAACTAGATTTAAAGGACCTTGATGGAAAAGAGTGTGCAGTATTCTTCATAGCTACTAGCATGGGATGTACCCAGCAACTTGATGTGACCCTCATAGAAATTGAAACGACACTCTCAGAAGTGCATTATTTTTTTACTTCACTAGTATGTTAAAGTTGTGATATATTTTACATTTTCAGTCCTCTAAATGTGTCTCTGTGTCCCACAATAAATGTCATATAGACATTTGTTGTACAATCACAAGTCAGTGCAATATACAGATTTTGAGATCTGTCTCTATGTCATAAATTGAAGGCTGATTTGTATCACCTTCCCAGGTGATTGATTCTTTTGTGGGACAATCACTCCTGTCTATTCCTGACCTCCTGAACTCCTGTCCCTCACTGTCCTTACCCAGTGAGTCTAAATTCTATCTTTGCACATCGTAAACATCTCCTGGGATATGACCTTCTCTTGTGCCCTCTGTCTTTCATTGTGAGACTCATTGTGCATATAGGGCCCTAGCTAAATGGTTCTTTCACTATCCTGGGTGGGGAGAACACCCATCTGTCCATCTCTATGGCAGGCCCTGACACATCATGGGTATTTAATAAACACCTGAATGATGCTTGTACTTTTATGAAAGATAAGATGCCAGTCCCCAAACAAATCAGCAAATATTTATTAAATATACATGCTGTGCAGAGCTCTGGGCAAGATGCTATGAAAGGTATGAGGAAGTCTTTGATGCTAGATTCTTAAAAATCTAAATGATGAACCAAGTAACACACAAATAGAATTACCTAGTAACCAGGTATATGAACACAGAAGCAATGCTGCAAAGAGGTCTATCATTAATTACTAGATTTGCTTTGTAGGACATGAGTGCTACAAGGATAAATTAGCTTCTGTGGCATGCAATGACTACATGGAGATGTGACCCTATCTTGAAGAGAAAGTTGGCTTTTTATGAGTGGAAAAGTAGTCCAAGGCTGAAGGGAAGAACCATAGAAATGAATGGGAGAGGGAGTAGTACCATCTGCCAGAGTAGTTTTCCTGCAGGCTAGTGTTCTTCACTTTTGGAAGGCTATGGGTACCTTTAAGAATGTGATAAGTACTTTGAATTCTCTTTCCAGACAAACCATATAGAAACAAATGCGTCCGGGAACAGTGGCCCACGCCTATAATCCCAGCCCTTTGGGAGGCCGAGGAGGGCAGATCACAAAGTTAAGAGATCGAGACCATCCTGGCCAACATGGTGAAACCCCATCTGTACTAAAAATATAAAAATTAGCCAGACGTGGTGATGCGCTCCTGTAGTTCCAGCTATTCGGGATGCTGAGGCAGAAGAATCACTTGAACCTGGGAGGCTGAGGTTGCAGTGAGCCGAGATTATGCCACTGCACTCCAGTCTGGCAACAGAGTGAGACTCTGTCTCAGACAACAAACAAACAAACAAACAAAAACCAAACGCAAACTTTTATATACATGTGCAGGCATTTATGTATATGCAGTTTACCTATGGGTATCAGAAAGAATCTCAGTGAGGTTCATAGATCTCTTCTCTTAAAAACAACATTTCAACAGAGATAAACAAGAAGAGTTACAGATTTTGAAAAGTTTTAGAAAACGGACAAGATCCGCTCCAAGATGACCGAATAGGAACAGCTCCAGCCTCCAGCTGCCAGAGTGAGTGACACAGAAGACAGGTGATTTCTGCATTGCCAACTGAGGTAGGATGTTCATCTCACTGGGGTGTGTGGGACAGTGGATGCAAGACAGTGGGTGCAGCCCAATGAGCGAGAGCCAAAGCAGGGCGAGGCATCACCTCACCCCGGAAGCACAAGGCGGAAGGGAATTCCCTTTCCTAACCAAGGGAAACAATGACACACAACACCTGGAAAATTGGGTCACTCCCACCCTAATACTGCGCTTTACCAAGGGTCTTAGCAAATGGCACACCAGGAGATTATATCCTGTGCCTGGCTCAGAGGGTCGCACACCCACAGAGCCTCCCTCATTGCTAGCACAGCAGTCTGAGATCTAACTGCAAGGCAGCAGGGAGGCTGGGGGAGGGGTGCCTGCCATTACTGAGGCTTAAGTAGGTAAACAAAGCCTCCAGGAAGCTCGAACTGGGTGGAGCCCACTGCAGCTCAAGGAGAACTGCCTGCCTCTGTAGACTCCACCTCTGGGGACAGGACATAGCCAAGCAAAAGGCAGCAGAAACCTCTGCAGATGTAAATGCCCCTGTCTGACAGCTTTGAAGAGAGTAGTGGTTTTCCCAGCACGGAGTTTGAGATCTGAGTACAGACAGACTGTCTGCTCAAGTCGGCCCCTGACCCCCAAGTAGCCTAACTGGGAGACATCCCCCAGTAGGGGCAGACTGACACCTCACACCTCACATGGCCAGGTACACCTCTGAGACAAAGCTTCCAGAGGAATGATCAGAGAGCAGCATTTGCTGTTCAGCAATATTCACTCTTCTGCAGCCTCCACTGCTGATACCCAGGAAAACAGGGTCGGGAGTGGACCTTAAGCAAACTCCAACAGACCTGCAGCTGAGGGTCCTGACTGTTAGAAGGAAAAATAACAAACAGAAAGGACATCCACACCAAAACTCCATCTGTGCGTCACCATCATCAAAGACCAAAGGTAGATAAAAACCACAAAGATGGGGGAAAGAGCAGTACAGAAAAGCTGGAAATTCTAAAAATCAGCATGCCTCTCCCCCTCCAAAGGAATGCAGCTCCTTGCCAGCAACGGAACAAAGCTGGACGGAGAATGGCTTTGACAAGTTGAGAGAAGAAGACTTCAGATAATCAAACGTCTCTGAGCTAAAGGAGGAATTACGAACCCAGCACAAAGAAACTAAAAACCTTGAAAAAAGATTTGACGAATGGCTAACTAGAATAACCAATGCAGAGAAGTCCTTAAATGACCTGATAAAGATGAAAACCATGACACGAGAACTATGTGACAAATGCACAAGCTTCAGTAACCAACTCGATCAACTGGAAGAAAGAGTATCAGTGATTGAAGATCAAATGAATGAAATGAAGTGAGAAGAGAAGTTTAGAGAAAACAGAGCAAAAAGAGATGAACAAAGCCACCAAGAAATATGGGACTATGTGAAAAGACCAAATCTATGTCTGATTGGTGTACCCGAAAGTGACGGGGAGAACGGAACCAAGTTGGAAAACACTCTCCAGGATATTATCCAGGAGAACCTCCCCAACCTAGCAAGGCAGGCCAACATTCAAATTCAGGAAATACAGAGAATGCCACAAAGATACTCCTAGAGAAGAGCAACTCTAAGACACATAATTGTCAGATTCACCAAAGTTGAAATGAAGGAAAAAATGTTAAGAGCAGCCAGAGAGAAAGGTTGGGTTACTCACAAAGGGAAGCCCATCAGACTAACAGCGGATCTCTCGGCAGAAACTCTACAAGCCAGAAGAGAGTGGGGGCCAATATTCAACATTCTTAAAGAAAAGAATTTCCAACCCAGAATTTCATATCCAGCCAAACTAAGTTTCGTAAGTGAAGGAGAAATAAAATCCTCTACAGACAAGCAGTGCTGAGAGATTTTTGTCAAAACCAGGCCTGTCCTACAAGAGCTCCTGAATGAGGCACTAAACGTGGAAAGGAACAATTGGTACCAGCCACTGCAAAAACATGCCAAAATGTAGAGACCGTCAATGCTAGGAAGAAACTGCATCAACTAACAAGCAAAATAACCAGCTAACATCATAATGACAAGATCAATTTCACACGTAACAATATTAACCTTAAATATAAATGGGCTAAATGGTCCAATTAAAAGACACAGACTGGCAAATTGGATAAAGAGTCAAGGCCCATCAGTTTGCTATATCCAGGAGACCCATCTCACATGCAGAGACACACATAGGCTCAAAATAAAGGGATGGAGGAAGATCTACCAAGCAAATGGAAAACAAAAAAAGGCAGGGGTTGCAATCCTAGTCTCTGATAAAACAGACTTTAAACCATCAAAGATCAAAAGAGACAAAGAAGGCCATTACATAATGGTAAAGGGATCAATTCCACAGGAAGAGCTAACTATCCTAAATATATATGCGACCAATACAGGAGCACCCAGATTTATAAAGCAAGTCCTTAGAGACTTACAAAGAGACTTAGACTCCCATACAATAATAATGAGAGACTTCAACACCCCACTGTCAACATTAGACAGATCAACGAGACAGAAAGTTAATAAGGATATCCAGGAATTGAACTCATCTCGGCACCAAGCAGACCTAATAGACATCTATAGAACTCTCCACCCCAAATCAACAGAATATACATTCTTCTCAGCACCACATCGCACTTATTCCAAAATTGACCACATAGTTGGAAGTAAAGCACTCCTCAGCAAATATAAAAGAACAGAAATTATAACAAACTGTCTCTCAGACTGCAGTGCAATCAAATTAGAACTCAGGACTAAGAAACTCAATCAAAACCGCTCAAGTACAGGGAAACTGTATAACCTGCTCCTGAATGACTACTGGGTACATAACGAAATGAAGGCAAAATAAAGATGTTCTTTGAAACCAATGAGAACAAAGATACAACATACTAGAATCTCTGGGACACATTTAAAGCAGTGTGTAGAGGGAAATTTATAGCACTAAACACCCACAAGAGAAAGCAGGAAAGATCTACAATTGACACCCTAACATCACAATTAAAAGAACTAGAGAAGCAAGAGCAAACACATTCAAAAGCTAGCAGAAGGCAAGAAATAACTAAGATCAGAGCAGAACTGAAGGAGATAGAGACACAAAAATCCCTCCAAAAAAATCAATGAATTTAGGAGCTGGTTTTTTGAAACGATCAAAAAAATTGATAGACCGCTAGCAAGACTAATAAAGAAGAAAAAAGAGAAGAATCAAATAGATGCAATAAAAAATGATAAAGGGGATATCACCACCAACCCCACAGAAATACAAACTACCATCAGAGAATACTATAAACACCTCTATACAAATAAACTAGAAAATCTAGAAGAAATGGATAAATTCCTGGACACATACACTCTCCCACGACTAAACTAGGAAGAAGTTGAATCCCTGAAAGAGATCAATGACAGGCTGTGAAATTGAGGCAATAATTAATAGCCTATCAACCAAAAAAAGTCCAAGACAAGACAGATTCACAGCCGAATTCTACCGGAGGTACAAGGAGGAGCTGGTACCATTCCTTCTGAAACTATTCCAATCAATAGGAAGAGAGGGAATCCTCCCTAACTCATTTTATGAGGCCAACATCATCCTGATACCAAAGCCTGGCAGAGACACAGCAAAAAAAGAGAATTTTAGACCAATATCCCTGATGAACATTGATGCAAAAATCCTCAATAAAATACGGGCAAACTGATTCCAGCAGCACATCTAAAAGTTTATTCACCATGATCAAGTGGGCTTCATCCCTGGGATGCAAGGCTGGTTCAACATACCCAAATCAATAAATGTAATCCAGCATATAAACAGAACCAAAGACGAAAACCACACAATTATCTCATTAGATGCAGAAAAGACCTTGACAAAATTCAACAGCCTTTCATGCTAAAAACTCTCAATAAATTTGGTATTGATGGAACGTATCTCAAAATAGTAAGAGCTACTTACGACAAACCCACAGCCAATATCATACTGAATGGGCAAAAACTGGAAGCATTCCCTTTGAAAACTGGCACAAGACATGGATGCCCTCTCTCACTACTCCTATTCAACATAGTGTTGGAAGTTCTGGCTAGGGCAATCGGGCAAGAGAAAGAAATAAAGGGTATTCAGTTAGGAAAAGAGGAAGTCAAATTGTCCCTGTTTGCAGATGACATGATTGTATATTTTGAAAGCCCCATCGTTTCAGCCCCAAATCTCCTTAAGCTGAGAAGCAACTTCACCAAAGTCTCAGGATACAAAATCAATGTGCAAAAGTCACTAGCATTCTTACACACCAATAACAGACAAACAGAGAGCCAAATCATGAGTGACCTCCCATTCAAAATTGCTTCAAAGAGAATAAAATACCTAGGAATCCAACTTACAAGGGATGTGAAGGTCCTCTTCAAGAAGAACTAAAAACAACTGCTCAATGAAATAAAAGAGGACACAAACAAATGGAAGAACATTCCATGCTCAAGGATAGGAAGAATCAATATTGTGAAAATGGCCATACTGCCCAAGGTAATTTATAGATTCAATGCCATCCCCATTAAGCTACCAATGACTTTCTTCACAGAATTGGATAAAACTGCTTTAAAGTTCATATGGAACCAGAAAAGAGCCCACATTGCCAAGACAATCCTAAGTCAGAAGAACAAAGCTAGGGGCATCACACTACCTGACTTCAAACTATACTACAAGGCTACTGTAACCAAAACAGCATGGTACTGGTACCAAAACAGAGATATAGACCAATGGAACAGAACAGAGCCCTCAGAAATAATACCACACATCTACAGCCATCTGATCTTTGACAAACCTGAGAAAAACAAGAAATGGGGAAAGGATTCCCTATTTAATAAATGGTGCTGGGAAAATTGGCTAGCCATAAGTAGAAAGCTGAAACTGGATCCTTTCCTCACTCCTTATATGAAAATTAATTCAAGACTGTATTAGAGACTTAAATGTTAGACCTAAAACCATAAAATCCCTAGAAGAAAACCTAGGCAATACCATTCAGGACATAGGCATGGGCAAGGACTTCATGTCTAAAACACCAAAAGCAATGGCAACAAAGTCAAAGTTGACAAATGGGATCTAATTAAACTAAGGAACTTCTGCACAGCAAAAGAAACTACCATCAGAGTGAACAGGTAACCTACAGAATGTGAGAAAATTTTTGCAATCTATTCATCTGACAAAGGGCTAATATCTAGGACCTACAAAGAACTCAAACAAATTTACAAGAAAAAAACAACCCCATCAAAAAGTCAGCAAAGGATATGACCAGACACTTCTCAAAAGAGGACATTTATGCAGCCAACAGATACATGAAACAATGCTCATCATCACTCACCATCAGAGAAATGCAAATCAAAGCCACAATGAGATACCATCTCACACCAGTTAGAATGGTGATCATTAAAAAGTCAGGAAACAACAGGTGTTGGAGAGGATGTGGAGAAATAGGAACACTTTTCTACTGTTGGTGGGACTATAAACTAGCTCAACCATTGTGGAAGACAGTGTGGCAATTCCTCAAGGATCTGGAACTAGAAATACCATTTGACCCAGCTATCCCACTACTGGGTATATACCCAAAGGATTATAAATCATGCTGCTATAAAAACACATGCACACATATGTTTATTGCGGCACTATTCACAATAGCAAAGACTTGGAACCAACCCAAATGACCATCAATGAAGACTGGATTAAGAAAATGTGGCACATATACACCATGGAATGCTATGCAGCCATAAAAAAGGATGAGTTCATGTCCTTTGTAGGGACATGGATGCAGCTGGAAACCATCATTCTCAGCAAACTATCACAAGGACAGAAAACCACACACTGCATGTTCTCACTCATAGGTGGGAATTGAACAATGAGAACACTTGGACACAGGAAGGGGAACGTCACATACCGAGGCCTGTTGTGGGGTGCAGGGAGAGGGGAGGGATAGCATTAGGAGATATATCTAATGTAAATGATGAGTTAATGGGTGCAGCACACCAACATGGCACATGCATACCTATGTAACAAGCCTGCACGTTGTGCACATGTACCCTAGAACTTATAATAAAAAATAAATAAATACATAAAACAAAATCACAACAACAACAAAAAAGAAAAGAAAACAGACAAAATAGGAGTCAGGAGAAGAAGTAGAAAAGTGTTCTATTTTCATTCAGAAATTGCTGTTTCTGCTTCCTGAAAGTTTTTATCTATAGAATGTGGAGAATGATGATCATTTCCTCTCTAGATTTTTGGGTTGATTAATGGTAATAATGGTGCAGAAAATGCACTGCGAGGAGCGCATATGTTTATTTTACAGGGAAGAAAATATCCTGAAGATTTTTGATTAATGAATAACATGATTAAAAGGGAATTTTGAAAGAGGAACTTTTTGGCAGCATGCATGATGGAATGGAAGTAAAAGAAACTTTCATTCTAGTCATTTAAAAATGTGTGGCACCTCACTTTGTGACTACTGAATATAGAAGAGGGGAAATAGTGATGTCCAGCATGAGATGAGTGGGCCATAAACAACATTTTCAGTATAAATAAGAGCAAGACTTTTTCTTTTTTGAAACAGAGTTTCACTCTTATTGCCCAGTCTGTAGTGCAACGGCATGATCTCAGCTCACTGCAACCTCCCAGGTTCAAGCAATTCTCCTGCTTCAGTCTCTCAAATAGCTGGGATTACAGGCAGGCACCACCATGCCCAGCTAATTTTTTGTATTTTTAGTAGAGAAGGGGTTTTAAAATGTTGGTTAGGCTGGTTTTGTACTCCTGACCTCAGGTAATCCACCAGCCTCAGTCTCCCAAAGTGCAATTACAGGCGTGAGCGACCGCACCCGGTTGGCTTTTTTTTTTTTTTTTTGGAAGATTTGTCACCTTAGGAGGAGTTAGCATTTAAGAATATTTCTTCCTTTAAGAGGTCACTTTTTTCAGAAACTGACTCCCACCTAGTAATTTAGAAAGAAACAATTGCAATCATTATAAATGTTCACTTAAAATGTTCAAGAAATAACAGTGACTGAAGTTGGTAGACTGCACGGTAGATTTGTCACAGGAATAGAAGTTTCCTTTAGAGAGTTTAACACTAGATTACATAGAAAGGCAGGTCAGGATGTTAACAAGAGTGATTCCATATGCTTGATTTCTGTCAGAGACAATTGGCTTCTCTATTAGTACGTTGCCACATTGCTATAAAGAAATACCTGAGAAATGGGTAATTTTTAAAGAAAAGAGGCTTAATTGGCTTATAGTTCTGCCAGCTGTACATGAAGCACGATGACATCTGCTTGGCTTCTGGAAAGGCCTCAGGAAACTTACAATTGTGGCACAAAAGGTGAAGGGGGAGCAGGCACGTCACATGGACAGAGCAGGAGCAAGAGATGGGCAGGGGGCGGGGGGAGGTGCCACACACTTTTAAATGACTGGATCTCACAAGAACTCATTCATTATTGAGAGGACAGCACTGAGAGGATGGTGCTAACCCATTCATGAGTAATCCTCCCCCAATGGATCCAATCACCTCCCACCAGACCCTACCTCCAACATTGGGGGTTATAATTCAACATGAAATTTGGGCAGGGAGATGCATCCAAACTGTATCAGCTTCTCTCTGCTCCTCTCATCCTTAACCTCTCCTTTATGGCTCATAATGGAGATTGGTTTCAGTTGGTCCACAGGTCCTTCACACCTGACAGATCCACACTCTTCTGTTTTTTCTACTAAACTTTGTTCAGACCTTCTATCTAATTAATTACTCCATCAGTTTCCTTAAGGGACTCCTTGCCTTCAGGTCTTTCCCATTTAATGTATTCTCTGCAGTGCAGCCAGAATGCTCTTTCTGAAATACAAATACGATCACATCTCTCTTTGGCTTTAAACTTTTTACTGACTCCTCAAGTCCTACAGGATCAAGTCCAAAGTGTTTAGCATGGTTTACAATCCATGGCCAATCTACTTCCCCAGATGTATCTCCAGCCATTCCTATCTACACGCTCATACTCCACATACCCAGCTGTTCCAGAGGCTGCCATTGTTGCCAACAGGTCATGGGTCTTTTTCTTTGCATATAGTTTAAGCCTTTCAACCATTCTACTGTATACTTAATTGTCATTTTAAATATGTGAACATATATTAATTATACAGATCATACTACAAGTCTGTCTTTGCTCTGCCCTCATGGCAAAGTGTGATATTCTCCAGAGGCCACTAGATTCATTCACCTCTTAGATATTTTTGGTGTTTCTGTTTATCTATCTGTTTGTCTGTCTGTCTATCTATCCATCCATCCTAACCTACCTATCATCTATCATTTCTCTTATTTTTAAATCTTAGATATTATATCAAAATACTAATGTGGAAAATTAGAATTTAGCTTCCTTGACCTCTCTTTTTACAGCGTTGGTTTAGCCTCTGAATTGGGTACCAGTTTTACGTGTCTCCTCAGTTTCTCCTGGTGCTGTCCATTTCCCAGATAGTGCTGCTCTTCCCAGGAGATAACCAGTCATTTGTCCTGGAAATGTTGGGCCCTTCCTCTTGGCTGCTAGTAGTGCAGTTGGGCCAACTAATTTAATGCCCCAAATTTCAGGCTCATGCTACCAAATCTAGACTCAAATGAAGCTCCAATCCTAGGAACATGAGATTCAGCATCCCTACTGGATGTGGAGGTGCCAGATGACCCACCTTAGAAAAGAAGGAGGTCTCTGTGGGTGAACTTTGGCCGGTGAGAGGACAGCATGTAACATACAGCCTTTATTGTTTCCAATTCTTTTTGCTTTGTTTCATTTCTTCTTTTCTCTCATTGACTTGGGTTTGTACTTCTCCAATAAAACCTCTACACTTTAACCATTTTATTAGGCCCCCCCCCCCTTTTTTTTAAAGTACTCAAGGTTAAGACACTTTCCCTCCTGGGTGTATGTATATGTATTACAATTTTTGGTTAATTCAAAAATCAGAACTTAAATGATCATGATGATATATATGCTACATATCCCAGCAAAACCAGTAAGCATGATTTTAAATTTGTTTCCTAAAATTTTGGTGTTTTTGGAGTTTAAGATTGCATGAATTTTTTTTTGTGTGTGCACTTATGTCCTATGCCAGTAAAGAAATCTTCTCAAAGTACAAAAGTACTCTTAATGTGGCCAAAAGTGTTAGGTAATATAACAGTTTTTCTTCAGTCTTTGACATTCCTGCTGTAGTCTTATGTGCTCTCATTCCAATTTTAACTGGTTGTCCCTTAGACCTGATGTTCAATACTATCCTTTAAATTTTTTTGTGTGTCTTTCCTCTTTGTATTATCTATTTCCCAAATCCTATACCTTTCTTTTTCTTGGTTTGCTACATCATGTTGATAAAGCATATCTCTCCAGCAGCTTTCTGAGAAAATGTGCATGGATAGGCAATTTTTAAAAACCTTAAAACATCTGAGAAGCTCTTTAACTTTCATATTTAAGTGATAGTTTATTTGCATATAGAATTTTTTGATTGAAAATAAATTCTTATCAGAATTTTAAAGGCACTGTGCATTCCCCTGCCCCACCCCAGTATATTGCATTGTTACTGAGAAGTTTAATGCCAACCTAATCTCAAGTTCTTTGTATATTACCAGTTATTTTCTCACAGGAATTTTTAGTGCCTTCTAAAAAATCACTAGCATTCTGCATTTCATAATGTTGCGTATTGGTGTGGGTCTTAATTAACAACAGAACATCAGGTGCCAAGTTTTAGCTCAGGTCCATAAGTTCTAAGAAAAAATTTAAAATTATCTCTTTAATTATTTTCTGCTATCTATTTTCTTGATTATTTATTTCACCCCTAAATGTCTTGGTTATGTTTGTGCATTCTTCCATGCTCTGGGGATATAGCAGTGAACACAGTTAACACAAAGATGAAAAAAATCATGCCCTCATGTACATTCTGATCTCATGTACATTCTGATAGTAGAGATAGATGAATAAGTGAAATAAAAGTCTGTTAGGTAATGCTAAGTGCTATGGAAAAGAATAAGGACAATAAGGAGGTTATAATATGGTGTGTATATGTGCGCATGTGTGTGTGTATGTGTGTTGGGGGGAGGAGGAAGGGAGGGAGAGAGAGAGAGAAACAGAGAGAGAGAGAGCAATTTAAAAAATGGTGGCCAGAAAAGGCTTCACTGAGAAAGTGAGGTGTGAGTAAAGACTACAGGAAGTGAGTTAGCTATTTAGATACCTGGGGGGAAAAGCTTTCCAGGCAGAAGAAACATCTCAAACTACAGATGCATTTAAGGAATAGTGAAGAAGTCAGTGACTCTAGTGAAGGAAGCAAATGGGAGAGTTGAGGGGATGAGGTTAGGTTAAAGGTAACTAGGGCTCAGATCATGTTAAAACCTCAGGTAGTAAAAGAGTCATTGGACAATTTTGAGCAGAGGGGTAACCTGGTCTGACTTATGTCTTAGTGGCTAGTGTGTTGAAAATAGTCTGAAGGAGTGCAAAGACAGAAGCAAGGGTGTCATTTAGAAAGCTGTTGTAAGAAGGTGAAAGAAAAGTAATGGTGACTTGATTCAGGTTAGTGGCATGAGGATTGGGGGATTTGGTGGAATTCTGATGTAGTTTGGCTGTGTCCCCACCCAAATCACATCTTGAATTGTATCTCCCACAATTCCCATTGTTGTGGGAGGGACCTAGTGGGAGATAATTGAATCATGGAAGCGATTTCCCCCATACTGTTCTCCTGGTAATGGATAAGTCTCATGTTATTTGATGGTTTTATAAGGAGAAACCCCTTTCACTTGTCTCTCACTTTCTCTTTGCCTGCTGCCATCCATGTAAGACATGACTTGCTCCTTTTTGCCTTACACTATGATTGTGAGACTTCCCCAGCCACATGAAACTGTAAGTCCAATCAAACCTTTTTCATTTGTAAATTGCTCCATCTCAGATACGTCTTTATCAGCAGTGTGAAAACTCTTTGTATGTTCTGAAGATATAGAGTTGTCATGATTTGTTGACAGATCATATCTAGGGTGTGAGATAAAAAGGAAGAAGTGATAACATCAAAGTTTTGACTCAATCCTTAAAAAAAGGAGGAGTTGCCAAAAACTGGAAAAGGGAGAGAAGTGCAGAGGAGAAAGTTTTTATTTTGGCAGGAGATTGTGGAGTGTGGGGGAAGGAGGGTGGAAGGTAAGTTAGAAGTTTGGAATTTGGCATTGGAAGCATGAGATGCTCTTAACACAGCTAAATAGAGATGTAAATTGGCAGTTTGACATTTAAGTCTGTGTGTTCAGGGGAGGCATGAAGGCTGGAGTTGTAAAAGTGGAAGCTGGCCGGGTGCGGTGGCTCACGCCTGTAATCCCAGCACTTTGGGAGGCCGAGGCGGGTGGGTAGTGAGGTCAGGAGAAGACCATCCTGGCTAACACACGGTGAAACCCTGTCTCTACTAAAAATACAAAAATATTAGCCAGGTGCGGTGGCGGGAGCCTGTAGTCTCAGCTACTCGGGAGGTTGAGGCAGGAGAACGGCATGAACCCCAGAGGCAGAGCTTGCAGTGAGCTGAGGTTGCACCACTGCACTCCAGCCTGGGTGACAGAGCGAGACTCCGTCTCAAAAAAAAAAAAAAAAAAAAAAAAAAAAAGTGGAAGCCAACAGCATGCAGGTGGTTTATATGACCATGAGGCTGGACAACATAGCTTAGGAGGAGGAGTGCAGATTATAGAGAGAAGAGATCTGAGGGCTATGCTTGGAGGCATATGTGGAGTTCCACCAGCCAAACAAAGGAAGTTTTCCAAGGAGGAGGGAATTATCTGTTCTGTCAAGTGCTACTGAGATGCAAGGTAACATGAAGACTGAGAAATGACCTTTTTATTGGTGACCAGGATAAAAACAATTTTGGTGGACTGGTGGGGGTGAAAATCAGATTGGTATAGGTTAAGAGAGGGGAGGGAAGGAATTTGAAATAGTGGGTAGAGACAACTCTTTTAAGGAGTTTTGCTAAAAGAGGAAAAACAAATAGGATGGTAGCTAGACCTCTATTCTGTATTTTAGGAATTCCTATTATTTAGATGTTGAATATTCTGAATTGATTGCCTTATCTTCTTTCTTTTCTTTTCTTTTCTATTTTTCATCTTCTTGTTCTGTTTTCTGGAATATAACTTGGTTTTATCTTAAAATCCTTCCTTTGATTTTTTTCCTGCTGTCATTTAATTTTAAGAGCTCATCTATTCTCTAATTGTTCATTTTTAATATGAACCATGAGCTCTGTTTGTCCTTGTTCCTCATTTATCATACATTCCTTTGAAGTATATGAAAATTGATATTTTTAAATTAGTAATAGAGCTTTTCAATTTTGTTCTAGTTAGCTTCCCTCTGCCCAAATTATTAAATGATATTTAAGATATACAGAATGATATAAAGAATAATACAACAAAATCCTTGTGCTTAAAATATAACGTTTTAAAACTTTAGTCTCCTAGGTTTGTTTTGTAGATATAGTGTCTTCCCATCTTCCTAAAGGCATTTATTAAAGTTTATTTTTCCCTGAAGCTTTTTTCCTGCTTACTGCATTGATATCTATTTCTTCTGAGTCCAATTCACTCTCCTACTTTGTTCTGTTTGCTTTAGTCTGTATTTTGTGTTAGAAGACTTCCTCAGATGTTTGGAGGATGGATGCTTATCCTTGCCTAGTTAAGAGTGAGGCTCTAAAAAGCTCATTTGTAGCTTTGTGTGTCTGGGCAGCACTGACTGACTGCCACCCTTCAATATGCTGAGCCTCAGCTCTTTCCTCATGAGACCTCCAAATGCCAGTCTCTGTAGATCTCTTCTCATGAACCATTCTGTTCTCTCAGAGGAGAATCTTATAGTTTCCTGCCTAGGGATACAATTCTAGACTTGGAAAAGAGGCCCAAGGAGCCTCACTATTCAAAATGTAGATTCTCATTAATCTCCCATCTCCCACGTGACACCTTGGCCCTGCCCTTAGCTGTACTTGGGGTTTGAGTCAAGGGCCTCAGGTTAAGATTTAGCTTCTCTTGGGAGTAAACCTCCTGTCTTCTGCATAAAGTTGAAGAGGGATAGTCTACTGGTGCTACAAGCTGGGAGAAATAGTAGGGGGCATCGAAAGCTCCATGTAGGTTTTTAACTAGTTCTGTTCTCAGCTCCTTCATCAGCTGTAGGTCTCTGCCTTCCTCCCTCTGCTCAGCCACTCACCACTATTGTGGCGTATTTCGATTGATGACTTCCTCATCTTTCTTTTTGTTCTGTTGGTTTTAAAAATGGGGCTTAAATATTTACTTTATGTAATTTTAAAGGGATGACTCAGAAGTAAATAAGTATGGTCAGTGCTCCGATATTTACTTATGATGCCACTTACTCACCATTATCCAGTTCAGATGTGACCTTCCCTGAGAAGACGCCCTTCCTTGGAGCTCTGATACCACTCATGTGGTAAATAAGTCTCTTACATTAGCCATTACTTTGCCTCTTTATTGAACTGTAAGCCCTTGGAGGGCAAGGAAGATTACTTACTCACTCTTTATTTTTATTTTTTAATTGACAAAAATTATATATATATATTTACCCTTATAATATGTTGCTTTGAATACACTGTGGAATGTATGCATTGTGGAATGTACCCATCATGGAACAGCTGAATCCAGCTAATTAACATCTTCATTATTTCACATACTTATTTCTTTTGTGTGTGGTGAGAAAAATTAAAACTACTTTCTCAGCAATATTCAAAAATAGGATACATTGTTACTAACTGTACTCACCATGTTGTACAGTAGACCTCTTAAACTTACTCCTCTTATTGAACTGAAATTTTGTATCTTTGATTAATATTTCCCCAACTCCCTGCCTTCACCTCCGGCACCTGGTAACCACCATTCCTCTGTCTACTTTTAGGAGTTCAACTTTTTTAGATTCCACATACAAGTTAGGCCATGCAGTATTTGTTTTTCTGTGCTTGGTTTATTTCACTTAATATAATGCCCTCCATGTTCATCCATGTTGTCACAAGACAGGATTTCCTTCTTTTTTAAGGCTAAATGGTATTTCATTGTGTATACATACCACATTTTCTTTATCCATTTATCCATTGATATACATTTAGGTTGATATCCTATCTTGGCTATTGTGAATAATGCTGCAATGAACATGGAAGTGCAGATGTCTCTTCAACATACTGATTTCCTTTCCTTTGGGTATACAGTATATCCAGTAATGGGACTGCTGGGTCATATGGTAGTTTTGTTTTTATTTATTTATTTATTTATTTTTGAGATTTATTTATTTATTTTATTTTGAGATGAAATCTCATTCTGTCACCCAGGCTGGAGTGCAGTGGCATTCATTCACTACAGCCTGGACCACCTGTGCTCAAGTGATCCTCTTACCTCAGCCTGCTGAGGAGCGGAGAACATAGGCACACAAGGTGTTACTATGTTGCCCCGACTGGTCTCACACTCCTGGGCTCTCAAAGTGCCAGTGTTACAGGCATGAGGCACTGCATCTGTCCTATTTTTTTTTTTTTTTGAGGAAACTCCACACTGTTTCCCATAATAATTGTACTAACTTATATTCCCACCAACAATGTTCAAGGGTTCTCTTTTTTCCACATCCTCTCCAACCCTTGTTATAGTTCATCTTTTTGATAGTAGCCATTCTAACAGATGTGAGGTGGTAGCTCATTGTGATTTTAACTTGCATTTCTCTGATGATTAGTGATGTTAATTTTTTTATATACCTCTTAGCTATTTGCATGTTTTCTTTTGAGAAATGTCCATTCAGATCCTTTACTTATTTTTAAGGGGGTTGTTTTCTTACTATTGAGTTGTTTGAGTTCCTTATATATTTTGCATTGTTTGTAAATATTTTCTTCTATTTCTTAGTTTTTCTCTTCACTCTGTTGTTTGCTTTGCTATTTGGTTTGATGCAATCCTGTTTATCTCTTTTTGCATTTGTTGCCTGGACTTTTGAGTATATATATCATCACCCAGACCAATATCATTGAACTTTTCCCTTATTTTTATTCTAGTAGTTCTACAGTTTCAGGCCTTATGTTTAAGTCTTTAGCCAATTTTGAGTTGATTTTTGTGTATGGTGTGAAATAAAGGTCTAAGTTTTTTCATCTGCGTGTGAATATCTAGTTTTCCCAGTACCTTTTATTGAAGAGACTGTCCTTGCCCCATTGTGTGTTCTTGGCATCTTTGTCAAAAAGCAATTGACTGTGAATACATGGATGTATCTATGGACTCTGTTTTGGTCCTTTTATTTATGTGTCTGCTTTTGTACCAGTACCATGCTGCTTAGATTATTATAGCTTTACACTGTATTTTGAAATCAGGTAATGTGATGTCTCCAGGTTTGTCCTTTTTGCTCAAGATTGCTTTGGCTATTTGGGTCTTTTGTGGTTCACACAAAATTTAGGATTGTTTTTTCTATTTTCATGAAAAAATGACATTGTAATTTTGATAAAGATTACTTTGAATTTCTAGATTACTTTGGGATGTATGACAATTTAAAGAATTTATGAGCATAGAATATCTTTCCATCTGTTTGTATCTTCTTCAATTTCTTTCATCAATGTTTTATACTTTTCTGTACAGGATTTTCACCTTCTTGATTAAATTTATTTCTAAACATTTTATTGTTATTGTTACTTGATGGCTCCCATAAATGGAATTGTTTTCTTGATTTCTTTTTTTCCAGAAAGTTTGATGTTAATGTACTGGAATGCTACTGATTTTGTATGTTGATTTTTATATCCTTTACTGAAATTTGTTTACTGAACTTTACTGAATTTGTTTATTGGTTCTAACAGTTTTTTGGTAGAGCCTTTAGAGTTTTCTCTATATACAAAATCATGTTTTCTGCAAACAAGGACAATTTAAATTTTTTCTTTCCCATTTGGAGTCTTTTATTTTTTTCTTTTTCTATTTGTTTTGGCTAAGACTTCCAGTACTGTGTTGAACAGAAGTGGTGAGAGTGGGCATTCTTTTCTTGTTGCTTATCATAAAAGGAAATCTTTCAGCTTTTCACCATAGAGTATACTGTTATCTGTGGGTCTGTTTGTTTCATTTGTTGTGTTGAACTATATTTCTTTTATACATAATGTACTGAGGATTTTTTTTTTATCACGAAATGATGCTGAATTTTGCTAAGTGCTTTTTTGTCATCTATTGAGATGATCACATGTTTTTGTCCTTTGTTATGTTAACGAGATGTATCACATTTATAAATTTGCATATGTTGAACCATCCTTGCATTCCTGGGACAAATTGCGCTTGATCATGCTGAATGATCCTTTTAAGGTGCTGTTGAATTTGCTTTGCTAGTAGTTGGTTGAGGATTTTTGCACCTGTTTTTCAGCAATTCTGTCCTGTAATTTTCTTTTTTTCTAATGTCCTTGTCTGGATTTGCTGTTAGGGCAATGGTGCCTCATAAAATGAGTTTGGAAGTTTTTCTTCTTATTATTAGAACAGTGTAAAAAAGATTAGTATTAGTTCTTTAAATGTTTGGTAGAATTCAGTAGTGAAGTAATCAGGTCCTGGGCTTTTCATTGATGGGAGACTTTTTACTACTGCCTCAAACTCCTTACTTGTTAATAGTCTTTTTAAAATTTCCTGTTTCTTCATGATTCTGTCTTGGTAAGTTGCATGTGTCTAGGAACTTATCCTTTTTTTTCTAGATTATTCAATTTGTTGGCATTTAATTATTTATGATAGATTCTTATGACTCTTTGTATTTCTGTGGTATCAGTTGTAATGTCTCCTCTTTCATTTCTGATTTTACTTATTTGAGTCTTCCTCTTTTTTTCCTAATTAATCTAGTAAGGGTTTGTCGATTTTGTTTATCTTTTCAGAGAACAAACCCTTAATTTTGTTGATCTTTTCTATAGTTTCTCTAGCCACTATTTCATTTATTTATGCTCTGATCTTTATTATTTTCTTTCTTCTGCTAATTTTGGGCTTAGTTTGTTCTTGTTTTTCTAGTTCCTCAAAGTGTAACATTAGGTTGTTTATTTGAGATTTTTCTTCTTTTTTGATGTAGGAGTTTATTGCTATAAACTTGTGTTTTAGAAATGCTTTTACTACATCCCATAAATTTTGGAATGTTGTGCTTCCATTTTTGTTTGTCTCAATATATTTTTTAACTTTCCATTTAATTTCTTTGTTGATCCATTGGTTATTTGGGAGCATGTTGTTTACTTGCCATGCATTTGTGAATTTTCTGAAATTTCTCCTGTTGATTTCTAGTTTTATACCATTGTGGTCAGAAAAGATAACTTGATGTGATTTCAATTTTCTTAAGTTTGCTAAGACTTATTTTGTGATCTAACATATGATCTATCCTAGAGAATGATCCATGTGAGCTTGAGAAGAATGTGTATTCTGCTGCTGTTGGATAGAGTGTTCTCTATATGTCTGTTAGGTCCATTTGAGCTAAGGTGTTTAAGTCAGTTAAAAAAATTGAATCTGTTCATTGCTAAAAGTGGGATATTGAAGTCACCTACTATTCTTTTATTAGAATATATCTCTCCCTTCAGATATATTAATATTTCCTTTATATATTTAGATGTTCTGATGTGGAATGCACATGCATTTACAATTATCTCTTGAAGAATTGATCCCTCTGTCATTACATGAGGATACCTTTTTTTTTTTTTTTTGAGACAGCGTCTTGCTCTGTCACCCAGGCTGGAGTGCAGTGGCACAATCTCGGCTGATTGCAACCTCCGCCCCCCGGGTTCAAGCAATTCTCTGCATCAGTCTTCAGAGTAGCAGGAATTACAGGCGCCTGCCACCACTTCCAGCTGAGTTTTGTATTTTTAGTAGAGACGGGGTTTCATCATCTTGGCCAGGCTGGTCTTGAACTCCAGACCTCGTGATCCACTCACTTCAGGCTCGCAAAATGCTGGGATTACAAGTGTGAGCCACCGCACCTGGCCACATAAGGACTTTCTTTGTCTCATTTTATTGTTTTTGACTTAAAGTTTATTTTACCTGATATAAATATAGCTACTCCTACTCTCTTTTGGTTTCCATTTGCATGGAATATCTTCTTCTATTTTTACTCATTCTTAAATCTCTGAAGCTCAGCATAATATTGGATGAAGACATATCTGCAAAAGTTATCCAGCTAGGCTTGCTTGTAACTATCTGGTGGAGGTTATAAGGGCAACATGGTACAAGAGTGGATAAGTAACATTTTATCACAGAAAAAAATTTTTCTGTTGCTTAATAGATCTGTGATAATAAGCAAGTTATTTTTCTTTAGGCACACTTTCCTCAGAATTGTGACTGTAATAATGCCTACCACATAGGGTTTATGGGGGAGAATTGAGCACTTTGTTTTTATCTTTTTCTTTTTTTTAACCTTTTACTACGATTATTTTCAAACAGACAAAAAAGTAGAAAGATTAGCACCATGAGCCCCAATTAATAATTCCCTAACTCAACAATGGTCAACATTTTGCTGTGCTTGTTTTATCATCTCTCCCTCTTTTATCTTTGATGTTTTTTAAAGGTAAATTTGGACATTGTATCATTTCAACAATAATCACTTCTGTATATATCTCTAATCACAGTATTATTAGCACCCTAATCCTAACTAAATTAACAATTATTATTATTATTATTATTATTATTATTATTATTTTGAGACAGAGTCTTACTCTGTTGCCCAGGCTGAAGTGCAGTGGCACAATCTCAGCCCTCTGCCTCCTGAGTTCAAGCAACTCTCCTGCCTCAACCTCCAAGTTGGGATTACAGGCATGTGCAACCACAATTGGCTAATTTCTGTATTTTGTTTTTTAGTGGAGATGGGGTTTCATCATGTTGACCAGTCTGGTCTGAAACTCCTGACCTCAAGTGATCCACCCACCTCGGCCTCCCAAAGTACTGGGATTCCGGGGTGAGCCACTGTGCCCAACCAACAATTATTCTTTAGTGTCATTTTTTTGTTGTTGTTAAATTTACATTCAGAAAAACACCTTTTATTGTATAGTTCTGCAAGTTTGGACAAAAGCATATAGTTAGGTAGCCATCAGTACAATGAAGATATACAACATATTTCCATAGTTCCTCAAATCTTTCTTTCTTTCTTTCTTTCTTTCTTTCTTTCTTTCTTTCTTTCTTTCTTTCTTTCTTTCTTTCTTTCTTTCTTTCTTTCTTTCTTTCTTTCTTTCTTTCTTTCTTCTTTTTTTTTTGAGACAGGGTTTTGCCATGTTGGCCAGGCTGGTCTTGAACTCCTGGCCTCAAGTGATCCACCTGCCTTGGCTTCCCACAGTACTGGGATTACAGGTGTGGGCCACCATGCCCGGTCTCCTCATGTTCTTTTATACTTAACTCTTCCCCTCAACTCACCCCCTGATAACCACTAATCTACTTCCTGTCCTTATAGGTTTGCCTTTTCTAGAATTTCATATAAATGGAATAATAAAACATATAGCCTTAGAAATTTGTTATTATATATATTTAAGGCATATAACATGATGTTCTGATATACATATATACAGTGCAATGATTACTACAGGTTAGCAAATTCACATATTCATCACCTTCCATAGCTGCCTCTTTTTTGTGTTTGTGTGGTAAGAGCACCTAAAATCTTCTCTCTTAGAAAATTTTTAGTAAATAATACAAAGAAAGTATCACTGTAGTTCTTTTATTGTACATTAGATCTCTAGACTTATTCATGCTACATAGCTGCAAAATTATGCCCTTTGACAGATATGTCCTCGTTTTCTGCCCCTCTCAGAGCCTGGTTCTACTCTGTTTCCATATATTTGGTGGCTGCGGCAGCTGCTGCTGCTGCTGCTGCTGCTGCTGCTGCTGCTGCTGCTTCTTCTTCTTCTTCTTCTTCTTCTTCTTCTTCTTCTTCTTCTTCTTCTTCTTCTTCTTCTTCTTCTTCTTCTTCTTCTTCTTCTTCTTCTTCTTTAGATTCCACATATAAGTAAGATCATGCACTATTTTTCTTTATGTGTTTGGCTTGTTTCACTTAGCATAAAGTCTGAATTGAGTACTTTAATATATGTAGAGCTCTTAGAAAAGCAGCTGGTTCATTGTAAGCACAACATATACTATCAATATTTTAATTTCTAGAATAATCTTGAGTACTTTTTTAGAGAGAATGTGGTTTTAGTTGCTTTTTTTGTTTTATGAAATTGTTATAACCTATCAGTGTTTTTGATGAAATATTGAGTTTGGTCAGGGGAAGGAAAAGCCTGTATCTGAAGATCTGGGGACAAGTGACCTATCTAGGGGTTGGACCTGGACTCCAGAGTGAGCTACTCTTGCTCCATTCTCCCCATATCTCTAGGGATATGAGTTCTCCTTTCTCTTTCTTTCCATGTGAGGATTCTGGAAAGTTTTGCTTTTCTTTCTTCTGGAGATTAGCCTTAAAGGGAAAGGCATTTCCAGATTTTTGATTCAGCTTTGCTTATTTGGAACAAATTAAGAAGTCAAACCAGAAAAAAATAATAGATTTCTAAAAAGATATTACATAAGTTAAAGTGTGGAATAAAGTGCTCTTCAAGCTACATGAATCACGGGATTTTTATTTTATTTTATTTTTTAAGTCTTCAGGTTTAGGAGGAAAGGAGAGGCAGAACTTGTGGCCTTGACTAATAAAATATATGTATTCTCTGGATGTTGAAAAACTTGTAGTTTTTTTTTTTTTTTGGATACAGAGTTTTGCTCTTGGCGCCCAGGCTGGAGTGCAATGGCACAATCTCGGCTTACTGCAACCTTGGCCTCCCAGGTTTAAGTGATTCTCCTGCCTCAACCTCCCAAGTAGCTGGGATTATAGGTGTCCACCACCATGCCTGGCTAATTTTTGTATTTTTAGTGGAGATGGGGTTTCACTATGCTGGCCAGGCTGGTCTCGAACTCCTGACCTCAGGTGATCTGCCCACCTTGGCCTTCCAAAATGCTGGGATTACAGGCGTGAGCCACCATGCCCAGCTGAAACTTGTAGATTTTTTAAAGCATGATATTTGCTTTGACACAGTAAATTGTGAAACAGTATTCATGGTAAGAAGTAAAACTGAATTTCAGTGTTGAAATTGGGCAATTAATTAATTTGTTTTTTGTTGCAGGTCTAGGCACTGGGAATACAGTGGTGAAAAAAAATAAATGGTTTATGCTAAATTGAGCCTAGAGACTAATGGGGAAATTGTCTTTAAGCAAAACTCTACATATGTAATTGGAAAGAAGGGGGCATTTTGAGAGAGATATATTACCAGGAATGGGGGTGGGGACATGTTGGTAATTTGAATTAGGATGTGATGAAACTTTTTTTATGAGTGGAGTTTTAAGCTGAGATATAATGATTAAATAGAACTTTTCGAAGTGAATATTGAGAGGAACAACATTCTGGAACATTAGGGGCAGGGAATACTTGGTGGTGAGTTGGATGGCTCAAAAGTCTAGGTGGTTTAGTGTTTGTTAGAAGAGAATGGCTGAATGTGAGGCTGCAGGCCAATGATGACCAGAAACACACACAGCCTTTGGGAGCATATTAAAGGCGTTCTGTGTTATTCTAAGGGCTATGAGGAGTCATTGAATGCTCTCAGCTCAGAAATAATTCTATTTGTGTATAACAAAAGATTGCATTGGCTACTATAAGAAGAAGTGTTTGTAGAGAGCCAGGAGTATCCTTGTGAGAACAAGTAGGAGGCTAGGATGTTGGCAGTGGAAATGGAGAAAAGCAGTTGTATTTGAGATTCATTTGTGAGGGAAATCATCAGGATATGTTGCTCAAATCGATGTAGGGAATTGAGGCAGAGGAATGTGTCTTAGATGACTTCCAGTTTCCAGAGGGCAGCTGAGGGGAAAGAGATTTGAAAAAAGTATGAAGAATCAGGCAAGAAACACAGCATAGTGTAATTATTAACAGCAGCTAATACATAATTACATTTTTTTTCTGTTAACCAATCCTTCAAGTTCCAGATCATGTCTTGTCTTCTTATGAAAACTTCTCTGACCACCTGAGGCAGAAGTCAGTTGGTTCTTTCTTCTCCTCTTCTGTAATACTTATTACTCATCTGAAGTTTACACATGCTGTTTTTATCCTGCTTATCTTGATCTGTGGTGCTTCTTCTCTCACCATCTAGATTTCAAATGCACTGGCAAGACTTTTTTCTTTTTTTTCTTATTTCTTTGAATTCTCAAAATCATTTGGTAGAGTCTGGTACACAGAGAATGTTTTTTGGTAGATACAAAATATTAGTAGAGTTCAGCACACTGCAATTAATTTTTGACTGTTTAATAATTGAAAATATTATCATTTTGATAGAAAGTTTTAAAAGGACATGTTATTGGAAGTCATTTCTTCTCCATTTTCTGTTCACGGAGAATAAAATAAATCATATCTATAATTTAATTTTTGAATTGTCCTTGAGAGCACAGCCTATAAATAACTGTAGAATAATTTATGGTGGATATTTAATCAAGACAGATCAAGGGAATTCAATGTATTTGTTTTTAAGTCTCTGAATCAATTGTCCCTCTAATGAATTAGATGTGCCAGTTACATTTTGAAGAACATAATTGAAACGATGATGACTGACAAAAATATATACACCATGTGGCAATATGGTTTTTTTGTTTGTTTGTTTGTTTGAGACAGGGTCTTGCTCTGTTGCCTAGGCTGGAGTGCACTGGCATGGACATGGCTCACTGCAGCCTCAACCTCCTGGGCTCAAGCCATCCTCCCACCATGGCCTCCTAAAGTGCTGGGATTATAGGTGTGAGCCAGCACGCTCGACCACACAATGTAGTTTTATGTCACTTATGAAAAGTGTTGTAACATCAGAGCCCCCCAAAAGCTCTCTAAAATGATGTCAGTAATAGTACAACCCACACCCACTACCTTCCATGTCCTATGGTTAATGGTAATAAGAAAAGAAGGGGCCGGGCGCGGTGGCTCAAGCCTGTAATCCCAGCACTTTGGGAGGCCGAGACGGGCGGATCACGAGGTCAGGAGATCGAGACCATCCTGGCTAACATGGTGAAACCCCGTCTCTACTAAAAAATACAAAAAAAAAAAATTAGCCGGGCGAGGTGGTGGTCACCTGTAGTCCCAGCTACTCGGGAGGCTGAGGCAGGAGAATGGCGTGAACCCGGGAGGCGGAGTTTGCAGTGAGCTGAGATCTGGCCACAGCACTCCAGCCTGGGCGGCAGAGCGAGACTCCGTCTCAAAAAAAAAAAAAAAAAAAAAAAAAAGAAAAGAAGGATGGGGGTGTTGACTCTGCAGCTCTTTGATGGGATCCTTCTCCAACTGTGCCTTTATCTCAGACTGCTGCTGAAGCACCTCCTACTTTCTTCTGCCCATGATTCTTTGAAAACATTTTAGTGATGATGAGGGTAGAGGTCTCATTGCTGCCATTTATCTATCAACTCCTGTTGCTATTATTAATCACAATTAGCTCTTTATGTGAGCATTTATGTAGGAATAAAACACATGTTTATTGAATATGTATACGTAGATTTGAAGTAGGCTGCTTTGGAATATATATATGAAAATAGATAAATAAAATCTATGCTCTAAAGAAGCATGCATGCAGTGATGAAGCCAGATGTGTGCACAGGCATACAATTTTTCTCTATGGAAATAGAGATTTCTTTTCCCTGTGAGAAGTTTAGCTATCTGTGTTTAAGGTTTTACAATCAGGGAAATCTAGGTTAGTAGCTTGGCTTGTCCATGTAGTAACTACGCAATCTTGGGTAAGTTACTTAATTTCTACAATCCTTATTTGCATCAGACCTAAAATGGAGATAGTGATGCTTTCATTCCAGAATTGTTGTAAGTATTAAATGAGATAATGCATTCAAAGTTCCTAGCATAGGTAATTATACCTGGAGAGTGTTGAATAAGTCATACACAAAAGTGTATGTTTTAATATATGTATATAAAGACCTATTCCACTGATCTAACGAGTGGTTGCACATTCATTTGCATTGGCAACCTTTATTTTGCAAAGACAAAGTTGATGATAATAATCATTCCTGGAGCTGAGTCAGAGTGGTTGGCCCTAGGACCTACTGTTTCTTCACAAGCATGCAGTGTCCTTCCGTGGCTAGACTCTTGTCCACTCCACCCATCCTTCTCTCTCCCCATTGCCTCCCAGTCACCCTCACAGGACATGACTTTCCCTTTCTCCCACTCCAAGTGGTTATGCAAGAATCAGGCTGCTCTTTATCCTAGGGGCCCTTATAAGAACAAACTTGAGAATGAATACTTAGTTATTTCAAAACATGAAATGATGCAACTTGTCTCCCACTTCATCCATGAGTCAAGAAATTTATTGGGTATGAGTTCCCATATCATCTTCTTTACGGATTTGGAATAAACCTGATAAGTTGTTCACTCTCTCTTGGCTTTAGGATTCTTGTTTGTAAAACAAACGATTGTGAAATAAGAAGGTTGGGTTGCCTGTGATGAGTGGAGTTGTTATAGTGAGAAGTACTAGAAAAGTGTTTGGTGGAAAGATTGTTGTCAGAGAAATCTGGACTTGTTAAGTACATTAAACTCCGACAGGATGATCTAAGGTAGTACACTAAAGTGTGGGAAGAAGACCCAACCTAAATCTACTTTACCATGGCAATGTTCTCTTTCTTTCTCTTTTCATGTGAAGATGGGGAGGGGTGAAAGAAGGACCTGAGAAAGGGATGGGAAGGATAAGTATCGGAATATCAGCACGTTCATGTTGGAAACAGGGTGGTCAGGTCAACCATCAATTCCACCCCAGGACTTTTTCATATGGGCACAAAAGGACACTGATTTGCCTTCTTGATTTGTCTCCAAGTTAACTTTTTCAAAAGTTAGGGTATAAACACTATATTTAATGATTTACTACATTTAGTGTGCAAGAGTTTATGTAACATTTCATGAAATGTATTTCTGTTTTCAGGCAATATCGTATTTTTGGGTAAAGATTTTCATAAAATAAAAATTTTTAATTTTCAAGAAGGGATAGAGAATAATTAGGGTCTCTGAGAGGATGTTGGAATATCATGCCCAAGATTCTTCTCTTCTCTGCCATACTTCCCACCCAAATTTAATATAAATAACTCAATGTGGTTGTCTTAGATTTTAATATGTGAAGAGTCTTCCTGTTTCCTTCCTGGACACTGTCTCCAAAAGATATTACTGCCTTGACTTACCCAAAGAAAGAAAGAAATCATGTTATATATAATCACAGATTTCTTTGTTCTGGCTCCTTTTGCCACAAACAACAAACCACCATGCTGTAACATAATTTATTTTAATTTAATTTAATTTTTTTTGAGACAGGGTCTGACTCTGTCACCCAGGCTGGAGTGCAGTGGCACGACAAAGATAGGTGGGACTACAGGTGCACACCACCATGCCCAGCTAATTTTTGTATTTTTTTATAGGGATGGAATTTCGCCATATTGCCCAGGCTGGTCTCGAACTCCTGGGCTCAAGCAATCTGTCTGCCTTGGCCTCTTAAAGTGCTGGGATTACAGAAGTGAGTCACCATGCCCAGTATGTAATGCCATTTAGATGGTCATTCTACTTAACTAAAAATAAGTGCTGACTTTTGTCCCTTTCACTGGGACAAGTTTAACAAAATCTTTATTTACAGAAACTAGAGAAAGAATTTGACTGCTAAAAATATGACGAGTGTTTCCAGCATTTAGCCTTTCTATAAAATGCTATTCATTAGGCAATCCTCATTTACAGGGAGGAAATGGAAAAGGTGATGTGACAGAGAGTGACCAGGTTGGAGAAGGAAGGATGGCAGGAGAATCTCTACTTTCAATGTTCAGAGCGGGCTTCTTTCTATGGGGAGGTAATAGCGGAGCTGAGAACAGAAGACTAACGATGACAAGCATCACAATAATGACCTATAACTGTTGAGCACTTAATTATATTCCAGTCATTTACATATATTAATTCACAGTGTCCTGGTATTCATATTCCCAGGTCCCTGCTTTTAAAAGTCCCTGCTCTTGTGGTTAAATCTTGTGATTTAGGGGAAGAACATTCCAGAAAAAGGAATGGCAGGTAGAAAGTCTTTAAGCAGGCATGAAATTAGGTATGTTGAGGAACTGAAAGAAGCTCAGAGTGGCTTGTGTCTAATGAGCTAGGAAGAAAAGGTTATATGTATGGGGAAGTATATTGAAGGCCACACTAAAAATAAAAGTTTTCATTTTGTTCTTTAGTCTTAGGAATTATCTAATTTATTATTACTAACTTTTAGATATTTGAAAGTAAACCCACTTCTAATTTTGTACTGTGCATATGCAATGAACTGGCACATAGCAGAACAGACTCAGCATAACTTTTTGAAATAAAATATTATAATATCATATCCTCAATATTATACAAATAATTATTGAGTGTGAGAGAATTTAGCTATTTAGCATTTCTACTCTTTAAAACATCCAAGTCTAACTAACTCACCAGCTTGAATAATGTCATCCGTCATAGTCTAAACAGGCCTATTGACCACTCCAGCAGATTGTTTCTATTAAGTGCATTTTCTTCTTGATCTCAAGACTTCCACAAAAGTATAAATATTTAACATCTTTGAGCAATTTAAGCAATCATAGTTTGCTGGAATATTAAAAATGCAATAGTGATGAAAAACAAAAGTATTTCTAACAGAATGCAGACCCAAATCTAGATAAATATAGCTTTCTTGTTCATAATCTTCTTTCTCAGGAAACCATGCCTGTCTTCAACAGGATGGTTTCAGTTTAGGTTTGCCCTTTTAACACACGGAGTCATTGTTTGGTAAATCAGAACAGTCTCCCCTAACATTACATTTTTCTAGGAAATTGACTCCCAGATTTGATCACGCTTAACAAAGGGTATCTACCATGTAAAAAAGGACAAAGCTCTTTGTTGGTATCTAGGTACTGAGATTAGCATTTTTTAAAAGACTATTTTGTAGAGTAATTTTAGATTCACAGCAAAATTGAGAGGAAGGTAGAGAGATTTCCCATATACTCCCCACCCCTACACATGCATAGCCTCCACCACTATCAAAATCTCCTATCAGGATGTTACATTTGTTACAGTTGATGAGCCTACACTAAGACAACATAATCACCTCAAATCCATAGTTTGCATTAGGGTTCACTCATGGTGATATATATTCTACGAGTCTAGACAAATGTATAATGACATGAATTCACCGTATAGTATCATATAGAGTATTTTCATTGTCATGAAAACCCCCTGTGCTCTGGCCATTCCTCCTTCCTTCCGTTCTAACCCCTGGCAACCATTGATCATCTTACTGTTTCTATATTTTTGCCTTTTGCAGAATATCCTATGGTTGGAATCAGATAGTATGTAACCTTTTCAGTTTGGCTTCTTTCACTTAGTATATAAGCATTTAAACTTTCTCCATGTCTTTTCAAGGCTTGATAGCTCATTTCTCTTTCGCACTGGGTAATAGTCCACTGTCTGGATATGCCCAGTTTATGTATACGTTCATCTGCTGAAGGACATCTTGGTTGCTTCCAAGTTTTAGCAATTATGAATTAGTCTGCTATAAACATCTGTGTGCAGATTTTTGTGTGGACCTAAGTTTTCCATTTCTTTGGTAAATACCAGGCAGCAGGATTGCTGGATCATGTGCTAAGAGTGTTCAGATTTTAAAAAGCTGCCAAATTGTCTTCCATAGTACCTGTACTATTTTGCATTCCTATCAGCAATAAATGTGTTCTTGTGTTTCACGTCCTGGTCAGTGTTTGATGTTGTTAGTTCTGGGTTTTGTTCATTCTAAAAGGTGTGTAGTGGTATCTCGTTGTTTCAGTTTGCATTTCCTTGATAACATATGATGTGGAGCATCTTTTGAGGTTAATATTTTAAAATACCATACTGGGTAGAAACAGAAATGCCTGTTCTACTCCTGTGCAGAATTAGAGAGCTGAGTTCTCTCAGGATGATGAATAGTTTGCAGCCCCAAATATTATGAGTCCTTTTGGATAGAAAAACAAAATGAAAGCAAAAGACGAAAAACAAACAAACAAACAAAAATCAGAGTAACTTAGTACTTGGGGTATTAAGAACATGTTAAAAAAGATTGACTCCCTGAGGTTAGTGAGAATTGTTTTAGGTGAAGAAAAGGAGAAAAAAAAAAAAAGCTTGCTTCAGATGCAGGACTAAGTGTTTATTATTTGAGTCCAGAAATGGATGGGAGTGAGTAAAAGGGGATGTTCTCTTAGTAGAGTGATGTTTTTGGCAACAGTACAACTGATGTTGCAAGAAGGGAAACAGTCTCCAGATGAAAATCTCTTACAGGTTGGCGTTTGCCCAAAACTGAAATGTTGACAGGGAAGTACAGGCACACCCAAAAACATCCTGATTAAATTGCAGGTGTTGTGCAAAACCAAGTGGGAAGAGCAAGTATTTTTAACTAGTAAGCAGATTCTGGTAGTTGCTTTATATATGGTGTGTATAGTGTGTGATTTTATAAAATCTCGGGACACAAGATAACTGTTTTATGCTTTTGTTATCAAGCTAAGTTTTGTGTGGAGAATCATATACTATTTGTTTTGGAATGTACATTTCAAGTTATTTCTGGTGGTTTTTTTTTTTTTTTTAGCAGAAATAACTCCTCTTAAATAAAAATTTAAATGGTATTTTACTACATAGAAACATAAGATGTTTTATTCATAAAATAGCTTTATAAGTTCAAATTAAATAAATTTCCTAATTATATAGTCAATAAATGAAACTAATTGGGTTGTTTTGATTAATACAAAAACTTGGAATGAGAGCTTACTATGACACTTGTGATTTGACATAATCCTTAGCATCTAATTTACTTTAGTATTTCTTTTGTATTTGCACACTATCAAAAAAAATCTAATTTATTCAGAAAGCTAGTTGCAAATGGGAAGTCTTTAACAGGTTACTGTGTAATCTCAGGATACTCTTGCAGAAGAAGCCTTTAATATGAGGCCCATAAAAAGCGAGTCAAACTGGAAACACAAGTTAATGCATTGGTAGTTTCCAATGTGTTAACATCTGGCATAGAGCTTTTTGGAGTGTTTTAAGTGTTATGATATTTAAAATATTTTCCCCAAAACACTTAACATGCAAATTGAGTTCAATATCTGTTGAACTTTTTCCACAGAAGCTCTTCCACAGAAACCTAGGGCTCAAAAGAACACTACTGGTTGTTAGTGGTGATGTGATAATTATCTCAGGCTTCTCAAGGACTGAAGAGTATGCACTCCAGTAAAATAAACAAGTGGAACGCTGTTAAATAAAATAATTTACATTCTTGCTAGGAAATGTCACAAGCAGGACTAGAATCCAGGCTTCTTGACCTCTTTCATGTTTAATTTTCATGGAGAATGAATTCAACACGTATGTAATGGTTCACTGATTGTCAATTTTATTCATTTATCACTTTATTAAGACATGTCTTATGGGCTAGTGCTCTTTCTTTTAATATGTGTTTCACCAGCTAGATTTAAAGTCCCTTACCCAAAGGAACTGAGCCATATATTTTTCTATAGCCACTAGCCTTGTGTGCATATAGTAGGAAATGAATAACATACTTTGGTTATTCATTTAAGAAATATACAAACTTATTCCCAAATAAATACCTATTATTAATAATTTACTTGATGTGAGACATTCTGCTCATGCTTCTAGCTGTACCATTTTCAATGCATAGACTGATCTAGCTGTATTTTTTGTTCAAAATCTCATGAAATAATTTTGTTTTCTTAATTAATGAAAGACATATATATTGAATATCCATTATGTCTCTAGTGCATAGATAATTCTATGGATGCAATGGTGAGTCTTTTGCACAACTATTTCATGTATTATAAACGCAAGAAGTTATTCACTAGAAACCATCATGTCAATGGTAGTCATCATTGCTAAGTTTGTCATTAAATTGGTCTTTTAATGGGGATAGTTGGTATTTTCTCTTTCTCTCATTTGGAATGATAGCAAGTGGTAGGTTTTAGATCTAATTTCATGTTGTGGGAAGATTAAAATTTATTTTTCAGAAATATCCTGGCTTTGCTTAATAATATTTCATGTCCCACTCCTGTATGTGAGTGTTATTATCCATCCAAGCCAAATATGTGTTGCCTCTTTAATTTTTGTAACAAGATTTCAATTTTTTCTTAAGTATTAGAGTGAATAATATAGAGTTGGCCTTTTGTTTCTAGAAACAATGAAAAACGGTTAGTTTCATGTGATTCTATCTAATGTATGAACCCAACTCAAATCAACAAATTATTTGTATCCAACTCTTATCAAAAGTTCTGTGGAGAAAAGTGATAATAATGGAAGTTTAGTTTAAAGCAGGAGTCAGCAAAACTTTTATGTAAAGAGCGAGATAGTAAATATTTAGGTTTTATGGGCCATATGGTCATTACAATTACTCTCTACACTACTGTTGTAGCATGAAAGTAGCCATAGATGTGAAGTAGATAAATGCATCTGGCTGTGTTGCAATAAAAATTTATTTACAGTAATGGATATTGAGCTGTATTTGGTCTGGGGTCTGTATTTTGCTCACCCCTGCCTGGCTTAAAGGATAGAGAATGATATATCTGGACAATGTTGCTGTGGGATGAATTGTTATGAATTGCCTTTGCTGAATTAGTCTGTGATGTTTTGCTCTGGGCTTTCACTGGGGAAGAAGTTGGAAAACAACTTTATGAAATTATTTATTGCATTTGCTCTGGGGATGCTATTGAGAATATTATTCACATGATTAATCAGTATTTCATTCAGAGCTAAAATCCAGAAATAATTTGCTTCTTCCAATGCCTAACTGATTTTTTGACTATCAAAAATAAGAGTTATAGGGAAGGCAGGGTAGGGGGAGAGCACCAGGGAAAATAGTTAATGCATGCTGGGCTTAATGCCTAGGTGATGGGAAAATCTATGCAGCAAACCACCATGGCACACATTTACCTATGTAACAAACGTGTACATCTTGCACATGTACCCTGGAACTTAAAATCCAAAAAGAAAAGGAGTTATAACTGACCGTGTCTCTCCTTTATGCTTTGGCTACCAGTAATATCAACACGAAAGCTGAGGTTCCACTAAAGCCAGTTATGGTGTGTAGATACCGAATTCTCTTTTTTTTTCTCTGTAATTGTTCTTATGTTGACTATACATTCAAATTAAATTTTCTTTGGCTTAAAAAATCTTGAATTATAATCCACCATTTCCCTTTGCACTATTTATTACAAACTGGCTCAAATTCTTGTGGATAATGTTTGAGAGTAAATACACAAAGTAAGTGATACATTTTTTTTATGTCTGAAAATCAAATTTCCTGCAAAGTTTCAGCATCCAAAGTCTTTTCATCTCAAGCACAAATTACTAAATTCTTTTAATTCAACAAATTTATGAAGATCTACACTCTTGCCCTCAAGGAGTTTATAACCTGCTAGGGAAGACACATGTGTAAACAAGTAATGACAAAGCAACAAGATAATTGTTACAATGGAGGTATCTATACCAGGAAGCCAGGAGCTTGAATTTCCAAGGAATGATGCTGTTGCATTATCTCCTCATTGGCATAGTGAGGCCAGTTTGGCAGAAACAAATCTTTTGTGGGTAGTCATTACCTCCTATGGAAACACTTCAAGGCATGTAAACAAAGTGAGGTTTGTATTTCCTCTTTTTATAAGCTCGAAAACTCTTCTATGATTAATTCAGACATTAAGATCCACCTTTTACAAAAACATGTTAAATTCCACCAAGATTTATTATGTATTTGTTAAAGCCATCAACTTAGGCCTTTTATTTAAATTAGTCTGTGAATATTTCAAGAGTTTAAATTTACATTACAGCCTGTAAATGTTTTCTTCACCAGGAAAGCCAAGGCATTTCTCTTCATGTTATTTAATACATACAAGCAAGACTAGTAGACGTTTAAAAATCCATAAGTAATATTTTAATGGCATTAAAGTAACTAATAAAAATGTAAGAAAAAATGTTATTCGGCCAGGCACGGTGGCTCACGCCTGTAACACCAGCACTTTGGGATGCTGAGGCAGGCTGATTGCCTGAGCTCAGGAGTTCGCGATCAGCGTGGGCAACACAGTAAAACCCTTTCTCTACTAAAATACAAAAAAATTAGCCGGGCGTGGCCGGCGTGTGACTGTAGTTCCAGCTTCTCAGGAGGCTGAGGCGGGAGAATTGCTTGAACCTAGGAGGCAGAGGTTGCAGTAAGCCGAGATTGCGCCACTGCACTCCAGCCTGGATGACAGAGCGAGTCTCCATCTCAAACAAACAAACAAACAACAAACAAACAAACAAACGTATTCATAATAATTATGTGTCGGCAAATAAAACTCTTGTGATTTTTTCTTTGTTTCATGTGCAAAATAACATCCTTAAAATTATATCTACGCTGTTGTGTTTAAGCAATCATACAATATTTTTTCCATCAAGCTATATATTTTTATGTTTATAATGTCAAATCTGAAAATTATTCATTAATTTGTTAGCAAATATTTATCAAGCACATATTATGTGCCAGGTTCAGTTCCATATACAGTGAATACTGCAGTGAACGAGATAGGCAGTCCTTGACTTCATGGATGCTACAATCTAATGGAAGAAGAGAGATGATAGAGACAAATTTTTAGGGATACATATTTAAATAGTGATTAGAGCTATGATAAAAATAAAACAAAGAGATGGGAAAATAAGATGTTGGAGGATGGTGGTGGGTGGTGATCTATAAAGGTCTTTCTTCTTTTGATTATAATTTTTTAAATTTTTTATTTTTTTTATTTTTATTTATTTATTTATTTATTTTTTTTATTATTATACTTTAAGTTCTAGGGTACATGTGCATAACGTGCAGGTTTGTTACATATGTATACTTATGCCATGTTGGTGTGCTGCACCCATCAACTCGTCAGCACCCATCAATTCATCATTTATATCTTGTATAACTCCCCAATGCAAGCCCTCCCTCCTCCCCCCTCCCCCCTCCCCATGATAGGCCCCAGTGCGTGAAAAGGTTTCTTGCAGAGATGGAAGGTCTCAGCATGTTGCTTAGGCTGATCTTGAACTCCTGGCTGATCCTGAACTCAAGTGATTCTCCTGCCTCGACCTCCCAAAGTGCTGGGATTACAGGCATGGACCACCCCACTCAGCCTTAGAGGCCTTTTTAAAGAATGATGAGAAGGATCCAGCCATGTGAAAACCTGGCAGGGAAGAGAAAGTATTTAGAATTTATTTAAGATTCCCTTATAGACAGGGAATTAAGTTACTCATAAATTTTTAATATCAACAATATTATAGAAAACATACTCAATTATATGCACTCTTTATTCTTATCTGCAATGGGAAAAATGCCTTTTAGTAAATTATCCTTATTATGCTATTTCGAATGAATAACATGAAGTCATTTTGGTTTGCCTGCAGATGCTTCGCTCTGAGGTTCTGAGCCTGTTCCTAAGGAGAACTATTCTGTTGAAGCTTCACTTCGTTTCTTGCAGGATGGAGCTTCCAGGATAGAGCTTCTTTTCTTCCTCATGGCATTGACCACCTAGAATGCCGCTAGAATGGAGGTGAAACTGCGATACATATATGGAGGGTTTGGAGGGTGGCTTAAGGATAAAATAGGAAAGAGAGAGGCAGATTGTAAGAAATGAGATTAGCAGTCAATCATTTGAAGCTTACTGAAAGATGATATGATATTAAAAGTTAACATTCAAAGTTGTCCTGTCTTCTTACTGTGGAAATGTTTATAATCAGCCAACAGAGAATAAGAATGTTGTCTGATAATGGACTATACTTTCATGGTCACCCAGGTATTGCAGTGTATAGTTGAGAGTTTAAATAGGCATGTGATTAAAACATATATAAAATATCTTTAAATTTTCTTTTTTAGAATAAGTTCTCAGAATTGGGACTTCTAGGTCAATGGCTATGATTATGTTTGTGGTTCTTGATATATCACCACATTGTTCCTAAACAGGCTCTGTGTATCAATTTACTTAGCCCTCCGAGAGCATCATCTGAGGCCTATCTCACCAGACTGGTTGATATTTAAAACACAATTTAAATTCTTACATGCCAGGATTGAACTGGAGACTGATTGTCTAAGTGATCATCTGCCAAGTCTGGATAAAAGCACACACTGAACACCCTCACTGTTGATCCACAGTCCAAAATCCCAAATAGAGCATGCTACTCCCCTCCTTAAGGCAGTCCTCCTGCACATGTAACTTTTTGGCAACCTTATGAATTCTATGTCTACTACATAGGCAGATTCCAGATTCCAAATGGCTGGTGTGAGAAAAGATAGCTTCGAATGAAAAGTGGCACTCCCAGGCCACATCCAACCATAGACATACGGTCTCAAGCCTAGAAGAAATTATTGCAAATTCTGTAAGCTAGTCTAATTTTGGTTATGTTTTTTAGGGGTTAATATTGTGATTAAAATGTTTATCTCATTAGTTTTTGGTTTACAAATTTCCAATATCTATGGACAATCTGCTATGACCCATGAGGCTTTAGAAAATCCCTCACTTCTCTTTTTCCTGTCTTAATATAGTTATATTATTATTTTTAATTCCTCCGTGACTTTTATAACTTCACATAATGTGTGAAATATTTATACCTTATTCTGTCCATGCATAATTTTCAAATTTCAAAAATGAAGGTGTACTAACATCTCTATTATTTTCTTCATTTCACTTCACCTCTTGACTTGTAGCTTCAATCATAAGCAATGTTTATATTATCAAGAAATATCCATAATATTTCTCCGTTATTTTGTGACCATAATTAAGCCTTTCATTCTCTGCATGAAGGAGGTGTTGAAACTTCAAATGCTACAGAGGCCAGAGAGGCATGAATTAATGGGATTGACATCTTTCTGGTTTGGCCAGTGCAAGCTCAATGTTGCCTGCATGAATATTGGATCCAGTGATGCAAAATCTCCTAATTCCACTCTATCCTCAATTTCCATTTCTATATGAAATTCTTTTACTTGTTTCTTCTAGTATTTGTTTCCATATTTCTAAATAATGTGTTTATACTGATTTTTTTTTTCAGTTTTAGGTGTTATCTGTTAATTTCTTACTCTGAAGGCAAAGATTTAATTTTGTAAGACATGCCTCTTCCTCCTTCCCCTAGAAACACTTTTCTTTCCTCATTTTCCAAATGTAACCTTGTTACTTTTTGTTGAATCAATATTCAGTACTTATATTTTTGTAACTACATAGATTTTATTCACAGATGAACTATGTCATGTTCTCCAAGTTTTCTTTTCCATAAGATTTTAATTTTTTGAAGTCTTATCTAGCTTTTTTTCTTTTGTTTAATTGTCTGAGTGCCTATCACAATTCAAGTCCAAACATTTACCAAAATTATAGATCTCCTCTCAGTGCATTCAAATATATCAAATAATCTCTTAAATTTATTTAAAATCCTTCAAGTTATCTCCCCTGGATGGAGGGATTTGGTTCTTTCTAGTCTAGCTATGCTATTATTTCTTTAGTTATCTCCCTTCATTATAATCATGGAAATTCCCTTCAACTCTCTCCTGTATTGGAGAGCCCGCTTCCTGGTTCCCATCTATCTCCTGGTTCCTCTTTCATGCCTTTCTTTACCAACCAATTCCACAGAAAGGGAGCGTGGGAGGTGCATTTTTTTGAGAGCTTTCATGTGTAAAACATTTTTGGTCTATTCTCACTCCTGATGGATAATTTATTTGGGCATAGAGTTCAACATTAAATGTCATTTCTCTTAGAATTTTTAAAGCATTACTCCACCATCAGGATTGCAATTGGAAAATCAAGTACAATGTTATTTTAATATTTGACTTTATGTACGTGAACTTTTTTTTTTTACCCCCTAATTTGGGAAGCTCTTGGACCTTTCACTCTTGGTGTTTTGATTTTGAAAGTTTATGATTTTGGGCTGTGGTGTGGATTTTCCATTATTCATTGTATTGAGAATCTGGTGGGTACTTTTGAGCTCAGTTCTTAGAAACTTTCTTGGACTGTTTCTTTGACAAAACTTTGCCCTTTGTGTTTCTCTATTCTATTTATCTGGAATTTCTGTTGATTAAATGTTGAATGTTCTGGCCTATTATTCTTGCATTCTATCTCTTTGTCTTTTGTTTTACTTTCTAGATTGCTGTCTCCACTTCACCCCTTCTATGCAATCCTTCTATTACATGTTAAATGTCTGATATCATACATTTAATTTCCAGAGCTCTTTCTTGTATTCTTAATGTTCCGTTAAAAATAGTATCTTGCTTTTTGTTCCAATAGCTGTGATATCTTCTATTTCCTCTCTGAGGATATTAATTTATTTGGAGAACAGTTTTTCTGTTTCTTCCCTGTCTCATCCCTCCCAGTTACTTTTACTGTGTGTTTATGTTGGTTGCTCTCCCTGGTGTTAGAGGCTTTTCTTAAATGTCCTGTGCTCTCTAATGTCCACTCATAGACTTAAGTTTGATGAATTAAAAGACTGACTGGGAGCTCTGATGGGCTTTGTGCTAGCACAATTGAACTAAATGTTTCACTGGAGTATCTATTATCATCAATATCTGCAGATTTTTTGTTATAGAATGGTCCTTCTAAGACTTCCTGCCCAGGAGTCTAACCTGTGTGCTGGTGCAGAAAGGGGGCTCCCACTATTCAATATGTCAACCGTGGTTTAAGTGTTTAATTTTCATTATGTTCCTCTGACTTCAGTGATTTGTAGTTTGATATCCCTCTGCTTTAGTCTCTCCACACAGTTTTTTGTTGGGTCGAGAAGGGGGAGTTCTCTGACTGAGTAGGTTAGGAGATGCAGAGCTGGACTAGGGGTGAGGGTGACTGCTTTTGGCTTCTGCTCCAGAAGTTGCTTTCAAATTTGTCTGTTTACCTTTACCTTTACCTCCTCTTTCAGAGGTCAAAGTTGTCTTTGATTTTGAAACTTTCCAGGGTACTTTGATGTAAACAAGCTTTGTTCCTTATCATACTCCAATGTTGATGTGTTTAAATTTTCCGCTTTTTAATAAGTTAGTCATCTCTATTTGTTGGCTTCATAGATTCCATAATTTTCACACTGGCATTTCCTTCCCTGTCCCCATATTCCTTGTAGATTTGTGTCTTTTTTCCGTATCTCTGGTGTCATTTTAGTGGAGTGTGGGAAACGAAGATCAAAACAGATGCTCAAATTGCCACATTTAACAGAAGTCACTCTTTTATTTCTAATTCAACATTTATTTAATAGGATATTAAAGTTTGGGAGAATTTTAAAATGACAAAGTCACATAAAATCCCTTTGCTTTAGTACAACTATTTTGCAAATTATTTTTCAAGTATTGGCATATTTTGTCCCAGTTTTACTCAAATTACACATAATCATATTTACTTTTTGATTTAATATTTCATCATACTGTCTATTCTCTTAGAGAATATTTGCAGTTGTGGCCTTATAATGTTGTATTGTGTTGATGTCACATTATTTGCTCAATTAGTCTCTAATATTACGTTCTAATTTTCCCTGGTTATTAATAATATCAAAATGAACACCTCTTTACTCTTTTACCTTTCTTAACTTGTTTCTTAAAAATACATTCCTTGCCATGCGATCACTGGATACAAGAGGAAGGACATTGTTATGGATCCTGTTACACATTTCTGTACTAATTTTCTAAAAATTTTATGCCACATTTCAATGCCCCTTCGATGAATGAGGATATAATAGTAATTTTACAAAAATGATTTTTATTAACAACTTGGCTTTTCAGGGCCCTGTGGCGAAACACAGATGTTGTTTAACAGAAGTATTTTTCTAAATCATCTTTGGTGTTTAGGTGCCTCTGAGAATCTAATTAAGGCTATTAAAGTGAATGTCCTTAGCTACATGGAGTGACACACACACTCACACACACACACACTCATCCACATACCTCTACACATACTTTCAGGCACTCGATGAGCTCTCTGAAGCTCATTCTGTGAACTCTGGTGTAAGACCCCAATCTCTAGAGAAGGCAGCTTCTAGAGCTGTGAACTTCACAATTCCTATATTGTTGAGAAATTCAAACAGATAAAATGGAATCACTCAATCTCTAAGGACCCCATATCCTGGGATTCACATTAGTTTTTCCCTTGCCACCATGATTATGGGGCTAAATGTGGGGACATGGAGACTGACAAGAGGCTGATTCTTCTAATCTTCGCCTAATTCCTTCTACTTAGCTTTGCCTCTTTGCCCCAAATTTATTATATAGAAACGTGATTACTACAGAGGTTGCACACACAAACTTTAGTCAAAAAATGAGCAAAACAGGAAGTTTCAATGGAGATTGGCTGTGAGAAACTTAGAGAAAAATAATAGAAAGAAGAACATGTGGAACTAAGAGTGGCCTATTCTGATGCATTGTATAATCTTATAAAATACATATTGAGGAACTGAAATTAGAACTTTTGGTAACCATGGGAACAGCACTGTTTTGGCTCAATTGTTAGAACAGTCCTGGGATTTCTGTGAAATGAAAATGGTTGTTTAGATAATGACACATCTGTAGTGTGAGGACTGATAGTGAAGTTCCAGTGTAATTGGAAGTAGTAGGCCAAAATGTGAGGAGTTTCTCAAACCCAAAATTCCAAAATATTTCTCTTGAAATAAATACAATTCAGATTTATAGAAAATTCCAGCACTTGAAGTTTTGCAGTGACTTACTTGAAATTTTATAGCCATAATTTTCCTATATGTCCCTAATTTTCTATTTCTCTCTTCTTTGCATATTCTATATTTAGCAGCTTTTCAGTAGCTTGCTCCTGGAAAAATGTCATGTGAGGTTTTTATTATTCTAGTCTCCAAATCCCAGAGTTAATTTTAGAAAGAGAATTTAGGAGTTAGATGCAAGTAATCTTAAAGAGGAAATTTATCTACATATAAGGAAGTACTTAGTTTTTGGTATCTTTGCTACGGAGAAACTTTATATTAATAAAATAATTACCATTTATTTTAAACATAACATGTACCAGGAGCTATGCTGTTTGGTCACAAATACAACTCTGCCAATTTGTTTTTATCACTCTTGAAGTTTATAGAAGATTAAATTGAGGCTTCTAGAGGATAAGTAATTTCTCTAAGGTAAAATCAGTAAGTGACCACATTGTGACTGGACCTTATCCCTTAGTTTCCATGTCTTTTTATATTCAAAGCTTATGTTCTTTCCACCACTCCATGTGGTCTAAGTTCTGAATCTGCTACAGTTTGCTAAGGCTAGGGACATCTGTGTGCTGTTTATGATTCTCTGCAAAATCAAGAATTCTTATTGTTGGTCCTGGTGACTTTGGAAAGCCCTTCCCCTAAGTCATTCCAACCTCCTAACTCTTCATAGCTCAGTTCAAATGCCACATTCTTGCACTGAGCTTTTTCTCCATCTGTTCAGTTGAACCATTTCTCCTTCCTTGACCTTTACATGACATTCTGTTTTACGTTTCTTATGTGCCTTGATAACCTTCCTCTTTTACAAATGTCCATGGTTTAGCTACTTGAGGGCGTCTTACACACAATAAATGTTCATATGTTGCCACTTCATTCATTGTATGTAGGTAGTTTTTGTTGAGCAACCTGATTGCGTTGTTCTCTATATGTCTTCAAGTGATTGGACTGAATGGAAGATAAACATCTGCAGAAATATGAGTAATAATGAGAAAGTATAATATTTTAGTCCTTTTTCTCCAATGAGGAAATTTCTGTAGAATGGGTAGTCTCTGTAGAATGGGTAGAAAATGAAATGAATGCTTTAGAAAAAGACGGAGATGAATTTCTCTTAATGCACAAAAAGACTTTGGGCCTAGACCTCCATGCACCTGCATTCAGCAGACATTGCGTGGCCTGCAAATCCCCAAATATTTACTAACTGGTCTTTTAAGGGTGTTTGCCAATCCCTAATTTAGCATATTAGTTATTTATTTATGTAACAACCCCAAAATCTAGTAGCTTAAAATAACAAACACTTATTGCCTCACAATTTCTGTGGGTCAGAGATACAGATAAAGGCTTCTGTGGCTAAGTGAGTCTGGCTTAGGGTCACTCATGAGGTTTTAGTCAAGCTGTTGACCAGGTTTTCAGTCGTTTCAAGGTTTGACTGGGGCTTAGGAATCCACTTCCAAGTTCACACAAGTGGTTGTTGGCAGACCTCAGTTCCTCACCGGTTGTTGGAGAGGTGGGGGGCGGGAAGAGAGAGAGAGAGAGAGAGAGAAGCAGTAGTCTCCATACCTGAATTTAGAAGTTACATACCATTACTTTTACCATATTCAATTTGTTAGAAGTGACCACTAAGTACAGCCCACATTCAAGGAGGATTATATAAAGGAAAGGACATTAGGAGGAAGAGGTTATTGGGAATTATCTTGAAGTCTATCAGACTATCACAATTAGTAACTTACCACCACCCACCCCTGTCCCACTACATTTTACTCTTTTATTCTCATGCTATATGTGAACTTGTGTCGCTGTAGCTCTGGAATTTAGGACTGTGGTAATGGAGGTAAGCCAGATAGTGAAGGGTTGAAGTCGTTTTAATGAACAGTCCAACTCTGAGATAACGAGTCTTGTTGGTGCCTGTGGGCCGAATTCACGCTAAGACTCCAAAGGTTAGAGATACAGTACTTGGGAACCCATACGGACAAAAATGTTAAGGATTCAGAAAGAATAGGGACAGGTAGTTAAGGCAAGTCTGGTTTGTAGCAAGGTAGGCAATTAAGAGAGCACATCAATAACAATGAGCACTTTTCATTTGTGAATTCTTTCAGTATTCAACAAATATTTACTGATCTCCTACTAGACCCTAGGTGCTATTGAAGGCTTTGGGGATTTAGCAACAAATTTGGAAGCAAAGATGGCTTCAGGCAGGAAATATCTTACAGCAGGTGCTTCCTTTGTATGTTGACAGAGCCAACAGGTGACTTCCCAGAATTTGACCCTTTTCAGTATTTGTGTGCAGAAGACACTTACATAAAAAGGTAATAGGTAAAGTTGAGTATATCCAAGGAAATGGAGACAGGTCCTAGAAACTTTTTGATGCACATACAGTCCTTCTTAGTTCAAGTGAATGCTTTAAAAATGCTTGCTGCTCCGAAGTTTGTAAGTCCAGACACTGGCATGGTATGGCAGGGTCTATAAAAGCTATACATTGTTGAAAGGATCAATATGCTGCCTTGTTTCTCTTACCTGCTTTATTTAGTCATTTTACCACAATCATATCTTTCACTAGGCTCAAACTGTATTTATTTAACAATCAGATCTAAAATTCTGCTCTAGAATCCTCAACTCAAAACCCAAACCATTTTTCTTCATATTGAGATGGATGCAGAGAAGAGAGATTGGAGGAGGAGGGTGAATTTTCTTGATCAATCCCGAAGAAGTCAGGCTGATTTGGTGATAAGATCCTGTGTCTGTACTAGTTGGATTGAAGAATAATCATGATGGCCCTGCTTCCAGGACATTGCACAAGCTTTTGAAGTGCCCATGAAGTTATCTCTGTATTGAAAGTCAGTTTTAGGATTCTGTTAGACCCAAATATTCCATCGCCTGTATTTACATCAATGGTTTATTGGTGTGGAATTTTTTAATGGCTCTCTGGGACAGATTGGCACTCTGAACTCTATAGAGCTCAGAGAAATGTTTATTTCAGCCATCCACCTTTCAAAAGGGAGAGACTTGGAGGAAAAGACAACTTTGAAAATGTATTGTTTTGAATGTGAATCTGTGAGGAAAATGGAAATGTAATTTCTAAATGAAATAACAGCAAAGCAAAATATTGATGTGTACTAGGCAGCTACAGCCATCTCTGACTGTGAATACTTTTTCTTGGAGATTATAATATCTGATGCCAGATACACACATGTTTTACACTTATTCAGCAGTTAAAGGTAAGAGGTTGTGAAACTCTATATGAGCCAGGAACAAAAAAGAGGCAAAGGGCTGAGTCTGAGTGAGTAAGGGAAGATAAATCAGATGAGATTGCATGTTGATGACACTCCCTAGGGTTGCTCAACAGCAATATCTGACAAACAGCAAGAGAAAAAGGAAACATTTTGGCAGAGTCAGCCACCCCCAGCAACCCTCTTCAAAACCCTGCTAAGAAATCCCCACCACTGGATGAGTTATTTCCTCTTTCTGCAGTATGAGTACAATGGGAAAAAAAAACAGGCCCTAGGAGCTGAAATATTGAAGTTAGGAAACAGTGGCATGAGTAATAACACAGAAATGAATTAGACAGGCCTGGAGGCACAGATCTTCCATCTAGAGGGCTCGAGTTTTGAAATCCGTTTTGGTACAGTGGGTATTTGGACCATCTTTAAGACTGTTATGTTGTCTTGTTTATGACCATCCTTTTTACTCTTTACTCTGCTTATTAGCTCCTCCCACCTAGAATCAAAAGGAACTGTACCTCCCTCAACCCATGTGTAGCCCCACCAGAATCACTTTGGAAGTGCTTATGCTTTCTTCAAAGCCCAACTGAAGTCCATTTTCCTCCAAGAAGCTGTCTAAGCTCTTCTAGTTCAGAATTAGCCTCTTTCTCTTTTCTTCTCTTAATGAATATCTTTAGTCCTTTATTAAATTGGTCACAGTGGCTGCAAGTTATTTATAAATTTTCTGTCTTCTCTATTGAGTTAAAAAATCTCCTGAGAGCAGAGACCTTGTCATTAACATTTTTATGTTTCCTATACCATTTACTTAGTGATAAGAGGGATGTAGTAAGCCAATGTAACAAGTCATTATTGACTTAAAGTATAAACTCTTAATAATTATAATAAGAATTAGTAAGTTCCTAGTCAAAAGTACCTTAACTTTATTTTTTGCACATAGAACAGATCCGTCTCTATTTTGTTTTATAGAATGCTGATAAAGTAAGCTATTAAAAAAATTCCAGGGAAGCAAGTTTTTATTTTTATTTTAGAACTGTTTGATTCAAAGGTAAAAGAATTTATCCACCTGTCTTTGAGTTCCTTGGAGACACAAGGCCATGTAGTTGTCCTGTTGGCATCAGGTTAGAGTTACGGTAGGTTCTAGAACATTTTGATTTTTACCTTCTTACTAGAGAAATCTGCTATTTAAACAGAGTGCCATATCTTAAAAAATAAGCAGAGTAACTTTCACCAAACGCTACAGTTTTCTGCCTTCATCCTCTTTCCCAAGCCTCTCAAATGTGTCATTTAGGCCTTTTGGCTATACTTGCTAAATTGTGCCTGCCTTTCCTAACTCTTTGCAATTAACTGGCTTTGATCTTCATCACCCTCCAGAAGCAGTTCTCTAAAAGGTCAATAGTGGCATTCTTTTTGTCAAAATCTCTACAGCATCTATAGTTGATAGCCCGATCTTTGTGACTCCCTGCTGTCTTGGCTTTCACATTACTCTGTTTTTTTTTTTTTTTTTTTTTTTCCCTAGGGGGTAGGATAACTAATTTGTGAAACACCCATGTCCGTATGTCTGTTTGCACTGTCATTATATTTGAGACTCATCACAATTCTCTGAGGCAGGGGTCATTCTTGTATACTATTGCTTGAGTATAGATTTTTTGGTTTTGTCTCATTGATCAATCATTTCGTAGAGGTAGGCTGATTGCAAATTCACTGAGAGTAGAATCCATGCATTCCACCTCTTCTTCATCACCCACAGTGCCTGACACAGCAAATATTTTCAGACTTAATAAATATTTTGTTGACTGATTATAGTTGAAAGTGCTCAGGCCTTGAAAATGAAGAGCAACATGAACACTGACCAAATTTTGGTTGAATTTCTCTGTTTTTTGAAGTGCTGGCAGAAAACTCCTTTCATAAACCATCTTAAAGGAAAAATGACTCCTTCGTAAGATCATATTTGACACTAATTTAGAAAACCATTAGCAACTGTCACATGTAGGTCAGAGCAGGCTTCCTTCCAACGACAGGAGAACCTCTCAGCTGGAAGTGACCGAACCCTGAGTCTCCGTCTGAATTAAATCAGGGTGATTATATTTATTATCTGCTCTCAGCATCTTTGCCAAGTTTCTGAGTCAGATGCACTGAATTTGTACTTTCTGTCTGACACACAGATATCTTATCCCTCATTTCCATGTGAGATTAGGACTGGGCCCGGGTGAAATGAGAGCATGGGGGCGGTGCTGGTGAAGTTAGTCTGTGTGTCACCCTCTCCATTTCCTCTTACACTCCCTTTATCCCCTTTCAGTTCCTCCTTTCCCACCAGGTGCCAGAGGGGTTATGCTTCCCCATAGTCTTTCTTGGCATTGGGGAAGTGATGGGAACTAACATTTTTTTTTAAGTGTCCACTATGAAGCACATTATGGGGCATTCTTGAGTCATTGCTTCAGTTTTTAGTCTCTTTGCCTCCATGAGACAGCTTTTTATTATTTAGGTATCACAGAGATTGAAACTGAGGCTTTGAAAGGGTAGAAAACATGTCCAAATCACACAGCTTATAAATACAAAGGTGGGATTTGAAGCTCTGCCTGTCTGATTCCAAAACATCTGGGCTCCTGGTATTGTACAAGGTCAACTCCTCAGAGGAAAGGGAAAATTGTTTCCCATTGAGAGCTTTGTAGCTTGTGGTAGAAGGAGCCATTCTTTTCCAATAAAGCTTCAGCAAATTTGCTATGATGAGAGGACTGGAACATTTAGGGCGGCAGAGGCTATGTTTTATCTGTGTATAAGACTAATTTGGGGCAGGATCCTCTCATGCTAATATGTGTCTCATAGCATTGCAGTTGATCTCTTCAACTAAGCATCTTTAGCTACCTGAGGTGCATTACTTAGCATACAGCACTTAGAGACTTTTTTTTTTCTTTGACAGATGTTCTTTCATTACTCCTGGGAAAATAAATTTAGTGGACTAAGCCCTTCATTTTAGTCAAAGGAAAAGCCTCTTTTAAAGTAAGGGGCAAATTCTCTTATCAGCATTAAGTTAATTAACCATGGTTATGTGTGCATAGGGTTCAGAAGAATCCCTCTGCACTGGTTAATGTCATAGAGCTCACCTATAACTTGCTTGATGATGCAGGCTTGCAGGTTTTTAGATGCTTCTCTGGGGCAAGAACCATGGCTGAAGCAGTGAATGGTTCCTCATTATCCAGGAAAAATTTATGTATGTGTGTGTGTGCATGTGTGTGTGCGTACACACACATACATAAATTTTATGTACATAAAATACATATATACATACATAAAATTCCTGAAAATGAATCCACTTACAATATTTTAAGAACAATGAAAATAACTGGGATTGGGCCTATATCTTCAAAGGGAAACTAAATCTCATAATTTGTTTATTATTATATTTAAATTAAGTTAAATTATATTTAGCACTTTAAGGAAACAAACACAGGTAAATCAAATACTGATCACTCATTTTGGGCTTAATTATTGAATAAAAACATATGATAGCAATATGGAAATCCTCATTTAACATGTGTATCACTTTTGTAATGTGGCCACAACGCAGGTGTTTTTGGAAGTAAGTAAAGTAAGGACTTTCTTAGTTTTCTTAAGGGACTTTTTTTGTTAATTTTCTCGATGACTTTTTTGATTTCTTGAATTGCATTCTATTTTTGTTTTTTTCTTTTGAGACAGGGTCTCACTCTGTCACCCAGGTTAGAGTGCATGGTGACATCACAGCTCATTGCAACCTCCTGGGCTCAGGCAATCCTCCCACCTCAGCCTCCCCAGTAGCCAGGACTATAGGTAAGTACAGCCATGCCTAGCTAATTTTTGTATTTTTAGTAGAGACTGGGTTGCATCATGTTGGCTGGGCTGGTCTCGAACTGCTTACCTCAAGTGATTTGCCTGCCTTGGCCTCCCAAAGTGCTGGAATTACAAGCATGAGCCACTGCGACTGGCCCTTAAGGGCTTTTTAAAATCCTTTTTTATTCATAAATATATATATATATATATATATATATATAGGCCTTTTGGCTATACTTTTTAAAATCCTTTTTTATTCATAAATATATATATATATATATATATTTTTTTTTTTGCCATGTCTATCACATCAGCATCCTTGCTGATTTCCTATTTATTAATTTTTCAGTAGGTCTACCTCTGTTAGCTCATTTGGCTTATGCGTATGTAGTGTGTGTGTGTGTGTGTGTGTGTGTGTGTGTGTGTGTGATCCAACATGTTTTTCAACATTACTGTTAGCCTTATGAAATCCTTCAACTTTTGTGATGTTTGCCATTTTGCTTGGCAATCTTTTGGTTTTCCTTTGAGTTGTTTAATCTAATATGTATGACATTCATACCATTGGTCAGAATTGCTAGTGTTGTGATGGGTGGAGATACAGACCAGTGTTCAGTGAAGGGGGGTAAGTGGTGACTAGCATTATGACAGATCAGTCAGCCCTTTGTGAATATTTTTGTAATACAGTCATTTTGGCTTCCCCAGGCCACCATGTAATTGTTGGATGGTTATATTGCGTGTTCAAATAATGATTTCCTGAACTCAAATGTTTGAATTGCATGGAACTGACCTTGCCTGGATCTGTTCTCTACCTATAATTGTAGCAGATGTGAGGAGCCCACAGGCTCTGGGCTGCATGCACATAGATTAACTGAATCTTCTTCCAGCCATTTTGGTGTGATTGAATAGAGCTGAAAGCATTCCAGTACTGCTGGGATGTTAAATCTTGAATCCAGAGATCTGCTTGAAGGCTTATAGTTATCTATATTGTGATGCCTTTCAACAGGTCTAAGAGGTTGTGTAGTTTTGATTCAAACTCGGCTAAAGGGATGTAAATCTGAGTGTAACTTGGGTTTCAGTCCAGTTCTGTTATTGGTATATTATGCTTTTTGAGAGGAAAGGGGTTCGTTTAGCTTCAGTCACTTCAATATTGCCATTTTTATTTCTTTTAATGTCATTTGTAATTATATTCTATGTGAATATAACTTAATAAATAAGAACAACTTTTCCTTTCCGTAAGTATTTTAGATACAACAAGTCAGTGGAAAGGACAAACGTACTTGGTAAATCCCTTCTCTTCCCTCTTGACATATGTATGGCCACGTGTGGGAATAGCATTATTTGCAAAGCAGAAAAGCATTTTAAAGTAATAATAAATTTTTTTCATAGATAGAGAGAAGAATGACTCTTGCTTCTTCTTGACTGCTTCCTTCACACGCTGTTAAACATGTTAAACAGAGCTTTTTTTTTTTTTTTCCTTGCTCCCATCACAGTTGAATGTGGGGTTTTGGGTTGAGTCTGTATTTTACTTCTCACTGCATCACGAGCTCCTTGAGGGCAAAACCCTTGTCTTATTTTGTTTCATGTTTCCACGATCTGACACAGGACTTCATAAATGTTACATTTTTCTTTAATGGAGGTAGAAATGAAGAACCTGGCTTAGAAGGAAGGAAGTGGAAAACGATTATGGTGGAAGTGAAGTGGATTGTACTAACTTTGTGAGGACAGGAAATAAAGCAAGGTTAATTGGTGGAAGCCAGGACACAGGGCAGGTTCCCTGTGGTATCGTATGAAAAGGGCAGAGGGCAAAGTACAATGGCTATTTCACTGGAAAACAAATAAGCAAGCTGAAATATGCTTGCCTAAGCACATGTATAGTTGGAGTCTCTGAGCAGTTAGATGCCTTATGCTAGTGACAAGGTCATAAACCCACCTGTATAGTCTCTGAGGGTTTTTAAATTTGTGCTCATTCAAAAGTGCTTCCCACTAGGAAATGGCACTTTCTAAACAAGTGTCAATGAAGTTTAACCAGTGATTAATACAAAGTGATGGAATCTCCTTAAAATGGAGATTTCCAATTACCATATTGGAAATTTCCAATGACCAACAGAAAAAGGGCAAAAAGGTTTTCTGGAAGCCATATATCTGAATGCACTCATAGGCTTGTGAAAAAAGAAGAGCTTAATTAGACAGATGAGCAATTTCCTGAAAAGGCACATGCAGGCATTGGATTAAATCTCATTTCCTCCAAAAGAAGTATGATAACTATGATGATTAGCAACTCACTGTTTTTGGGCTTAGCCATCCTCCAGTTTATTTTCATTCAGTGGGAGTAAAGGAAGGTGATGCTACTGCTTTTGGGTTAGGTTCTCTTAGTCATGAATGTTGGATTTCTCTGAAGCAGAATGTGTGTTAAATTGAGCTCCAGATCATCTGAGCGTGGGATGCTATCTTACTGCTTGCCCTTGGTTAAGCTGCAATAATTTTGGCCAGAAGAATGTTCTAAGTCATCTCTCTGCTTTCAGTGGCTCAGGAAACAGAAACTAATTTTTGGATTGATTTTTATTTAAATCAATCCAAACCTGATTAGGAAAGGAGTTATGAAGCTACTACATGAAAGCATGAAATTCCTGCTGAGCCAAACACATTCTTTTAAAATATTCTGTTGATTCCTTCCCATTTGGTTTGTCCATGACACCTTGATCTCTCCATCAGGGCATATAACTAAGACTTTGCTCTATTGGAACTTGATCATTTATTTTATCAATATCAAAAAGCTAACATTGACTTGAAAGATAAGAGAGTTGAAGTCCTCCCTGAAGGATATGATCCTTAGCTTCCATTTCTCAGTGTTTCTGCTTCTTTGAAATAGGGAAGTTTATAGGTCTTACTTAGTTTCCTGGTGCCCACTGGTCTTTTGTTTTCCTGTGTTTTACAAAACTGAGTCACTGAAACCCTTCCTGTTTCACCATTGTACAGACATAGTATCATTATTAAGAAAATAAAACTTTGTATTCTTTGTGGGCTGTCAGAAAATCTAGTTATTAAATACCATTATAGGTGACTGATCCAAGATACTTTGTATGTATTTAAACAGTTGGCCAGTGAGGAAGAAGAGCTATCCTTTTTAGAGTTGTTCTTTCTGTTGTCAAGTTTGGGTCAGTTGGACCAACTTAAATTTAGAAAGGATAAATTGAGTACCAGGTTTTATTTAAATATATAAGAAGTGTATATAAAGAAGAATTGTAAACATGCCCCTTTTCAATCAGAAATTAATTAAGGATTTTCTTAATTTTCCTAGAGTGCTAAGAGTGAAACCTTGGCAAAGGTGAGATTTTGATAACTCCTACACGATACAGTGCAGGCTGGGAGACAGGAAATAAACAAATTCCCCAGGTTAGCCACAGAGAGTCAGTCTGATGGGCATTTTACTTGAGTTCATAAAAGGATCCCTTCTACCAAGTAAGCAAGTAAGCTTGACACCAGAATTTGAATATATGGAAGTGATTTCTTAAAAATCTTCTTCTGGTGGTTTTGAGAAGTTTAAGCCCACCAAAATTATCTTACATATCATGTAATACATTTATAAAATTCACCATGATAGATTTCATAGAGAGGTGAAGTTACTATAAGAATTCTAGATGATTGCAACTAATTTATAATTAGAGGATGAAAGAAGAAAGCATGCGAACTCCAATTTCAGTAGAACTAATGTTGCCATTCTTCTCCTTTTTATTTCTTCTCTCTATATAACATTATGTGATTGATTTGTTCACTCCCCCCTCCAACATAAACACACACAAACTTATTTTAAGGTAAATGTTGAGGGGAGGTCCAAGCCAGAGTACACAGGTCCTGTCTGGCTATCGGATATGTTTTGTCTGCCTCTACAGAGTGTTTAGAAATTTTAAAATTTATCCTCAACACCAAAGCCAAAATCTAAGCTTCTGGTTTCTCTTGCAAAATGAAGAGATTTTGTGTAACTGGGCCTGCAGTTTCTGTGTGGCCTCAAGAGGCTGGAGCTGAGTAGTGGCACTCACATCCCATTTCCAATGGCCGTGAACTACAGGCATGCTTAGGAAGTACCGCAGGTTCTGTTCTAGACCACCACAATAAATTGAGTCACATGAATTTTTTGTTGTCAACAGTGGGCTTAAAATATTCAGTAAACCATAAAGTAAACAGATGTGCTGTCATCAGGCATTGCTTTTTTATTTATTTATTTATTTATAGAGCACATACAAAGTAGATTTAGCATCATTTTTAAGGGCTCTAGGATTTTCAGAATGCTAATGAGCATTGGCTTCACATTGAAGTTGAAGTGCACTTAAAAGTTATGTTTACACTATAGTCTGTTAAATGTGCAATAGCATTATATCTAAAAAGCAATGTATATACCTCAATTTAAAACATTTTATTGCTGAAAGTGCTAACAATCATCCCAGCCTTCAGCTCATCGTAACCTTTTTGCTGGTGGAGTGTATTGCCTCAGTGTTGATAGCTGCTGGCTGATAAGGGTGGTGGTTGCTAAATATTGGGGCAGCTGTGGCAATTTCTTAAAATAAGACAACAAAGTTTGCCACATGGATTGACTCTTCCTTTCATGAAAAATTTCTCTGTAGAATGCTCTGATGTTTGATAGCATTTTACCCACAATATAACTTGTTTTAAAATTGGAGTCAATCTCTCAAACTCTGCTGGTGTTTGTCAACTACATTTATGGAATATTCTAAATTCTTTGTTGTCATTTTCAACAACGTCCACCACTTCTTGACCAAAAGAAGATTCCATTTCAAGACACCACTGTCTTTGCTCATCCATTGTAAGCAACTTGTCATCCTTTCAAGTTTTATCATGAGATTGGAACAGTTCACTCACATCTTCAAGCTGCACTTCTAATTCTAGCTCTCTTGCTATTCCACCACATCTATAGTTACTTCCTCCAACCCAAAGACAGTTTGAAGCCTGATAGCCAAGCTATAAGTTAAGTCCTTGGACCCACATTAAGAACTTGTCTTCCCGTTTGGCACTCTTTCGTCCGATTGATCCCCACCTTTCACCTATTTTAAATGCACCTACCCTTTCCTAATTGGCTTTCTACACTGTCATGCCCACCTTTGAGTGGTGTCTTTGCTTTAACCTTTTTTTGCATGTTCACAAACCAATCAGTATGCACTTGCTATTCTGAGTCCATAAAAGACATCGGACCAGCCACATGGGGGACTTTCCTGCCTTTGGGTAGGAGGACCACCTCTGCATCCCCTCTCTGCTCAGAGTTGTTTCATCACTCAACAAAATTATTCTCCATCCTCCTCACCTTTCAATTTCAAGCATCCTCCTTCTTCTTGGGTGTGATATATGAACTCGGAAACCACTGAACATGGATACAAGCTATAACACAGGCAAGCTGGGGCATGCCCTCATGGCCGAATGGGGCCCAGGCAGGGCATTTCTGGCCAGAAGTCCCCGGCTTGCAAAGTGACCAAGAAGAAAAATCCTGCATCATTAGTAGTGTGAGAATGGACTAATACAACCCCTGAGGTATCACTATCTATGGCAACTATAGCCTTATGAAATGTATTTCTTAAATCATAAGACTTGAAAGTTAAAACTACTCCTTGACCCCTGAGCTACAAAATGGATGTTGTGTTAGCAGGCATGAAAACAACATTAATCTTCTTATATGTCTCCATCAGAGCTCTTAGGTGCTAGGTGCATTGTCAATGAGCAGTAATATTTTTAAAGAAATCATTTTTTTCTGAGCAGGAGGTGTCAACAGTGGCCTTAAAATATTCAGTAAACCATGCTGTAAACAGATGTGCTTTCATTCAGGCTTTGTTGTTCCATTTACAGAACACAGGCAGAGTTGATTTAGCATAATTCTGAAGGGCCCCAGGATTTTCAGAATGGTAATGAGGATTGGCTTGAACTTGAAGTCACCAGCTGCAATATCCCCTAACAAGAGAGTCAGCCTGACCGTCAAATCTTTGCAGTCAGGCATCGACTTCTCTCTAGCTATGAAAATCATAGATGGCATATCCTTCCAGTAGAAGATTATTTTATCTGCGTTAAAAATCTATTATTTAGTGTTACTACCTTCATCAATTATCTTAGCTAGTTCTGGATAACTTACTGCAGCTTCTATATCAGTGCTTGCTGCTTCACCTTGCACTTTTGTGGTATGGACATGGCTTTTTCTCCTTAAACCTCATGAATCAATCTCTGTTAGCTTCAGACTTTTCTTCTGCAACTTTCTCACCTCTCTCAACCTTCATAGAACCTGAAGAGTGTTAGAGCCTTGCTCCAGGTTAGATTTAGCTTACGGGAATGTTGTAGCTGGTTTGATCTATCCAGGCCAGTAAAACTTTCTTCATATCAGCAATAAGGCTGGTTCTCTCTCTTTTTTTTTTTTTTTTTTTTTTTTTTTTTTTTTAAATCTTTGGCTATTCACTAGAGTAGCACTTTTAATTTTCTTCAAAAACTTTTTCTTTATTTTCACAGCTTGGCTAACCATTTGTGTAAGAGGCCTAGCTTTGGGCCTATCTCAGCTTTTGACATGGCTTCCTAACTAAGCTTAATCATCTTTAGTTTTTGATCTAAAGTAGAGATGTGCAAATTTGCCTTTCACCTGAACTCTTAGAAGCTATTGTTGGGTTGCTAATTGGCCTAATTTCCGTGTTGTTGTGTGTCAGGAAATAGGGAGACCTGAGAAGAGGGCGAGTGATGTGGGAATAGCCAGTTAGTGGAGCAGTCAGAACACACAAAACATTTATTTTATTTTGTTTTATTTTTATTTATTTATTTTTTCATTTTCATTTTCTTTTATTTCAATAGCTTTTGGAGTGCAAGTGTTTTTTGGTTACATGGATGAATTGTATAGTGGTGAAGTCTGAGATTTTGTGCACCCATCACCTGGGTGGTGTATGTTGTATTAAATATGTAGTTTTTTATCCCTCATTGGCCTTCCACCCTCCCCATTTCTTGAGTCTTCATAGTCCATTATGTCACTTTGTATGTCTTTGTATATGTGTAGCTTAGCTCCCACTTGAGAATATATGATATTTGGTTTTGCATTCCTGAGTTACTTCACTTAGAATAATGGCCTCCAGCTCCATACAAGTTGCTGCAAAAGACATTATGTCATTATTTTTTATGTCTGAGTAGTATTCCATGGTGTATATATATCACATTTTCTTTATCCACTTACTGGTTAATGGGCACTTAAGTTGACTTTGTATCTTTGCAATTGTTAATTGTGCTATGTATTCGTTTGTTTTCATGCTGCTGATAAACACATACCTGAGACTGGGCAATTTACAAAAGAAAGAGGTTTAATTGGACTTGTTCTACATGACTGGGGAGGCCTCACAAGCAAGTCAAGGAGGAGCAAGTCATGTTTTACATGGATGGCAGCAGGCAAAGAGAGAGCTTGTGCAGGGCAACTCCCGTGTTTTAAAATTGTCAGATCTCTTGAGACCCATTCACTATCACAAGAGCAGCACAGGAAAGACCTGCCCCCACAATTCAATCATCTTCTACCAGGTCCCTCCCACAACATCTGGGAATTATGGGAGCTGCAAGATGAGATTTGGGTGGTGACACAGAGCCAAACCGTATCCTGCTGCAATAAACATATGCATGCAGGTGTCTTTTTGATATAATGAGTTATTTTCCTTTGGATAGATATCCAGTAGGGGAGTTGCTGGATCAATTGGTAGATCTACTTTTAGTTGTTTAAGAAATCTCCATACTGTTTTCCATAAAGTTTTTGCTAATTTACATTCCCACTAGCAGTATATAAGCCCTCCCTTTTTACCACACCCATGGCAACATCTATTGTTTTTTGACCTCTGAATAATGGCCATTCTTGCGGGAGTAAGGTGGAATCTTACTGTGGTTTTAATTTGCATTTCCCCAAAGATTAGTGATGCCACACGAAATTTATTAAATAAGTTTTTCATCTTATGTGGGCATGGTTTGTGGTACCCAAAACAATTACTATAGTAACATCAAAGATCAGTGATTACAGATGACAATAGAAGATGTAGTAGTAATGAAACAGTTTGAAATATTGCAAGAATTATCAAAATGTGACAGAGAGACACAAAGTAAGCACACTCTGTTGGAAAAATGGCACCAATAGACTTGCTTGCCACAAACTTTCAATTTGTAAAAAACACATTATCTCCTAAGTGTAATAAAACACCTATATACTCTTTCACACAGTTCTCTAATTTCTCCTTGATGTGGGGCGTGAGTTGCCATCTATCAAGGTTGAACTATTGTTTCTCATAGTAAAGTTAGGGTAAAAGTGCAACATTATAAAAACCTGTATCTTTTTCTTCTTCTTTTTTTAATTTATACTTTAACTTCTAGGGTACATGTGCACAACATGCAGGTTTGTTACATAGGTATACATGTGCCATGTTGGTGTGCTGCACCCATTAACTCTTCATTTACATTAGATATTTCTCCTAATGCTATCCCTCCCCTCTACCCCCCACCCCACGACAGGCCCCCGTGTGTGATGTTCCCCACCCTGTGTCCAAGTGTTCTCATTGTTCAATTCCTACCTATGAGTGAGAATATGCGGTGTTTGGTTTTCTGTCCTTGTGATAGTTTGCTCAGAATGATGGTTTCCAGCTTCATCCATGTCCCTGTAAAGGACATGAACTCATCCTTTTTAATGGCTGCATAATATTCCATGGTGTATATGTGCCACATTTTCTTAATCCAGTCTATCATCGATGGACGTTTGGGTTGGTTCCAAGATTTTGCTATTGTGAATAGTGCCACAATAAACATACATGTGCATGTGTCTTTATAGTAGCATGATTTATAGTCCTTTGGGTATATACCCAGTAATGGGATTGCTGGGTCAAATGGTATTTCTAGTTCTAGATCTTTGGGGAATCACCACACCATCTTCCACAATGGTTGAACTAGTTTATACTCCCACCAATAGTGTAAAAGTGTTCCTATTTCTCCACATCCCCTGCAACATCTGTTGTTTCCTGACTTTTTAATGATCACCATTCTAATTGGTGTGAGATGGTATCTCATTGTGGTTTTGATTTGCGTTTCTCTGATGACCAGCGATGATAAGCATTTTTTCATGTGTCTGCTGGCTGCATAAATGTTTTCTTTTGAAAAGTGTCTCTTCATATCCTTTGCCCACTTTTTGATGGGGTTCTTTGTTTTTTTCTTGTAAATTTGTTTAAGTTCTTTGTAGATTCTGGATATTAGCCCTTTGTCAGATGGGTAGATTGCAAAAGTTTTCTCCCATTCTGTAGGTTGCCTGTTCACTCTGATGGTAGTTTCTTTTGCTGGTCAGAAGCTCTTTAGTTTAATTAGGTCCATTTGTCTATTTTGGCTTTTGTTGTCATTGCTTTTGGTGTTTTAGTCATGAAGTCCTTGCCCATACCTACGTCCTGAGTGGTATTGCCTAGGTTTTCTTCTAGGATTTTTATAGTTATATACACTAAAGTCTTTAACATATCTTGAATTATTTTTTGTATAAGGTGTAAGGAAGGAATCCAGTTTCAACTTTCTACATATGGCTAGCCAGTTTTCCCAGCACCCTTAATTAAATAGGGAATCCTTTCCCCATTTCTTGTTTTTGTCAGGTTTGTCAAAGATCAAATGGTTATAGATGTGTGGTGCTATTTCTGAGGCCTCTATTCTGCTCCATTGGTCTATCTTTCTGTTTTGGCACCAGTACCGTGCTGTTTTGGACACTGTAGCCTTGTAGTATAGTTTGAAGTCAGGTAGCAGGATGCCTCCAGCTTTGTTCTTTTTGTTTAGTATTGTCTTGGCAATGCAGGCTCTTTTTTGGTTCCATATGAACTTTAAAGTAGTTTTTTCCAATTCTGCGAAAAAAAGTCATTGGTAGCTTGATGGGGTTGGCATTGAATCTATAAATTACCTTGGGCAGAATGGCCATTTTCATGATACTGATTCTTCATATCCATGAGCATGGAATTTTCTTCCATTTGTTTGTGTCCTTTTTTATTTCATTGAGCAGTGGTTTGTAGTTCTCCTTGAAGAGGTCCTTCACATCTCTTGTAAGATGTATTCCTAGGCATTTTTTTCTCTTTGTAGCAATTGTGAATCAGAGTTCACTCATGATTTGGCTCTCTGTTTGTCTGTTACTGGTGTATAAGAATGCTTGTGATTTTTGCACATTGATTTTTTTATCCTGAAACTTTGCTGAAGTTGCTTATCAGCTTAAGGAGATTTTGGGCTGAGATGATGGGATGTTCTAAATATACAATCATGTCATCTGCAAACAGGGTTGACTCAAGATAATTCTGTCTTCTCCAGCAGTGTTACCTAGAGTATGCCCTCCTCTCCCTCAATGCTCTTAATCAATTTCTCCTGTTAGTAGATCACTATTAGTAGATTGGTTGATATCTTCTAGGCCTTCTTTCCAGATACATGACAAAAACATAAACACACATATGTAACTAATGTTTTTGCAGTAATTGGAATAAATCGTACATTTTGTTCTACAGTTTAATTTTTGTTCACGATATATTTTGGGACATGTTTTCATGTCCTACACATGTATGCATATAATTTTGAGAAATACTCTTGTCACAGTGTGTATTAGTGCGTTTTCATGCTGCTGATAAAGAGATACTGAGACTGGGCAATTTACAAAAGAAAGAGGTTTAATTGGACTTACAGTTCCACATGTCTGGGGAGGCCTCACAATCATGGCAGAAGGCAAGGAGGAGCAAGTCACATCTTACATGGATGGTAGCAGGCAAAGAGAGAGCTTGTGCAGAGAAACTCTTGTTTTTAAAAGAATCGGATCTTGTGAGAACCATTCACTATCATAAGAACAGCATGGGAAAGACTCGCCCCCATGATTCAATCATCTCACAGTGGGTCCCTCCCAGAACACATGGGAATTATGGGAACTACAAAATGAGATTTGCGTGGGGACACAGAGCTAAGCCATATCACAGTATATTCCTTTTTATAGCTTAATTGTAATTTTTTCAACTGTTTCCCTATCTAAGGACATTTAGACTATTTCCAACTTTTCATTAATATAAAAAATGATATAAGAAACTGTTGTTCATAGATTTTCATATTTGTTACCATAGGATAAATTCCCAGAAGTGGAATTTCTTGGACAAAGAGCATATACATTTTAATTATTTATAGGCATTGTCAAGTTAGCCTCCATACATTTTATATGAATTTACATTTCCAAATACATTGTAAGAAAATTTTTATTTACAAACACCCTTAGCAAAAGTGAATATAATTAATCTGATAGAAATAAATTTCTCTTAATGTTTTGAATTGTATTTCTTTATTAGTGAGAGATTTTAATATTTTGATCATATAGAGTTCTGCTGTGAATTGCCTAAGTCTTCTGTCTTTTTTTGTTTTATTTGGGTTGTTTTCCTTTTACTTCTTTAATTCTTTATATATTTTGAGTGTTAATCTTAATATTTTCTACATTTGGCAAATATGTTCTCCAATTTGTTATTGTGTCACTTGTCAATACACTTTGCCATTCCCTCCCCTTCTGGATTTTTTTCTTTGACCATGTCAAGCTGAAGAGATGAACTCGTTTTCTCAAACCTTTGCATCAAATTAATAGTAAAAACAATAAAAGTAGTATCAAATGAGTCAGGCCAACTAAAACAAGAAATAAATTAGAAAATATTGACCTTCCGCCAGGCATGGTGGCTCATGCCTGTAATCCCAACACTTTGGGAGGACGAGGTGGGCAGATCACTTGATGTCAGGAGTTCGAGACCAGCCTGGCCAACATGGTGAAACCCCGTCTCTACTAAAAATACAAACATTAGCTAGGCGTGGTGGCGGGCACCTGTAATCCCAGCTACTTGGGAGACTGAGGCAGGAGAATCACTTGGACCTGGGAGGCAGAGGTTGCAGTGAGCCAAGATCATGCCAGTGCACTACAGCCTGGGTGACAGAGCAAGACTCCATTGCAAAAAAAAAAAAAAAAAAAAAAGAAAAAAAGAAAAAAAGAAAAAGGAAAAAGAAAAAGAAAAGAAAATATTGACTTTCTTATTGATTCCACTGTTTTTTAGGTTAACTAAATTATTTTGTACTGTTATTTAAATAATACATGGTTGATATGAGGTATTAATAGGTTTTTTTTGTTTGTTTTTGGTCTCTCCCTCTCATTTTTATTTCAATTCTCAATCCTCTTTCTCTTAACCTTTGTAGTTTATACTCAGAGGACTCTGTGGACATGTTTGTTTCACTCCCATGGTCACATTTAATGAGAGAGAAGTCATTCCAGGTGGTTTAGTAAATGAAAAATAGAAAGAAAAACATGAACATACAGTTAATATATTATAGTTGCTCCTCGATTTAAAAGGATCTCGAAATAATACATTATATCATAAATATGTGAATATCTTTTCCTTTTTCATGTCTTACTGGGGATAGCTGGTTGTTTGCAGGTGAAAGAGCAGCAGATGAGAGGACTTCATCTATGTTAGGACCTACTATTGATACACCATATACATGTACATAGAGTACACTGCCACATTTCATCTTTCTAGCAACCTACTGAGAAATAAATTAAAACTTTTCTGATTTTTACAGGTGAGAGAATCAAGGCTTTGGGAGATTAAGTAATTTGTACAAAGTTATATAAATGGTAAAAATGAGATTTGAATACAGGGTTGAATAGAGCACCACCAAGCAACTGTAAGATTATCTGATAAGGGCTGTGCTTTATTCATTAAACATTTTTTTTTTGTTTGTTTGTTTATTTTCGAGATAGTACCTGAGATAGGTTCTTAATAGTATTTGTTTCCTGAATATGAGTGGAGCTAACATCTATGTTTTTTTCTGGCATATCATGCTGTATTTGGAGAAGGGGTGCTAAACTCGTCTTTCCCTTAATGTTATTATAAAAATGCCCTTCTTTCCTTCCTTCCTTCCCTCCCTCCCTCCCTTCCTTACTTCCTTCTTTTCATTTCTCTTTTTCTTTCTTTCTGTCCTCAAACAAATTAGAAAGGTTTCAATTTTATTTTGATAATTTATAATTTATTGATTGGGTTGTTGAAGTTAATGCTGGTTATTAGAGAGATAAGAGTTCTCTTACTCTACTTTTAGACTAATTTTAGCTTAAAACTTCAAACTGACTAAACTGGAGATTTTTATGTGCCTTTATTTAAAAACTATGGGTACATTCTACTTATATGAATTAAACCTTTAAAATGAAGTCAATCGTAGGCCACAAAAATGTTTCATTTATTCATTCAACAAGAATTTGAGTGTTTACTAAGTACTTAACACTGCTATGCACTAGGGTTATTATATTGAATGTAACATCTCATGTAAATGTGAAGTGGATTTCAATAGAAAGAGAATATCAAAATATATCGTGATATAAAGTTGAAAAACATTTTCCTTGTCAAAAATGTGTGCCAGAAATCTAGAAGTAGTTACCCATTTTGGAAAATTTCCCCACGCAGATACCTCTGATAAAATGCGAATGTGTTACCAATTGAGACAATTGTACCTTCCTAATATCCTACTTGAAGAGATTAAGGCAGCATCCAGATAAAGCAACTGTTCTGAGCAAATATTCAATTTAGCTAAATAATTGGTTTTATTTTCCTCTGAGGGGCAGTTGGTTAGCTATTTTTATATCACATTTCATGTAAGTTATTTTTCCTTCATATTCTGAATTTAGTGCTCTGTAAATTTGGCATTCACTCTGAAAAGAACAACAACAAAAAGCAAAATAAACAGAAAGCCCAGGAAGATGTATGTCTTTGAATGGTTTCTTGGCTGTTTGCACAATTATGCATTTTGAAGTTTCTTGTGCTCTGTATCTTCTGTAGTTATGCACTTAAAAAGGTATACTTATTTGTGGATAGGTGTTGGAATTTCTTTTCTTTATAAAAGATAACAAAACCTGGAAGGTGGATATATATTCATGGAATTTGAGAAATAAAGACAAAGTTTTATTTTAGTTTATACCAACCAAAATTAGTGTTTTGTGTTTTATAAAAATACTTCTGAGCATTTGCTGAGAAGATTTTCTTTTTGATTTGTAACAGAAAAACAATGAAAACAGGTAGATTGGGACAATAAACCAAAGGATCTAAGAGGATTAAAAGATTAATGCGAAACATAGGGAGGCTCTCTGCTCTGTAACCCCAAGGATATGCAGAGCAGTCCACATTTCTGCAACATAGAGGCTCTTTCACAAAATGTTCTTTATCAGTGAGAATGTAGCTTGCCCTTGACCATTTGGGGCACGTGAGGTAAATAGTTAATGAATGCCTCTATAAGAAACATAATAACATATTACATCTTTCTTACTCTGAAATTCTAGGGCTCTTTCAGTCAGAAGAGAGAATCTTAGTGTTACCCTAAATTTCAAAGTCTGTAATTCCACTCAGAAAATAGAAACCAATTCAATAAGCTACTATCATAATGCCCTGCATTGATGAGTCTTGGGTCCTCAATTTCTGTACTAAACAGACTTCTTTTTGTGCTGGAAAGAATTCATGTTTCATCTTTTATCCTGGTACAACTTCACCATGATTAGCTTAAGAACTAGGTATAGGCTGGGATTTAAACATGTTTATGACATCAAACGGTAGATTTAACAAAAAAGCATTCCATCCTTTGCAGACTGTTTCAATGGCTGATATGAATTGAAGCACAGTTGATATGAGAGTTTTAGAATCACAAGGGTGAAATCATTCCAAATCAACTGGAAAATGGTCAGGCTACTTGCTGCATCGGCGTGTGCTATACAAAGAAGCCGAGTTGGGGTGATGTTGATTGTTAAATTAAGAAATGGGAGAGGCCAGTATGCGTAGGAAAAGGTGCTCAACCTTATTAGCAGTTAGAAAATTAAGTGGAAATGATGATGACACATTGACCAAATTGGATGTGAAATTGAAAGGAAGCTCAGCATTATTGAGGAAAGCTGAAGATATACATACCATATGACCCAGCAATTCCAGCAATATATCCTAGAGAGCTGTCATATATCACCCTGGATATATGTATAACAAATAAATAAATTGAAATACTAGACAGTGATGTAAATGAACAGTCACTTACAGGCAACATCATTGGAAATTGTCACAAATGTAAAGTTAACCAAAGGAATCATGCCACAAAAGAATGCCTACATTATGATTCTGTTTCTATGAAATTCAAAAACAGGTGAAACCAGACTCTATTGTTCCAGAATGCATACATTAGTAGTAGCACTGCAAAGAAAAGCAAGAAAATGATGAACACAGGTAAAGATAGTGGTTATCTCTAGGAGAGGAGAACACAGAGCATGCTTATGGAGTACTGACAATATTCTATTACTTGACTGGATTGGACTATTTGAATAATTGCCAAAAAGTTCATGTATATTTTATGTAATTTTCTATGTGCATGTTATATGGTATAGTAAGGAATAACTCCCTCTCTCTTTCTCTCTCACTGTCTCTCTCCAAGACCACTGTTCATGGCATGTGACTATATAGTGCTTAGTATGGTAAAGTGTGCCTGGCAGTTTGAAAGGCAGTTCAGTGCTGGCAACTATAAACAAAATGTGCACTGGATTCAACATGTCTTTGCTTCATGTAACTTCATTGCTTAACTGTGATCCTGGATTGGATTGTAATCACAGGAAAAGTCCCTCTAATAAAATCCTGTTTGATTCAACTAACTTCATTCATTCTCATCACTACCCACTTAGTCTTATTGCAACTTGGTTTAGGTATTAAAAACCATTAAGCATTAATATCTTAAGTGAGAATTGGTTGGGACTCTCCGAGAATTGTTCAGAGCTCTTTTATTTTCATTGCAGACCTGCCATCTTTCTAAATGACCTTCCAATTTGTTTTTGCCAGCCTCCTTTTACCTCAAGTGATACAGCCTGTGTTCCAGAGATAGTGGAGGAGAAAATATGTTCAATGATTTTTTATCATCTCTAAACACACGAGCAGAGGAATATCTGAAAAATGTTTTCTTCTGACTAATTAGGTTAGAAATCTCAGGAGAACAGTTCTATTTGCTATATTTCTAATGGAAATGTTTCTGTTTCTGGTTGAGAATCTTGCAAGAACAGATTTCTCTTTCGACACTTCCTCTTCAAGAAAGAAAAATAGAAAGCAGCCTTTTCTTTCTTATCATTTGGGAACTATAAACTTGAGTTGTAAGCAGCTTATGTACAGGGGCTATGACTTCTTAATGTTTTTAGGTGCCTATTGTATAGCATGAAGCTGTGCAGAATACCAGAAAATAAAAGCTTATTGGTGATTATTGACAAGTCTTTTTTCCCTCCCTAATTATGCTATTTCAGTGCACCATTGTTAAAGTCCTGTTTTTAGTAGAGACAAGTGAGATGGTAGAACCCAGAATATTTCTTTCTTTATCTGTAGGACTTTTTTCAATTTATGGTCCATGAATGTAAGTACTTAGTGAATTGTTCTATTCTCTCATTGCCTTATATTAATCAGTCTTACTTTCTTAATTGGTAGTGGAGTTCTCTAAAGGAAGAAGTTATTTTTCCTTTGTGTTCTCCATGGCATTTAAACACAATTCTTAGGACACCATAGGTGCTTAATAAATTCTTGCCACCTTTAATTCCATTCCTTTGGGAAAAAAAAGAGGCACTTTTTTTTCTTTCATTAAAAAGAATTTTTTTAAAAGAGATCGGGTCTCACTATGTTGACCAGGCTGATCTTGAACGCTTGGCCTCAAGCAATCCTCCCATCTTGGCCTCCCAAAACACTGGGATTACAGGCATGAGCCACCATGCCTGGCCAAAGAGACACTTTTGAAATACACTCAAAACTAAGTCTTGAGACTCCTCAGTATGGTCAGCATCAAGTCATACAAATTGTGAAAAATGACTGAATTTTTGTTTTCGTCGGAACTCTTTTTTGCAACAGATTGTAATTGCTACTGAAATGGCTACTATTAAAAATAGGGCTTCTATGAAATTTTAAAATGCAATGGCAAAGAAATGTTGGGAATAGAATAATATTATACATAATGGCAAGCAGAAAAGTTTAAAGGAAGAGAGAGCCCATGGCAATGAAAGCAAAGTAAGTGTAATTTCAGTCTACTGGACTCTAATAGAGTGCAGTGGGGACATGTTGTGTAGAACACAGATCAAGGATTCTTAATATGGTGTCCATGGAAGGGATTCAAGGCCTTTAGGCGCTTGATTTGTATATAACACTGGGTCTGTGCATATGCACATTTTGCTGAGCTTTCTGGCTTTCCTCTGAAATTCATAACTTCCCTCTCCCACAGCCCCAGTTAAGTCTGCTGCTTATAGTTACATCTATTCTGTCCTAGAACCAGCCATATGAGCTTGACTGGACAAGTGAGATTTGAGAAAAGATCCCACAAAGATTCAAATGGCATTTTGCAAGATGACAGTTCTCACCATGGTTCAATTTAGGAATGTTCAGGGGATCCCTTTCCAGAATTCAAACATCGTGCTGGAAATACCAGAGGCTATTAATACTGCATGTATTTTTACGCTTATGACTTGGCAAGGGTGTGAGCTGTGACATGCAATCTTTGCAGAGATGATGCTGTGAAGGTTGGCTAGCAACCAGGCAGATGTCTGGGGTTTGGCAGTAATGTGCTCTTCCTCCTCCTTGGGGCTGCAGAATGGTCCAGAGAGTGCATTTGTATTTCCATTTTCTGTACCTCTAGCCCTTCTATTTTTTAATCTTTATGGAGATATAATAGATACATTATAAAATTCACTTTTCCAAGTGTATAATTAGTAGTTTTTAGTACGTACACAGAATTGTGCAACCATAAGCACTATTTAATTTTAAAACCTACTTGTAAAACTCTTTGCTGATTGTTGCTTCTAATAGCTCCGTAACAGTGCTATGTTTAATTTATTTATTTTCTATGCCCTGAAGTGACCTCTGGAGAAAACTGGCTTAAAACATGTTTTAGAAAGGGTCTCGATAGCATCTAGTGATTCCATCCCTTTTAGTGCCAGGATTATCTTTTTGTGACTCAGTGTTTACAGAGAGTGCTAATCAGTTCTTAAATGTAGATGATGTCTCCTAGACCAAAGAAAATATCTGATTGAACCATTCGAATTTGCCATTTTTATAGACTCAAAGCAGTGAATATTTATAATTTTATAAGGTTGAACATAATAAAACTTGCATAATAAAACTTTCATGCCCACTCCACTGGCATTACAAACATTTCAAAGAAATGCTATATTTTAGGCTCATTAAAAGTAAAGCAACTGACACCTGCTTGAAACACACAGCTAAAATATTGTATTTCTTGTGATTATATTCAAAGAGTTAAAATATTCTCATGTTCAACCTTTATTCCCAGATATTTACTAAGTAGTTACTATCTGCCAAAAATGAGTGGGAAGAAAGATATGGTCTTAGCCTTTAGGGACACTTATTTTTGCTGTACCTTTCTTTAGCTATCTTATTACTTTATTATTATAGAGTTTTGCAATGTGTTTAGTTGCAAATTGTGGATTTCCATCTTCAGCAAACTGTTTAACTGATTTGCTTTTGGCCTCTGCTGCTATCTAGGTAGGCCAAGCTCTCCTCTCCTCCATTTTTCACAAACTCCAATTATACAAATGATGACTTTTTTTCCTTTTTTCTTTTTCCTCTAAAATTCCCAGACTCACTGAAGGGACACAATCTCCTGTCAGTGTGAGAATGTTTCTGCATTGTTTAGGAGCATAATTTATGGCTCTCCCAAGGATAATGAGTACTTGCCTCAGTCTTGGCTAAATACCAATGAATCTCAATTCTTAAATATTGGAAGGAGATTAAAATGTTTAATACACACACACACACACACACACACACACACACACACGGAATCTTGATGTTTTCAAATTTAGTCCTTAGCATTCATGTCTCATGTGCAATCAAAATAATCAATAACACAAGGGACTCATATGTAATTTGGATGTATTTCCAGGATATTGGTAATCCCCATTGTGTTTTATATGTTACATTGGATCTCTCAGATATCCAGTGGATTTCACCAGATCTGAATTAAACTGGAATATTCTACTGGACTACTGACTTGGAATGAAGAACTATAATATCTTTTAGTAATTTTCCTTCAAGAATGGCTCCTAAGTAGAGAAATAGAATGCTGGAAAAATTCTATCATCAGGTTTATACCAGAAAGGGCATGGTACCTAGGAAGCAATTATAAAAAATAGCATTTGTGAGTGTTGGAGAACATTTCATCTTCTTCTTTATTTTACAAAGGAGAAAACAGAAGCCCAGAAAATTTAAGTGATTCATTCAAAGTTGCTTGTTAGTTACAATTCCGAACTTTAAATCCAATCATTTAGATTCCCAGTACAATGCTCTTTCTACTAAAGCATTCTCCATTTTATATGTGAAAAGGATTAAATTATAGTTTGTTTCTAAAGTGGGCTTCCTTTTAAATCAAAGTCTTGTTTATTCAACTGCCTTTTGACTTTCCTGACCAGCTACTACCTTTCTGAAATTTCACTTAACCTCAAATAGGACTGGATGACGTACACCAGTGGTCCTCACACTTGAGCAGGCGTCAGAGTCACCTGGATGCTTTGCTAAAACACAGATTCTTTGGCTCAACCCTCAGAGTTTCAGATTCAGTAAGCCTGGGGAGTATGTTAGTCTGTGATAATTTGTCTTTCTAAGAAATTTCTTGGTGATGCTGATGCTGCTGATTGGGGATCACACTTTGAGAATGAAAAACCTACGTGAAGAAGGCCTAACAATCTGTCTATTGACAGGGTTTCTAATGGCTGCATCTCCTGTTGCTGACTGTTTTGCCTTCTAAAAAAGTATAGTAAATTATCAAATGTATCCCCATCCAAGAACCCTATTGCCCTGTGTAGTCACCCAGTATTGGCTGCCACATGGAGACCAGTGTAAAAATGACTGTGTCTGCGCAGATGGCTAGTGAGTCAGTCTGGAATAAGAAGGTAGCTATTTAGCACTTCTGATTAGCACTCACAGCTCCCAAGACCTAGCCTTCTGTGTGGTGCTTCCTTCTCTTTCTCTAAACAAAATAATGTTAAAAGTGCCAATGATAAGAATACAGCCATAAAAATATGTTTTATGAGCCTCCCCATGTCTTTAATCCTTAAAGAAGCAGAGAATTAAAATATGACTCTGTCAGTCAGAATTCTTAGTTGCAGTGATAGAATCTAGGTCAGCCAATGTAAACAGAAAGAGATTGAATATAAGGTATCAGGTAGCTTGCAGAATGTGAGTGGGCTTAGAAGAACCTAGGTTTCCTGCAGAACCCTCTAGAGAATGTGAGATTTAGCTTTCCAGCCTGTATCTCATAGCAGGAGGGTATGCTAGAAGATTGAAATGGTTGTTAAATGAACCAGTCCTCAGCATCTGCCACAATTATCATTACCAAACTGTGGCTCATTCTTTTTAAAAACTTTTAAAGATTTTTCGGTAGGTTTTTGGGGAACAGGTGGTGTTTGGTTACTTACAAATGAGTTCTTTAGTGGTGATTTCTGAGATTTTGCTGCACCCATAACCCGAGCAGTATACACTGTACTCAGTTTGTAGCCTTTTGTCCCTCACCCCCCTCCCACCCTTTCTTCCCAGTCCCCATTGTATCATTCTTTTTTTTTCTTTATTTTATTTTATTTTATTTTATTTTTATTTATTTATTTATTTTATTATACTTTAAGTTCTAGGGTACATGTGCATAACGTGCAGGTTTGTTACATATGTATACTTGTGCCATGTTGGTGTGCTGCGCCCATCAACTCGTCAGCACCCATCAATTCGTCATTTATATGAGGTATAACTCCCAATGCAATCCCTCCCCCCTCCTCCCTCCCCATGATAGGCCCCGATGTGTGATGTTCCCCTTCCCGAGTCCAAGTGATGTCATTGTTCAGTTCCCACCTATGAGTGAGAACATGCGGTGTTTGGTTTCCTGTTCTTGTGATAGTTTGCTAAGAATGATGGTTTCCAGCTGCATCCATGTCCCTACAAAGGACGCAAACTCATCCTTTTTTATGGCTGCATAATATTCCATGGTGTATATGTGCCACATTTTCTTAATCCAGTCTGTCACTGATGGACATTTGGGTTGATTCCAAGTCTTTGCTATTGTGAATTACATGCTGGTAGCTCAGCTCCCACTTATGAGTGAGAACATCTGATGTTTGGTTTTCCATTTCTGAGTTACTTCACTTAGAATAATAGTCTCCAATTCCATCCAGATTGCTGCAGATGCCATTATTTCATTCCTTTTTATTGTTGAGCAGTGTTCCAAGGTGTAGAAATATACCACACAAATTTGGCTCATTCTTTATTGTTAAGCTAGGTGTTTTAGAATATCAGGTCTTGGCTTTACGTATTGTTAAAAAAAAAAAAAAAAAAAAAAAAAAAAAAAAAAAAAAAAAAAAAAAACTTTAGCCAAATTAAATTTAAAAGGGTTTAATTGGGCAAAGAATGATTCGCAAATCGGGCAGGCTCCTGAGCCAGAGTGGTCTCAGAGACTCCAGTGCAGCCACATGGTGGAAGAAGATTTATGGACAGAAAAAGGAAAGTGACATACAGAAAATGGAAGTGAGGCACAGAAAGAGCCAGATTGGTTACAGCTGGATGTTTGTCTTATTTGAACACAGTTTGGACTGTTGGCCACTTTTGGTTGGCCAAAACTCGGTTATTGGTACAAGAGTATACTACAGTCTGTATAGAGCTCCGTTTAGGTTATAGTTTATGACATACAGAAAAAACTCGAGGGCAAACTTAAAATACGAAAGGAGGCAGATTTAAACAAAACTTGATTTAACAATACTGACATAATGATTTCTGAATTGGGCCAGCATTGAAGGAGAGATGTGGCAGTGAACTGACCCGTAGGTGAAACTTTTGTAGGTAATTCTGCTAGTATGCTGGCAGAAAACTTAGCAGTATCTGGTCCTCCCATTCTTGGGATTTCAAGATTCACAAATCTCTTCCATTTGAAGAAATACTTTTATAAAGATAACCTGGTCCGCTATCGCAACCCAACACTGATAACTTTGTTTCCGGTGACCCTAGTGTTTTTATTTAAAGCACTGTGTTTCTGTAGTGAAGGACTATTTATTGACATGGGAATTTTTGAAAAGTAATATTTGACTATAATATGTTAACTCTAAAAGTTCATTCTACCATTAATTATTTTAAAGCATATATTTGGTTAAAATGTCATTGGCCCTAGGAATCAGCAAATCTTCCTATGAATTATGAAACTTGAGATGTCTTAGTTTATGATTAAAACTATTTCAGTGTAAATGGAACTGGAATGCTGTGGGCTAGGTAATACTGAATAGAATCTAAGACTGAAGCATTCTGCTTGGAGTCCTCATTTGTATTCCGTGGCAGAATTCACTATAACTGTGCCATTGGGCAAAACATCTAAGCTGTTAAAATAGAGACTCACGATGCAGTGGCTTAAACAAAATAAGCTTATTTCTCTCTCATGTGCCTGTCCAGAATAGGCAATGTAGGGCTGGTATATTAACTCTGTTATATTTAACACAGTTTCATCCCTGTGTCCAAACTGGCTATAGCAACTCTTCTCTAGCTGGTGAGAAGGGGAAAGGAGGAAGTGAAGGGCACATCTCTTCTAGTTAAGGGCAAAATCTACAAGAACCCTTAACACATCATTTCTGGCTCACAGGTTGTTAGTTAGAACTTAGTCACAAAACCACACCTAGTTGCAAGGGGAGGCTAGGAATTGCCATCTAAAGTTGGAAAGCTTTGAATCTAGTGAAAATTTGGGTGGGGAATTCTATTATTAATAGTAAAAAAGAAGGGGCACATAAATATTGGTGGAAGGCAAGCAGTCTTTGCTACAATAGTTTGTTAGAAATTGTGAGTTGGTTTTCTCAATACCAGAGCTGCTTTGTGGGTGGAATTCACTGTGACCGTCTGTGCTGGAGGTAGGGCTCCTTGATAGGGTCAGTGAGGAAGACCTCTTAAATTAATTTCTTGGCATACAGATCAGGGAATAATAGAATCTCAGTGTTGAAAGGGACCTTAATTGTCACCTAATTCAACCACTCACCTGAGAATCTCACTGAAGCACCTATCTTTTAGACTTGCCCAGTTTTATATGTGAAAACTAAGGACATGCACAAAGTCACAGAATTATCAGTGACAATCAGGACTAAATCCAGAGAACCTAGTAAATTTCATTTTCCTTCTTTTGTTCCTTGATAAATCCTTCTGAGCTTAGTTTCTATCATGCTATATTCAAAGAAAAGATATTTGTGTTTACTATAAGCTATAACAGTCTATGTGTTTTTAGGGTATGTTCAATGCTGTGGAATAATTGAGTTACGATATTGATTTGCAAGACCCTTCTTTCATTATTGTAATAGTGGGGTCTTAATAGAACATAGGTCACGGTTGCACATAATTGGATGGTTATATGTTAATGAAAAGGATATTGAAGTAGAATTCAAATGACCAGACCTAGTCTTGGCTATCTAATATTTATATGACTCTGGGAAAGATCACTGAACTTCTTTGAGGCTTGACCTATTTTAGAAATAAGGAATTGAGCTGGATAGTAAAACACTTACCCATTAACATAGCACAAATTCCAACCAATCAAAACAGACGCCAGTCATGAAGAATTCAACTGGGTGAACTAGTGCATCATGGAAGAATGTCACCCAGTTTTTAGTGCTATAAATTTTCTCTTGAACCTCAATTGTACACTGTAAAAAGCCATGACCTTAGCCTGCATTTTTGGTTTGTATCATCCTTAGTGCTTACATAATGAAAGAGTACATTGAAGCTTCCATCTGACGACTAGACATTATTTTTAAGCCTCAAGTTTCAAATAAATATCAGAAAAAGTAATGAATGCCTGTAAGATGATTCTGGAACAATGAGCAAGTATTGTCTATTTAGAAATCCCAGAGTTTCTCAGGTCCTTCTTTAAAGTAAATTTTAAAACAGTGTAGAGACTGGCTTCTAAAATGGCAAGAAATCCATTTGGTCATAAAAGAAACAGTTTCTAGAGCCTAATTCAAAAACCTGTCACATTTCATTACATTTCTAAAGACCTCATTGCTGAAGAGAGGACAATTGTGTGCCTGTACGTAAGCCTGAATATTATCTTCAGCGAGGCCTAGAGATAAATGTTGCAATGAGAACAGAATCCATTTAGGGTGAATTGGACAGAATAATTCTAAGTTATGGCATTGAAATTCCCACTTCACTTATAGGAATGAGATAAGGCAAAACACTCCAGTTAGTGGAACATGAGCTACTAATTTCCTGAAAAACACAAAAGGAGGGGAGTGTATTGCTCTTACATGGAATGAACAATTTTCTTCAGTCTCAGGGCTGACAATGAGAGACTGTGACAAGGGGAAAGTGATAGGAGAGGCAGCCTTAGAATAAAACAAAGAACAATGGAAAGCTAAACAATGGCTCTTACCAGTTCCAAAGGTGAGTTCACCTTCCTGGCTTTCGGCCGTCCTGTTCATTGACTGTTGACATGCCTCCATTGACATGCTTCTAAGAGGGCTGAGTCTGTTCTCTGCGTCTGTTCTGTGTGTGTGTGGGTACATGCATGTGTGCATTTTAATTATTTGTAAATATTGTTTCTTCTATGGTATTCTTTCTTAACTCCTGAAAAAACTGTGGTTCTCTTCCAAATGCATAAACATGGAACTATCATCACAACCTCACCTTATGTAGTTGAGAATGTGGGAGATGGATATATAAAAAACACTGGATACTTTGTAACGGAAACCAAGTCATCTTCTAAGATGCGAAAACATTAAAGTTCAGATAATCTGCAGAGTGAGGGAAGGCACTCTAATCCCAGAATTTCACTGATTAAGGTAGTGAAACCTGGGAAATATGGGCCCAGTTATCCCAGATCACCTTCTGAACTTTCTAACCATCTTCTTCTCACCTTTCCTTTCATTCCATCCCTGATGCTTTTACCAGACTTGCCCTTCTGCAGTCATGGAAGAAGTAGTACCCTTTATACTAGACAGAGGAGAAGGAGCTGAAGTCCCATTATGACCTCTGGCAGCCCTTTTATTTATCTTTCTTCTAGGACATCTAGAGTGGCTTCTCAGTTTTTCAGAATTCTAAGAGGCCTGATTTTTTCAGCCTTTTAAACACTGGGCTGGATAAAGAATATAGGATAAAGAGGGGACTTTTGGTACTGTGCTGTCAGGCTAGCTGGCCTTTTCCACACCCTGGCATCCTGAACCCATCACTTTCCTTCTCAACATCCTTGGATACACCATATTGATGTATAGGGTCTTGTGATTCCTCTGCAATTCTTTTGGGATGACATGAATTCTTTCTCTCTTCCTCTCTCTCTGCTCTTCCTTCTTTCATTTCTCTCTTTGTGTACATTTTTCTTTGTCTTTCTCCCTGTACATGCCACCAGAAAAAGTCTTCATTTTTTGTTGAGTTGCTTCCACATTTCAGAATAATCTTGGGAAGATGTGTTTTTATGTGGTAACTATAAAACCTAAACTATCTGTAAGGTCCTCCCTCTCCTGTAGTGAAACTTATATTCCATAATCAAGATGGTTTTGGATCCCTTTCCCATATTATTCTGATATAGCATGTTCCCACACCAGACTGAGTCCATTTAGCTAGAAATGGACTGATATTATTAGCTTCACCTTTAGGAGGTAGGATTACAGTTTTATAGCATAGCTAGGAAAGGTCTTTGAAACATGCATGACGAAGTCATGGGGTAGAAAGAAAGAAGACTTTGGGATTATTCTACCTTTGTTTCAAATTTCAAGTTTGCCACTCACTGTGTGATATTGGAAAGGTAATTGCCACTCACTGTGTGATATTGGGAAGGTTATTGTAACTTCTTTAATCATCCATTTCCATATTTGAAAAATAGAGGTAATCATATCTAATATCACAGGATTGTTGAAGGCCAAAGTCCAGCCTTGAGAAGATGCCTAACAAATGTGAACACCTCAATTTTCATGCTGACAAGAGAAGCACCAAATCTTCTTATAATCTTTTTCCTCTTAATTGCACCTAAAACTTATTGAGGGCTTACTTTTTGCCAGCCACTGTTTTGAGCATTTTGTCTACTTAGTTCTCACTACAATCCTATGAGCTAGGTACTAGCTGTACTTCAAGCCGACTAGTAAACAACAGTGGCTGTTGTGGGTTTAAGTGACTTGCTTGAGGATATCCAGCTAGTAAGCAACTCCAGGTAAGAACTGTCTCCCTGAACCCCATTCCACACTACCTCCCTGTAGCATATATTTCAGGCAAGGATTTTCCTGTACCCAAAAGCAGAATGTCAAATGGGATGACCATACTTTTCACATAGATATAGAAATTAAAATAACTCTTCTGTGATCAATGGGAAGAGATTAATGTTTCATTAAGAGCTGCTGTTGAATTGAACCACCGTTGAATAGAACAAGGGCTCTTTACTTGGAGCATTATTGTTTGTATTCAGCTTAGACTCATTGTCTGCAGGTTCTAGGATCAGTCATCACAGGTGGAAGGCATAATTTTCCGTACTGCTACATTAAAACTGAACAGTGCCAAGAGCAAGGCACCTGCAGTAATTGGTTTCATGTATTGAGGTCTTGAGGCATGTCTGTGAAAGTCAGAGGAATAATATGAATTTCTTAAGAATGAATTAATTTATTGAAAATTGAACAATATTTTGGAGGTTAAGAATATATTTTTTTAAATTTAAGGTCCAGTTTTTATAGAAAAAATAAAAAATGTCTTCCAAAGAGTAAACCCCTTTTCCAAACTTTCTCTTCTGGCGCATTACATCAACATAACGAACTGATGAAGCAAAAAGTGTGAGCCTACTAGTTACTGGCATTGTTGGTAACAGAAATGCCAAAAATCCAATTTCTGAACCACAACATACATGGGTAAAAAACCCAGTGATGATCTGTAGGCAGCCGACTAGCATGGTTCCTGAACTTGGATGGCTGAGATTCAAGCTGAATCCAGCTTACACACTCTACCCCAAAGTCTCAATTCTCTTCTGTAGGTTTTCTCTCCTAGGTTCTTTCAGAATCTCTGTTAGAAAATGAAGATGAATTTGCTTATGATGTGTATATGTGTGTTATGTGTGATGTGACATGTGTGTGTATATTTGTAAGTGGTTTGGGGATGTGTATAAGTGTATTGTGTTGTATATGTGTATTGTGTTTGTGCATATGTGTGTTTTGGAGTGTGTGTATATATGTGTGGCATTTATGTGTTTGTATCGGGGATATATAGATATATGGTGGCTGTGTATGTGTGATGTGTATTTGTACACAGTGTGTGCATGTTTGTGATATGTATGTATGTGTATTTGGATTTGGAGTTTGTGTGCTGTGTGTTGTGCATGTGTGCATGGGGGTGTGTTTGTGGTTCATATGTGTATGTAGTGAATTTGTATGTGTTATGCATATATGTGTGCATGTGGTGAATTTGTATGTAGCATGGGGATATGTCTATATGTGTTGCATATGCATATGTCTGTGTATTTGTGATATATGTGTGTATATTTGCATTTGGGTGATGTGTATATGAATTTGTGATAAATTTATGTGGTGTGTATAGTCTGTGGTATGCATTTGCATTATGTGTTTATGTATTTGTATGGCATGCAGTGTGTGTATTGGTATGTAGTAGTGTGTGTGTGCCTGTGGAATGTGCATGTGTGTGGCTATGTGTTGTGTGTTTGGTGTATATGTGTGTTTTCATATAGCATGTGTGTGTCTGGGGGTCTCTTATTGATGTGTTAGTGTGAATGTGTGTAATATGTTGGTATGTGGTGTGCATATGTCATGCATATGACGTGTGTGTGTGTGCTGGCATGTACACATTGTAGCTGTGTACACATATGTGTGGGGTACAGGGAGAGACAGGGTGTATGTGGTATAGTTACAAATAGCCATTTATCCATTAGTAGTCTCAGATCCATTGAAAGGCTCTTCAAAGCTATTATTGCAATTAGTTCAATCTTGAAATAAGCTAAACACAATAGTATCCCCAAAATAATTCTACTTCTTTCTCTTGGCTCTTCCAAAGTCATGATAGGCTGTGGACAAGAATGCCTAACCAGTTGGTTCTAATAGGCTTCCTTGGCTCCCCATGTCCTCTGGGGAGCTGGCTGATGTTGCAAGGAAGTGAAGGAAAGGGAGGACACTGTGAGAGTGTTAAAAAAATATAGAGTAGGCTGGGTTTGGTGGCTCACGCCTCTAATACCAGCACTTTGGGAGGCTGAGGCAGGTGGATCACGAGGTCAGGAGATTGAGACCATCCTGGCTAACACGGTGAAACCCCATCTCTACTAAAAATACAAAAAATTAGCTGGGCATGGTGGCGGGCTCCTGTAGTCCCAGCTATTCGGGAGGCTGAGGCAGGAGAATGGCATGAACCCGGGAGGTGGGGCATGCAGTGAGCCGAGATCGCACCACTGCACTCCAGTCTGGGTGACAGAACGAGATTCCATCTCAAAAACAAAAACAAAATATCCTTCTCTCTCTCTCTCTACATATCTATCTATCTATCTATCTATCTATCTATCTATCTATCTATCTATCTATCTATCTATCTATCTAGATATGTAGAGATAGAGTTATGTATCTATCTATCTATCTATCTATCTATCTATCTATCTATCTATCTATCTATCTATCTATAGAGAGAGTAATTCATCGATTTGTATATGTGTTTCATTGCAAATCAGAGACATCATTACGTTTGCATTGGCCATAGCGCTCCTTCAAAGTGGACCAAGACTTCAGATTAATTTTGTTTGGCACAAATTTGGTCTTCAAAATTGGATAGGGTCTTATTTCTCAATTTAAAAATAAACTTGCCCATCCACAAATGGCTTGACAAAGAAACCCCCCACAACCTCCTTTGAAGCTCTGTCATCTTCCTATCTGAAAATAAAAACTATGTTTTCTGGCTGTTGAAAACTCTTCTTTAAATTTCTTAATATCAATTTTTTATTAGACTTCTATAAAATAAGCTTGCCATGGACCTGAGAATCAGAGACAGAATGTGAATACAAACACCGCTTGCTAAACATTCGTGCCATTTGTCCCTACATGCACTCTATTCAAAGAGTCGATCTAAAATGCAATTTTGAAACTGAAACAACAAACCTTTTCTCAGAATCCTCTGGCAGGGAAGCCGAGGTAGCGCCAGTAAGAAGTGCGCCAAATACTAATTACTCCCTTGAGAACCAATCATTCTGCACAAACCTGCATAATGTTCCATCTCCTGCGCGATACAGATGCTGACATATTTCTTGTCTTGTTGTTTCCTGCCATTTAAAGATGTCACTATTTGTTACACACTAAACAGCAGGGAAGAGAAAAGCAAATGCACTTCAGTCACCTGGGCAATTTTTATAAATAACCAGTAGATATGGTTGTTTTGAAAGGCTTTCTTCTTATGTGTCAGTGCATACTTGATATTCTGCTTGATATTCTTAGGCCTTGGAGCCTCACTATCAGGGGTCACTCAAAGGGGCCTCAGGGACCAGGCTAGAGCATATGGAAAATGAATGATCAGGGCTTATTTCCTACCCTTTCTAATCCCCATTACTTTAAATAGAAGAGCTTCACTTCAAATATATTTTTTGATACTAGGATTTTGTATAACATTTAGTTCAAGAAAAGAAAGAATAAATTAACTCACTGACTTTAAGCTTAAAAAGTATAGGGACTCTGAGTAATGAACAAGGATTTAGGGATTGCCTCCTACTTATGAATGCCAGGTAGCCAACTCACTAAATATTCACAACAGCCACCAAACTACCCTGATCCAGCCTCCACTGCCATTGACACTATAGGAGTCATCTTTGATTCTAAACCTCTTTATTGCTTCATTTTCTTCCCTATCAGAGACATAATTAACTCACAATGGAGCTGGAAAGATATGAAGGAGGTAAACCATGAGTAGTTTTGAAAGCCAGGTTAAAAAGGATAAACTTTGTCTTCAAAGCCATGGAATTTCATATATATGGTTTCAGCAGGTCTGAGTTTTTGAAATTATTGTGATTACTGGGTGGAAAATTAATTGGAGAGTGGCAAGACTGGAGACAGAGAGTTGAAATATGATGTTACCGTCCTTTTATTTTCTATTTGCCCTCTGAAAAAACATATCTCTGGGATAGATGATAAGGGTAGGTAAAAGCCTTGCCAACAGAACACTCATGAAATTAAAAAAGAAGGTCATCTATTTACTCATTCAGGTATTCAATTCATTTATTCATTCAATTTATTTAACAAATATTTGAGTGCCTACTATATGCCTGGCTTTGTTCTAGGTGCTGGGGACAAATGCCACTGCCCTCAGGGAGCTCACGTGCTAGAATGGGAAAGAGAGACAAAAAACAAATAAGTAATATTTAGTCTGTTAGATGGTGTAATGATGGACGAAAAATAAAGGAGAGATGGGGCATGCAAAGGGTTGCAGTGGAAGATGGGATTCTTAAGAAAGGTATGGTGGCCATTAAAGGCCTGGGGGTGGACATTTCAGTAAAGACCCAATGGAGCAAGACTCCAATGAACCCAGTGAAGTTTGCTGTGTGGGGACGCAGAGACAAGCATTGTAGGCAATGGGAACAGCAGAACCAAAGACTTGGAGAAAGTATCATGACTGGAACACTCAAGGAAGAGGGAAGAGGCCAATTGGGCTGGTGCATGAACCAGGGGTAAAGTAGTAGGAGGTGAGCTCAGAGGGGTTGGGGATGGACGCAGAGCATTAGGACCTTGCAGGGCAGTGTAAGCATTTTGGCTTGATTCCTAGTGAGATAAACTATTGTAGCATTTTGAGTGAAGGTTAGAAATGATCTAACTTGTGATTCAAGAGGATCTCTCTGGTTGCTATATCGAGAATTGATTCTTGAGGGCAAGACTAAGGCAGGGAGAACAGTTAGAAGAAAGTTGCAATAGTACAGCCAAGAGATGAGAGTTCCTTGGACCAGGATGGAAGGAGGAGATAAAATGAGAAATGTTAGTAGGATTCTGGATGTATGTTAAAGGTAGAGCTGACAGGATTTGCTGATGAATTGAATTTACAGTGTGGGAGGAAAGAGGAGGCAGAAATGGAAGGAGAGTGTTGCCCTTAACTGAGGTAGGGAAAAACATGGGAAGACCAGCTTGGGTGGGTGGGTTGGGGTAGGAAGAGCAGAAATTCAGTTTGGGACATGTTCAGTTTGAGATATCAGTCAGGCAAGAAGGCAGTGGGTATGCTCCACTGGCATTCAGTAAAGAAGTCTGAGCTGGAGTTATAAATTTGGGAAATTTCAGCAAACAGGTGACATTTAAAGCTATGCAGTGAATGGAATCACTAAGGAAGAGAGCACAGCTAGAGAAGAAAGAAGTGCAAGTGCACCTAAATATCTGTACCATCCACATCTAACCCCCTTGATATTTCCTAGATGCCCTTTATCAGGCATTCCACACAATTATTTCTTCAATTATCTCATCTTCCAATAGCTATTCTTCTTCCAATGCAGTAGATTTATTTTCTACTAATTCAAAATACAAATTAATAGTATTTTAGCTACATATGTGGTTTAAATAGAATTCACAGGTAACCTAGGAACCTAGCTGACATTTTCAACAATGTTTCTATGGGAACATATATTCTGAATTCCAAAAAAGTGTCTTTCAAATTACTTTGGGAACATTATCCAGTTTCAATTTGGAAACTGCTTGTAGTCCAATGCACAAAAATATACATTTTTAACATCCTTCATATCTTTCTGTTTGCTCACATATCCTTCATATTCTTCACATAGATACTACAACTAAAATATTTGTTCCTTTGAGTTTTAATATACTATTAATATTTTCATTATTTTTAGGTATTTTTCTTTTTCATGTTGTAATCTTCCTCTTCCTCAGCCTTTATCTGCCTTCACTCCCACCTCTATTGACGTAACATTAAGAACCACCTAACTTTGCTGATAGAATGAACTCTATTTAAGTGATGCCTACTAATTTTTATGTGTCATGGGAATCTATTCACTTCCTCCTATTACATGTCTTGTTTACCTCACATTATTACCAGAACAGACTTGATTGGCACAGTCCTTGAAGTGATGACTCTGTTTCCTCTTGTGACATGAGATCCAGATTGTTCATGACTGTAGGGGTAGAAAAGAGGTTGAGTAGCCATTGAGGTGACAGAAATTGAATGAAGCAGCAACAAATTATCAGATTCTCATCCTTGGCTCAACTTTCTGGAACCCCTCAAAGACACCCCATCATTTGCTCTGACTGAGCCTTTTACACAAGGAGTAAACTGTATTATTCACTTGTCTCTGGGTAAACACATTTTCTTTTAATACCGTTCTTCATTGTACATTTCAGAGATGTCTTTTCTGATTGCCACTGTGATGTTTTGCATGGAATGGCTAATCTAATCAAGAGAATCTCCCAGATTAGTTTCTTTCTGTTAGTCAGAATCATGCCTTATCCTCATGCTATTATGATTAATCTCTTTGAAAAACATGGAGTTTCAGTATTTGTAAGGCACATCTTTAAGTCACATTCTTTTAGTTACGCCATTCACTGAGTTAATCTTTGGATAGGGTGAAATGTCATCAGTATCATCAGAGGATTTCACAATCTCTTTCATTTGTTTCAGCCCGACAGTTTTCCTCCTGACTGGGGTAAATGATCACTATGTCCTGCAGTCAAATTCTTTAAGTCTACTGAACCGGAAAGCTTTGATTTCTGTTCGCACTTCTGGTTCACATTTTCTTTGCTTTTATTCTTTCATTTCTTTCTCAAGTAATTGGAAAATATTGCATGAAGGTATTTTGGTGCAATAGAAAGAGACTATAACATGACATCTGGACATCTGGAATGTAGCTCCGTGTGTCAACGGACTAATATGTACTTTATGTTTCATTTTAAGCAGGGTTTGCGTTGCCTTCTCTACTTCCATTGTTGTGCAGTTTACTTGATGTAGTGATCCATTCTCATACTTGGAAGACCCCTAAATGGTACTTTATTGCAATTTCAATAATGATATCCCCTTTAACATATCTTTCATTCGTGGTTGTACTTTATTGATTGAGCGTCTTCAGACATGTAAATTTCTACTCCGGTAATTAATGGAAAACAATAATTGCTAGTTACTCATTATTTTGAAAGGAAAAATCTTAACCCAATATGTCTCCTCACAATGCACTTGGAAATTATTTTAGAAACTACCATTGTAACAAGATATTGTTTTCGTTGATTGAAGGTTGTCACAGATGGTGGTAATTTGTGGAAGATTTGAGTGCCTTTATTCCCAGAGAAAAGTTCACTTCTTGCCATTTGTGGAACCAGGACTTATCTGGTTTTTTTTCTTTGCTATTTGGCACATTTATAATTTTATGAATCTGTGACATTGCATGCAAATAGGAGTGCCCTTCGAAAGGCAGAAACTAACACAGGAGTAAAGGAAAATGGCTGGCGAAGATTTTTTTAAAAGAGGAAAGAGAAAGGAAGTAGAAATGATAAAGAGATGAAAAAAAATGAAAAGAGAAAATATGCAAAGGAAACAGAGGAAAAGAAAACAGGAAATAGAGAAATGAAGTGCAACCTTTGTTATATGCCAAGCCAGTCCCTTCCATCAGTACTGGAATGCGAAGTACCTGGAGGTATAGTTCTCTATTTAACTTTCGGGTTTGAATAGCCATGCCACACTGTCCTGTCTGCAAAAAAACCTTCTTTAGTTACTAAATTGTGGTTTTGTGAGTGCTCATCTCTTCTCTTTTTGGATAACAGGAAAGGAGCTGAGGGATGCTAGTCATGCTTTTAGTCTACTACTTTAACAATGTTCACCTCATGCAAGCAGACTGCATGAAAGGTGGCTACAATGAAAACTGTTCACATTTTATGTGATAAAGATAAGACATTTATTTGAAAAATGTAATACATAAGCTCTAGGAAATCTGGTACTTTTGTAGCATCTCCATTCCTAGCCAGGATTATTAAATTCTACAATTACTCTGTTATAAAAGCAACTGGGTGTCTTTAGAGAGAGTGTAGATTGGGCATGTTATTGATGCTGGTCATTTCTAGGTTATTGACCGCTTCTCTTGTCTGTGAATCTTTCCACTGTATGTGGAAGGGCTACTACACATCTTCAGTGGCTTACTTTTTTGGACAAGTCTCAGGTAGAAGCTGCATTTTCTTGATGAGAATATTTCAGTTATGGTTTAGGTTGTCTGGTATTAAGTCCGTCCATGCATCCATCCGTCCATCCATCCATCCATCCATCCATCCATCCATCCATCATCTGTATATTTATTTATCACTTCTTTTAACAAATGACTGTGATTTTTTTGATGCCCCAGGCCTATTGAGATCTTGCTCTTCTGTCTTTTATCTAACGATACAAAAAGGATAGTTTACTTCTTTTCTTCTACTAAAAATCATCACATTGTAGTTTAAACTTCTTTGAGAAAGCTTAGTTCTTCTGGATTAGTTTTTTAAAAAAATGCAATCCTACATAAAATAATCACTCTGAAAATACATATAATGGGAAAGTATGTTTTCATCTATTTTATTAGGTCTGTAAGATATGATAAATTTTATGCTTACCTAGTAAACCTGCTGATAGGCTGTGTGTTCTAATACTTCAAGAAGGAATGAGGAAGGTAGAGTTTATAGAACCATTATCATAGGTGCTAGGTACCTGTAAAAGTCATGATGATTGGTAATCATCCTAGTCTTGTAAGGTGCACTTACCCATTGACTTTTAGAAACTTGATCAGGGTGATAAATGTGGAGTTAGGGATTTATCTCACATCTACCAGATGCCTGTCTATCAAAGTCTCTCCTCTTTACTATCCTGTCTCCTGTGATCTACCCCATGTCGCTTTTCTTTGTATATATCATACCATTATTCAAATTCTTACCTCTAAGAAGAATATCAGATAATTTCTTTTCTAGTAGATTAGAAATGAGATCACAATGGATTAGAAAATTGAATGTGGTGTTCGTAATGGAGGTATTTATTATTTCCTCATAATAAGTGAGGAGGAAAAACAGGTGAAAGATGTACTGGAAAGAACATAGGCTTCGAAATGACAAAGCCGGTGTTTGACACCCAGTTCACTAGAAGGCAGTGGAAGAAATAAATCCCTTAGAAGAACTTCTCTTTTTTTCACCTTAAAAATAAATATATATGAAATACGCATGTTATTTATTTTTTGTAAATTAACAATTTATAATTGTACGTATTTATGGAGTACAATATGATGTTGTAATCTGGAAATACAATGTGATATAATTAAATCAAGCTCATTAACATAGCCATCACCTCAAATACTTATCATTTTGTTGTGAGAAAATTTGAAATTTATTGTCTTAGTAATTTTGAAATTTACAGTGCACTATTGCTAACTATAGTTACTATGCTGTGAAGCACATTTTCTTAATTGAAGAATTAACAATATCTGAGGTGTACATTTAGTGTCAAGACCAAATGTGATATATATATATACACACACACATATATATATGTGTATATATATATGGAGTTGCTAGATCAATAAATTGTTTCTTTCTCCTCTGAGCTTTACCTTCTTATCTGAATATTGACAAGGCTGAATTAACTATTATTTAAGTTGCTCGCCAGCTGTAGTATTCTTTGAGATGCCGCCATAAACATCACCTACATAAGAAAAGTCATTATTTGGGTTTAGGTCAGTGAAAGTGTAGAGCAAGTGTAACAGTTTTGCAAGCTCAAAAATAATAATTCTAATTCATTCATTCACTAACTTAATACATATTTACACTAAATAAATAAATATTACTTAATAAATAAATAAATATATTTGATGTGCCAGACATCTCACCTCATCTCACTGATGAGATACAGAGATAGACAAAGTAATGGTTTGTATACCAAAGGAACTCATAGGTTTCATGGTGTAGTGGTATGGAAAATGCTAGTTATGAAATAATATTTCATCATTATTTATGAAGTTTCATTCACATATAAGAATTCATATTTAAGAATTACTTTAAAGAGTGAGTACACAGTGCTATGGAACACAGAAAAGTAATTAACATGGCCTCAGAGTAAAGATTTTACAATAGAAGTAACACTGAAGCTGGGATTTGAAAGATAAAGGATTTCACTGGTGGAACCAAGAGGTCAAGGGCTTTGCTGGAATAAGCATCATGTTCAAAGGCACAGATGCAGGAGAGAACAGAATATAGTGTGTTTGGAGAAGGGTGAGAAGGTGGAGTAATTAGAGTGCTGGGTGTGATGTAGTTAAAATATAAAACCTGACCTTTTATGCCCTCCTGAAAACTGGAATCCTCATCCTGTAAGTAATGAGGAACCACTGGAGCATTTTACATAAGCCATTGTACATATTAGATCTGTGTTTTAGAAAGATAATAATTGATAGTGTAGAAGATGAAATGGTAAGAGGAGAGGTCAAATGTCCGCCTCACTGGAGATGAAGTTATTTTTAGTTATTATTATTGTCACCATTTTCTTTTCGTATTTGGAAATGATTGAATTTCAGCCTCAGGCATTTTCATAGGCCTTGGAAAAGTTCACAGGGCCAAGGCACAGTGCTTCTAGTGTTCAGTGAGTAAGTGGCCCTGCACTCCATTGCTTTTCTTTTCACACTGTTTGCAGTCCCAGAACATCACTTTTACTTGGGGACAAAAGTTCTTTTTTTTCTCCTCACTCTGATGTACTGAAGGTAATCAGTCATGTATTTTCTATACTCCCACTTTTCCTCTTCATTTTCTTAAAGGGATGTTATGGGTTAGTGTCCCCTCAAAATTCAGAAGTTGAAGTCCTAACCTCCAATACCTCAAAATGTGACTGTATTTGGAGATAACATCTGTGAAGAGATATTTAAGGTAAAATGAAGTCATTAGTGTGAGCCCACATTCCATATGACTGGTGTCCTTATAAGAAAAAATATGGACATAGACACAGAGAAAGACCATGTGAAGACAGAAAGAGAAGATGGTCATCTACAAGCCAAGGCGAGAGATCTCAGAAGAAACCAACTCTGGTGACACCTTGATCTTGGACTCCCAGCCTCCAGAAATATGAATAAATTAATTTTTGTTGTTTAAGCCATCCAGTCTCTGGTATTCTGTTAAGAAATCCTTAGCTAAGGAGAATCAGAGAGCACTAGAGAAAAACTAAAAAGCACTTATTAATTATTTTGGCACAAGCAGAGAGAATGAAGTGTGTATCAGTGAGAACTGTCAGAGAATGTGCTGTCTTGAATGTGCTGACAAGATCCCCTTAGGCTGTGGATTGGGCTAGCAACTAGGTGGGGGGCCTGTAAGTGGGAATGAAGAGCGAGGTAAAACGAAGGAAAAGAGCCATTGGGTCCTCCCAGGAGAAATAAGAACACTGTGTGTGTGTGTATCTGTGTGAAGAATTATGCTGACCTTATGTTACTTTAAGTTAAGCACCTTTTAATCCAACATTTTATTTGACTAGGTCAGAAAGGCCAGGCTGAAAAGTTTTAAATATGGTCAGGCTTTTATAATTAATAGAAGGAAGTATTTCTGTCTTATTTAGAGTAGAATATAATTTTAACATTTAGGTGACAGACAAAACTGACCAGATGGAAGTATCTTTGGTTCACAGTGACTAACAGCTAACTTTTTCCTGACTCTTATGATCAAATATACATATGCATTCAGAACAAAATTGTCACCTTTCTATTGAGGGTGTGCAAGAATAATTAAGAAAGAACAGTACTCATAATCTATTGTCTTTACCTAGTTCTGATTATCTCAAGATCTCCAGGCTCTTGATAAGTTGTAGAGCTCATAAGACACCTTAGTTTGGTTGCAAAGTGGCAACGCCCTCAACTCTCAGGTGGCTGATTGAGGTCACATGGTTTGGATAAGGAGGTAAGATTGAGATTGTCATTAAGAAGAAAATACATAACCAACACACTCTTCAAGTATACTGTAATCGTGAAGTTGATCTGGCAGGTTACTATCCATCTGTCTGTTGCTCTGGAAATGAAGCGAGAAGCATGAATCCATTTCTCCAAACAAGTCAGTGAGAGCCAACCAAAAGTCAGGGCACTAATATTCTATACACGCACACACACACAAATGTGATCTCTTGAGTGTGTGGATTATTTGCAAACTGGGCAGGCACTTTGATCATAATATCATCAATTTGGGGTAGAGAACAGATGGGAAAAATGGGCATTATTATTTTGTTTTGTTTTGTTTTTGTTTTTGAGACAGAGTCTCGCTCTGTCGCCCAGGCTGGAGTGCAGTAGCGCGATTTCCGCTCACTGCAAGCTTCGCCTCCCGGGTTCACGCCATTCTCCTGCCTCAGCCTCCCCAGTAGCTGGGACTACAGGCTCCCACCACCACGCCCGGCTAATTTTTTATATTTTTAATAGAGACGGGGTTTCACCGTGTTTGCCAGGATGGTCTCAATCTCCTGACCTTGTGATCCGCCCGCCTCGGCCTCCCAAAGTGCTGAAATTACAGGTGTGAAGGCATTATTATTTTAAAATTCGAATGGCTAAGGAGTCTTCACTAACCAATCCTTAATATGGTGTTAAACGCTTGTTTAATGGAAATTTGTAGATCCCTTACTTTTTCTGTCTTTGCTTTCATTTCTGAGTATTGACTACTTATTGATTCCCTTTACCATCATGGTATACTGGTGGGAGACATTGTTGTTTAAAGGTATATGTGACAGAATTCTGATCTTTCAAACACTGTCACTATAATTTGAGAAGAAGTCGTGTACACCCAAGATAAGCATTCTACTCCCTTTTCCATTCCTCCCTTTTCTTCCTTCTTCCTCTCCAACGTGAGCTCCATTTTCTTCTTTTGAAGATCTGAAATATTGTAAGGTGCATTTAACATATTCATCTGGTTCAACATTACTCATCTAGTTAACATAGATTGAACAGAAGATGTGTTGTTTTTCTTTCAAGGCCATATCCAGTAACAGAGCCTATTGCATCATATTTACTGACAAACCCAGGATGACAAGAGAAACATGGGACTCACTCTTCGTTTGCATTGACTCCAACCAAGAGCTTCAGTTTTCATGCCTTGCTTCAGAATTATTGGTGAGCCCTGTGCTAATTTCCATCTCATCCTAGAAGTCAGTTATTTTATAAGCATGTAATTGCAGGTAAGTAGCTGGGAAGGAAGACCAGATTGGAAGAGGGAGGCATATGCCTGAAAGAAGGGGATGGGAATAAAGTCAGTTGCTATTTTGACCTACAGATATGTGTAGGCAAACATGTAGGTATTGTATTTACTTTGATTGTCTTAATTATTGGAGAAAGACAACTATAGTACTTATTTTCTTACAAGGAATGTATGTTGGAGGCTGCCTGCCAATGATCTCTATTGGCCCTAGAAGGCATAACTGTAATTACTTCAGAGCTCATTTCTGAGATTAGAGGCCTTGATCAGGTTGGTTTTAGACCATTAGGGAAGATTTATTGAAATTTCATAAGTTCATGAGTTCTTATCACACCAATTATCAACCTAAAATATACGTTTTTATGTTGAATTATATATTACATTTTATGTGGGGCAGAAATGGTTGACTATTGGCAACATCATGTAGTTCAATCTAATATTATTCTCATTTTTAATAACGAAAACATACCAACACACTCACTCTATTCCTATTACTTCCCTCAACACATCTGCATCCAAGCTTTCTACTTTGTAGCATAAAGCAGTGGTTCTCGAACTTCAAGGGGCAGGGCCTATAGCAAAGCAGATTGCTGGCCTTCAACCTCAGAGTTTCTGATTCAGTACATCTGGTGTGGGACAGAGATTTTGAATTTCATTTTTTCCCTCTCAGTGACCTGGATCCTGGAGAGATTTTGAATTTCTAATACATATCCAGGTGATGCTGCTACTGCAGCTAAACCAGGGACCATACCTTGGAAACAACTGCTGTACAGGGTTGATGTCCCCAAGGATGCACCTTTAGAACTTACTTTTTAATTTTTCCTTTGAATACCAAAACAACATTGGAAATTTAGATTTCCTTAAAAAAATATTTTTGCAAACCTCATGCTGTTATTTCAACTTATTCTTTATTTATATTTTGTGCATAATGCATAAAATGGGAACTGCATCACCATAACTTTTAAAGACCTCAAAATGTTTCCATTTTTGTGAATATAACATAATCCTAGAAAAACTATTTTACAGTTTAAAGTAAGTATAAAAAACCTAACATTTAATAATGTGTTGGAATTGAGGGAGGGGTGAAAGAACTAATTAGGGGTGGTGGCTGGGTGGGATAATGCAGTGGAGAGTTACATGTCCAGTTTGAGGTTAGGCTAAACATTCTTCTTTCAACTCCTTCCCACTTCTCAGATTCTATGAGCCAAATACCACTGAGAAAGACCAGCCCAGAATGTCTGTCTCCATTCTATGGATAAGAAAACATTCAGAGAAAAAAAAAAAAAAAAAAAGAAAAAAAAATGGTCTGACCATAGCTGGTCTGTGGAAGAACTCAGGGGATCAGGACAAATCGCAGTCTGATTTCAGAGGTGGGGAATAAGGCACTGGAGATGGGGACACATACACTTTGGCCTAGCAAAGAGGAGAAACTCCTACCCTCAAATTTCCTTTAACTTTCACCCATATTGCAAACAAAGACATTAGACACAAATAGAAAATGTTATTTAAATTTTGACTGACCAATCAATTCTAAAAGTTGGTATGAGCAAACCTTCTAGTCATCAGATGCTCTGGCTATTAGCTACTAAACTCTTAGATAGAAATACTACTATTTTCGTTTGAAGCAGAAGCAGCATCTTTCTTGCTATGTGCTCCTCTGGACTCTCCCAGAGACTTGAGTAGTCTGTTTTCCTTTCTTTGTTTCCATGTGTCCTTGTACTTATCTGTCTTCTTTCTTCCAGTATCTCTTCCATTTTCTTAGTTCATGCCTTTGTCTCACCAGCTTCCTTTTTCTGCCTAATTTGCTTCTAATACACTCAGTTTCTTTCTCTATGTGTTTTCATTTCGATGAATGTGAAATACTTCTTAATTTATCAGGACTTTCCCTAATGATTTTAGGGCCTTTACTTTAAATGGAAAGCGGTGGTAAGTGGTTTTGCTTATCCTGAAGAATTCCCTTTAAATGCCAAAGAGATACTAATATTATTTAGCATTTATAAAGGACAAAACGTCTGGAGAAATTTTTTTCATAGGCAATAACTTACTCTTTAAAAAGTGAAGTGATCACAATTATCCCTGTTCCTGGAAGAGTACATTTTAGAATAACTTGGGAGGTAGCACATTGCTCAGTGGAACTGAGCTATTGAACACACAGATTTGAATTGTATACCAGTCGTGTCTGATGCAGTCTGGGCAAGTAACCTCATTTCTACAAATACTGGCTTCCTCACCTGTCAAAGGGTAATAATACCATCTCACAGAGTTGTTATGAGGATAAAATAAAAAAGTGTACCTCGAATGTCTACTGTTATTATTTCACTCCAAACTACCAGGATAGCATTGGTTCATTCATTCATTCATTTAAGGATGTGTGCTAGGCACTGTAAACAGAACAGTGAACAAGACTGGTCTTTGACTTCATGGAACTTATAGTCTATCAGAAAAGACAGACTGAAATAAATAATCATACACATAATAAACTTTGATGAGGACATCAAAGGGAAACACATCGTGCAACAAAGTATAGTAAAGGAAAAGTTCATTGTGCCATGAAAATGTATAACGTGGGAACCTAATGTAGTCTGCATGGTGGGTGAGCATGTGAAACTTCTTCATTGGAGTGACATTTAGCTGTGGCTCAACAGATGAATGTCGGATTGACTAGATAGTAAGTAAGGAAGAGTTCCAAAGAGAAGGAATAGCATATACAAAAGCCTAGAAGAAATAGGAAAGAACTTGGCAGATTCAAGGAATTCATGAAAGATCCCTAAGTTCTGAAGGTTAGTAAGCCAGGGAATGAAAGACGTGAGATAAAGTTGCAGAAGTAGGTGGGAGCAGAACCACCAGTGTCTTGCAAGCCGCAGTAAAGATTTTGTTTTTCTCCACAAAGCATTTGGAAGGTTTTGAATGGACTTAAGCTGGGTGATGACTTTCTTTTTTAATCTGCTGTGTTAGAGTAGACTAGAGAAACGCAAGAATGAAAACGGGATTTTTGTTAAGAAGTTCTTAGAATTGTCCAGAGGAGAGATTTGGTGCCTTGGATTACAATGCTGAGAGGGAGTGGGAGTGGAGTGAAGATACTGTTAAGAGAATTGTTGGGTTTCATGAATTATTAAGTAGGTATAAGATGCAAAGATGAGATGATCAACTTGATTTCCAGATTTTTGTTTAGAGTACCTAGTAATGGTGCTTGCTGCTATTTACCCTTAGAAAAAACACATTTGAAGGGGAAGCTCATTTGTTCTGACTTGGATATGTTGAATTGAATAACCATTGAATATAAGGCCTGTCCTGTAAAATATCCAAGTAAAAAATGTCTAGTGTGCCGTTCAATATAGAGATTTAAACTGGACAAAAGAATGAAAGATAATTTTTTTGGAGGACATTTGAAATCATTGGATGGAATGAGATACGTAGGGGTAGAAGTATATAGCAAAACTACTTGACCAGACTGACAGTGTATCCAGTGCATAGTCAATGTGTTTGTTGGGGGATGGGCGGAGGAGGGAAAGGGAGGAAAGTGGAAATTATGTAAGTGGGCAGGCTGGAGAAGTGAATGTGTCTTTGTTGATAGGAGTCATTTTGGCTTAAAAGCTGTAGTTTCCAAGCTCACCAGTATCCTTTGGGTAACTTATTTGTGGTGGGGTATAAAACCTCAGCTTTGCTTTTTCGCATTATTGTCTTGTCTGGAAGTAGAGATAACAAAGGACAAATGGTACATGGAATATCTTACCCACCCACCTACCCATCCTACCTATACTCTAATATGGTAGTTAACAGCATGGACCCTGGAATTAGTCTATCTGGGTCCAAAGCCCAGCTCTGTCACTTACTGGCTATGTGTGCTTGAGAAGGTCACTTAACTTCTCCATGCCTCCGTTTCCACATTTATAAAATGGGTGTCAGAGGAATTTCTATGTTATAGAATTTTGTGAGGATTACATGAGCTAATATTTATAGGTAAAGCACTTAAGATGAAGACTGGCATATACTAACTGCTATATATAGTATTAATATGTACAACGACCCAGACATAGGCCATATGGCTCTGTTCTCAAGGAGTTTACAATCTAGTGGGGAGCTCAGACAAAAAGATACAAGAAGGGGGACAGGACAAGCCTGATGAAGGCATGCAGGAGGGCGAACAAATGTTTCAGGTAACATCTAATTTGTGATCTGACGGATAGGGAATTGCATCATGGGTTTTTGCAGAAATATGTTCTGAATTCTATAAAATTTTTTGGCACACAATGCATTCATAATAACAAAAATATTTATATGGTGCTTTATAATTTTTAAAGTGGTTATGCATACTTCAACTTATTTGATTCTTTTATCAGCCTGATGAAATCAATAATTTGGAGCATTTTCTGTAGGCCACATTTTGGGAAAGAGTCTCATAAAAATAAGACACATCCCATAATCTCAAAAAACTATAGTTTAGTGGTGTTTTTGGACCCAATGTTATATTTGTGAAAGCTGAGGTTTGGAAGAATTAGAGGACTTGCCCAAAGTCACACAGCCGATAATATAAAAATGATATGAATGCAAATCTCTGGATTATATGTGGTTTGTAGTTCTCTCGTCTTATATATAGAGGTCCTGTAACTAGATGAAAAGATCTACTAATGGACAGAGATTATCTGAGTTATTTTCTTCAAAATAATATTTGAAAATTGTATGCTTTGGTTTTAGAAACTCTAATACAGCAAGATTACCCCTATGAAGAATAAACAGGGCCCTCTAAATGTGTTTTCCCTGGCTTTGCAATGCCGTATCATGTCATTCACTTCCTGGTAGTGTAAAAAAAAATCTTTCTGAGCCTTTTTGTTTAGTGAGATTCCTTCAACTAGGATGCCAGGGCATTTCACAGGGACTTAAAGGGAAAAGATTGGGATATGTCAACCCTGGGGTGCAGGTGAATGATGTCACTTCTTAGGGTTTGGAGCCAAGGAAAACTGCAACACCAAAAGCAAGCTAAGGTAGCAGGCAGTTGGGGCAGGCTGGAGTTAGTCACAAAGCTGGCTGAGCCCTGGAAGACAAGAAATACGCCATTAAAGAAAGTTGGTTCAAAAAAAAAAAAAATAAGTTGGTTCAAGGACACCCAAAGTCAATGAATCAGAGTCAAGATAAGACCACAAGGAGTGGGAGAATAAAAGGTGGATGAGGGATCAGGCAGACAGTGCAGAGGACAGATCTATATCAAGGAAACTTGATCCCTGAATAGGCTTCCTATTCCTGTTTCTGAGGTTTTCTTCAGCAAAAATTTGGCAGGAGTCCACTACAACAGGGCAGCAGGGCGGCAGGGCTGGTCTAGACTGCACAGGTGAGAATCAGTAATGTGTTTATTTGGCTGAAGTGAGGGAGGATAGGACAGGTTAGCCCCAGCTCCCAGTGAGTCAATTGTAAAGAAACTTAAGATGTGGGAGCAGAGCCCCTTTAGCCAGAGGAGGCCAGCCTCGGAAACATGGATCTACTGATGATGATTTGTACTTGGTCAAAACGCCATGGTCTACTTTAAAGGAAAAACCTTTAAGCAGTGTTTATTTTCGTAAAAGTTTCATAGTAGACCTTGAGTAGTGTGTGGCTTTTAGCAGGAGGAGAGAGAAATCAAGCCAAACAAACTATCTTTTCAGTGGATCAGAAAGATACATCCTACTGTCTTTGAAAAGCGAGTAGGTCTGAAAATAAAGCTTCTAAAAGTTTTTGAAGACACCCACAAAATTGGATCTCCAAACCACTCTCCAAACTCGAATCCAGTTTGAGATGTTAGAATAAAAGTAGATTTGAACTTTGTCACCCAGAATGATGAAGGATCTAAGGATAGTGGGAACTCTCATATGGCACTTAAAATGTGCCAACCGCTCTTCTAATCACTATATAGGTACTTATTTAATAGTTTCAGAAACCATACTAGATAAGTGCTATTATTACCACTGTTTAACCACTGAGGTAATTGAGATATACGGAGAGAAATGTAGTGACGTGCTCAAGATCACACAGCCTGAAGTTCACAGAATCCCACAACAGGTGGGTGAGATAAAATATCATAGTCCCATCTATGCTCTTCTTTCTCTGCATTTATGTGGCCAAGAGCATTTTTGGGAACCAGCAGTATTTTGGCACAACTCCAGATATGTGCTTCCGTGTTACTAAGAGATGATATTTTCTGTCCTGCAGTGGTTTCAAAATATGGGTGTACTTCATGGCTAAAATAGTGATTACTGTGTTGAGCAATGAAATGTGTAAAATCTTTTAGGTTTTAATGTCATAAACACAAATATATAAATATATAAGTGTCAGATAGAAGAGTGTTTATTTTGCTTCATATTTTCTTCCCACAACATTATCGTGTTAGAGAAGAGTTTAGGAACAGGGGCTGGTTCAGATGTGGCTAACTTAGCTGAACTTACTGGCTATGCAACTTGAAAAGTTATTTTTCTTCTAGGGACTTCTGTGTCCTCTCTACCCAGTGAAGATAATAATACTCTCTAGAAGGTTGTTGGGGTTCTTAAATATGATAAATACAAAGTCACACAGAGCCTGACACTTAGTAAGTGCTCAATAAATACTAGTTTTTGTTTTGTTTTGTTTTGAGACGGAGTCTCACTCTGTCGCCGGGGCTGGAGTGCAGTGGGGCAATCTCGGGCTCACCGCAACCTCCGCCTCCCGGGTTCAAGCGATTGTCCTGCCTCAGCCTCCAGAGTAGCTGAGATTTCAGGCGCCTGCCGCTATACCCAGCTAATTTTCTGTATTTTCAGTAGAGACAGGGTTTCACCATGTTGGCCAGGCTGGTCTCGAAGTCCTGACCTTGTAATTCGCCCTCCTTGGCCTCTCAAAGTGCTGGGATTACAGGTGTGAGCCACTGCGCCTGGCCTAAAAATACTAGTTTTTATGGTTGGTTTTATTACTCTGAAGGTGAAACCAGAGGAAGTCAAGGGGAAAGGTTCTTTAAATTTACCTATATCTCTGGTTATTTCCCCCTCCCCAATTTTAGAATTGTACTAAGTGCAACCAGCATTTAGACATGGTTAGGAAGGGAAAGGGCAGTGCAGCCCTCCTCTCCTGTTTTGCCTGTCTAAGAAAATGAACAGTTTCTTACCATGTTAATGGGACCATTGATCTGTGAGAGAAGAATAGAAGAACTGATGAATACAAGGGATAGGCAGCAAGATCAGATGCTGGGGAAAAACTGCCGTGGAGAAGAGTAGGGAAGCAGTGATAGCGTGGACTTGTTTTAGAAGCTTAGAGGGGCTGGGCTGGTGTGGTGGGTGGAATGTGGTATCAGATCATTTTACGGATGATAATACCTATATTATAATGACATATTTTTGTAAACATATTTCCTGAACAGATTTAATAGTCATTCCTTACAAAATTGCTTATAAAAACTTACTTTAGCATATTTTTATGAATTCTTCCCAGGTAATCTTGTGGGATACTGGTACTTGGCGTATTACCTTCAATCTTTTCCACCAGTATCAGTAATATCAGGAAAATACCAAAAGCACATTAAGATATTTATTAGAAAATACTATGTATTGAACTTTCATATAGGAAGTACAAAAAAGAAAAAAATATGTAAAAACAAACAAACAAAAATTCCTTAACTATACACCAGTAATATCCCATTAGAAAATAGAATAGAAATTAGCCAGGCATGGAGGTATATGCCTGTAGTCCTAGCTAACTGGGAGGCTGAGGTGTGAAGATCTCTTGAGCCCAGGAGTTGGAGGCTGCAGTGAACTATGATCATGCCTGTACTCTAGCCTGGGTGATGAAGTGAGAGCCTCATCTCTAAAAATTTGAAAAAAAAAAAAAAAAGGAATAGAAAAGAAAATTTAATAGGAGAAGAAGATCCCATTCAAAAGTTTAAATAATGTAAAGAGGTTTCATAAGACTTTTGTGGAGAAAACTACAAAACTTTACTGAAGGATATAAAAGACAGAAATAAATAGGAAGATTAACCATGTACATGGATAGAAATACTCAATATTTTAAAATGTTACTGCAAATAATCTACAAATTCAATGCAATCCTGATTGCAATCAAAATGGAAGTATGATTTTAAAGCCAAATTTAACAGAATAATTCTAAAAATTTTATGAGAGTAAATGTGCTAGAAGAGCAAGGCAATTTTGTAAAGGAGTAACAAAGCAGGGCTTTGTAATAGCACTGGCTAGAAAATAAAATAAAGTTATATTAATTAAAACAATGTGTAGGTGCAGGATATATAAGTGAGTCAATGACAGAATAGAGGTTAGAAATACATATTCTCTTACATAAAATTCGGTATATTATGACTCTGTTGTTCAGATAAGTGGTGAAAGGATTAATTATTCAATAAATTGGCTCTCTGGAGAAAAAGTCAGACATATCTTATACTAGAAACTCCAGGTGTATTAAAAAGATAAATGCTAAAACAATATTATAAAAATATATGCATTCTTTAGTATAGGAAATACCTTCATAAATGGGAAATGAAAGCAAAAGCCATAAGGGAAAATACTAAGTTTTATTGAATCACAATTATAAACCGTTGTCACAATAAAGTTCAGTATAGAAGTTAGAAAACACTTAGTAGATTGAAAGAAAATATTCACAAAACACAACAAATATTGAAGATTGCATTAGAAATAGATGCTAGTAAGAAAAATAAACAATTAACAGAAAAAGAACAAAATTATGAAAAGACAATTCATAGAAGTGGATATACAAATGGCCAATAAAGTCATGAAAAGATGTTTAACCTCACTAGTAAGCACAGAAAGCAAAACTAAGATAATATTCCATTTTAAACTCAATTTAAAAAAAGTAATTAAAAATCGGATGACATCTAATTTTTTTAAGGATGTTCAGCATACTCATACACTATTGGCTAGACAGTCAATTAATACAGCTGATTAAAAAAAGGTGATTTTCTAGTAATGATTAAAGCTAAAAATACACATTCTCTGTGACACAAACTTTATCCCCTGTTGTCTACTCTGGAGAAACATTTGCACATGTGCACAAAGAGGCATATATGACTGTTCATATTGTAATATCATTACTGCTCATTGTTTGTAACAGTGAAAAAATTGGAAACAACCTAAATTTCCATTGTAATGGCAGTGTTGAAATGAACTATGGTATTTTTATACTATGGAATTCTAAAGAGAAATTAAAAGAAATGCCTTAGTTATATTTGTAGCAACATGTTCAGCTCTCTAAGTCCATTTGTTAACTGAACAACAGGTTGCTGAATGGTGTGGAGCATTGGATGCCATCTATTAAAAACAAAAGAAAACACCTGTCATTGTCAATAGTTTTAATTTTAGCACTCTTGATAGTAATGTTGTCTCATTATGGTTTAATTTGCATCTCTCTGATAACTAATGTTGAAGAACCTATGTTATGTGCCATTTGAACATCTTCTTTTTTGAAGAGCTGATCAGGTCATTTGCCCATTTTTAATTGAATTGTCTATATTGGTTTTGTAGAAGTTTTTGATTGGTGAGTTGATTTGTAGTTCTTTCTTCAGAAAGTTCTTTGTCAATTATATGTTGTTACAAAATCTCCCAGTCTATGACTTGACTTTTTATCTCTTAATGCCGGCAATAATATGAATTAATCGTAACACTCATACATTGCCAGTGGGATTGTTAATTGGCACAACATTTTAGAAAACTGTTTTGGTAGCATTCATAAAGCTAAACATACATATAACCTATGATCCAACAGTTCTGCTCCTGGGTATATGAGTAAAATATAAATGAGATCTTATATCCACTAAAAGACATGTACAGGAATGTTTGTAATGTTTTATTTATAAAAGCTCCAAAGTAGAATAAACTCAAATGTCCATCAATGCAAACAGAATAGATAATAATTATGGTGTATTCATGCCATGAAATATTACATAGTGATGAAAAGGAACAAACCACTGCTATATTCAAGTGTATAGATGATCTCACACATAGTCACACAAGTGAAAGAACAAAGTTATGAAAAGACAATTCATAGAATTGTCCATAGACAATTGCCCAATAGAGTACATATTGTATTCTGTTTATATGAATTTCAAAAACAGACTAAGCTAATACATGATGATGGAAGTCAGAATAGTGCTTACTTTGAAGAGTTACTGATCAGGCAGAGACAAAGGGACATTTTGAAGATCTGGAAATATTTTGATCTTGGTAGTGGTTATATGAGCATATATACATGTGTGTAAGTGTATGTAAAAATCCATCAAGATGTACACTAAAGGTTTGTACAGTGTATTTCATATAATTTATACATCATAAAAAAACTTTTACATTTTTAGAAATACTCTATGAAATAGATACTACTATAATCCACATTATACGTCTACAGTCCTCATTTCCAGATGAGGAAACTGAAGCACAGAGGTGTTGAGTAACTTCTCAAGGTCACTCAGGTAATGTTGGAGCTGGGATTCAAACCTAGGCAGTCTAACTGCAGGGACAGTGTAGCGTATTAGTCATCTATTGCCACAACAATTCTGCATCAATAACCACACAACCTCAGTGGCTTACAACAAGAAGCATTGGTTAGCTCAAAAGTTGACAGGGCTCTGATGATCTGGGTGGGGCTTGCTAACATGTTTGGGAGTTGGTTGGCTGTTGGCTGATTTCTGACAGCCTCAGTGGGACTACCGGGGTGACTTGGTACTAGTTCTATTTAGCCCACACGTGGTATCAGTTCATGACAGAAGAGTGAGAGCAGGTAAGCTCAACTGTGGAAATGCTTTGCAAGTCTATATGTGTCATATCATTGGCCAGTGAAAGTCACATGGCTGAGTGCAGTCAAAATAGGCAGGAACTGTAGAGTTACATGGCAAGGTCACAGACCTAGGTAGAGTGAAGAATTGGGGGCTATTACTACAGTCAATTTACCACAGGCAAAAATAAATCCCAAGCTAGGAATTTGGCAGACCTGGGTCCAGTGTCAATTAACACTTACAATCTGTGATCTTTGTGAAAATCACTTAACTTTTTGATATGTGATTTATCTGTAAAATGAGAGTTGTAACAATACTAATACCTAAAACATGAGGTAATTGTAGAAGACAGGTTGGGATAATGTGTATAAAATATAGTCATGCATTGCTTAACAATGGACATATATTTGGCTGTTTTGTTGCAAGGAAATGGCACTTTGGGAGGCTGAGGTGGGAGGATCACCTGAGGTTAGGAGTTCGAGACCAGCCTGGCCAACATGGCAAAACCTCATCTCTACTAAAAATACAAAAATTAGCCAGGTGTGGTGATGGATGCCTGTAATCCTAGCTACATGAGAAGATGAGGCAGGAGAATCGCTTGAACCTGGGAGGTGGAGATTGCAGTGAGCTGAGATCGCGCCACTGCACTCCAGCCTGGGCAAACCAGTGAGACTCTATCTCAAAAAAAGAAAAAGAAATTGAGGCTCTGATGTAACATATATAATAGTGCAGCCCCAGTAACAGAAGACTGAATGTAACCAATAGCCAAATGTATCCCCATTGTTCAGTAATGCATCACTGCATTTTATATACATTTTGGAAGTATAGAGTGTACTTCAAAAATCCTAAATGGTAGAGCCTACTACACACCTAGACTACATGGTGGAGCCTATTGCTCCTAGGCTACAAACCTGCATGGCATGCTACTGCACTGACTACTGAGGCAATTGTAACACGATGGTGAGCATTTGTGTAACTAAACATGTCTAAACATAGAAAAAGTACAGTAAAAATACAGTATTACAATCTTAGGGGACACTGTTGTATATACCATCCATCACTGACACAAACATTGTTAAAAAGTCCATGACTGTAGCTCCTATGCCTGACCCACAGTGGATGCTCAGTAAATGTAGTTATTGTTGTAATGGTAATGTCCCAAGTGGACACAGCTTGAACATCCCCAAATGTCTGGGCTAGAGTCATAGCATGGTGGGTCATTTGGTGTGTGTCTCTTCTGTTGTTCAAATCTACTCTGGGCTCTGATGTGACACACCTAATAGAGCAACCCAAGTAACTAAAGGCTACCACTTTTTTTTTTTTTTTTTTTTTTTTTTTTTCTGAGACAGCGTCTCACTTTGTCACCCAGGCTGGAGTACAGTGGTGCGATCTTGGCTCACTGCAGCCTCGACTTTCTGGGCTCAAGCAATCCTTCTACCTCAGACTCCCAAGTAGCTGGAACTACAAGTTCATGCCATTACGCCTGGCTAATTTTTTTGTATTTTTGGTAGAGATGGGGTTTCACCATGTTGCCCAGGCTGGTCTCGAACTCCTGAGCCAAGCCATCCATCTGCCTTAGCCTCTCAAAGTGCTCGGATTACAGGCGTGAGTCACCACACCCGGCTGAGGTTGCCACTTTTAAATTTCATAGGATACATAAGTGATGGAGGGCTCCTAGGCAAGGCCCCTCCCCACAGCCTCAGACTTCTTATGAGGTCTAGTCTCCTAACCTTCTGGAAACCTACAGAGGCTTTTCCTATGAATTTTGGATTAGGACAACCTGGCCTCCCGTCTGTGGGTCAGAGAATGAAGGCATCAGTTCGGGAAATCTCTGTTGTCTGCACACGTGCCCTGCTCCTCGCCGCTTTGACCCTGAAGCAAAGGAAGCTACTGAAAAGTTTTCTGAACCGTCTAAAAATGTCTATGCCATTTTACAACCAGTCTATTTTATTGTGCTTATTCTAATTTTTAAATCATCCATAATCACAAACAGCAGTGATAAGGGATTTCTTAGTCCCAAAATTTGCATCTGACCTTAGGCAAAATTAATCTGTGGTAAAGAAGTGAGAATAGTGGCTACCTTTGGGGTCAGGGGATGTTCACTTGAAAAGGACCTGAGGAAGCCTTCTGGGTTTGGAAAGTTTCAAAGTATTGATTGTCTGAGTGGAAACATATAGGTAAAAAATACACTGAGCTGAATTCTGAAGAGTTTGTATACTTTACTATTTGTAAAATATACTTCAAATATTAAACAAAACCCCAAACCCCAAAAGTGATAATACAGTTATATATAGTCATGAGATAATACAAGTAATAAAAATTATAAAGACCTGGAATACTAATATCAACTTTTAACAATTACCTATGGAGGGGATAGGGACAGAGAGGGATAAGGGGATAGTGCTTAGTTAGTAGTTAGAGGGGACTTTACCTTCCTCTTTTGTTTTTTTTTTAATCCGAAGGTGAGAATACTATGTAACATATGTCAAGCAGCTTCTGAACTGCATACAGGCACTGAGGATTTCTGGGTTCTTTCTACTATTAGATGCTAGTCACCTTACCAACAACCACTGACACAAGATTTTGTAATTGTAAACACATTAACTCCTCAAAGTACTTTCTCCTAACTCTACTCAGCATGCTACCTTTGTCTGGGTCTTCATACAGATATAGGTTCCGAGATTCAGACACATCTGCATTAAAGCCCACCCCATAATTTGTCATAAGCAGCTCTCATTTAGCCTTGGAGATAGGTAGGGAAAAAAACATTCTCGTCCTTCCATTTATACAATAGTTTTTCAGCACGAAAGAACTGATTGAATGAAAACATCTCTCATTTTTTTTCCTATAAGTTAAAATTCAAGGAAAATTATTTTAAAGAAATTAAACCAGCATAGTAAATTTCATGAAAGTCAACTTCTTATTAAAGTAACTTAAACACCAAGTGAACTGTTTTGGTCCAGGTTTTGAAGCAGAACTAATAGGATCTATCATCTATCTATCTATCTATCTATCTATCTATCTATCTATCTATCTATCTATCTGTCATCTATCTATCATCTGTCTATCATCTCTCTCTCTCTCTCTCATCAGTCAATCAATGGGTCGATTTATTATGAGAATTGTCTCATGCAATTGTAGAGGTTGAGAAGTTCCATGATCTGCTCTCTGTAAGCTGAAGAACCAGGAGAACTGGTGGTGTTAATTCAGTTAAAGTCTGAAGGGCCACAAAGAGCTCCAGTGTCTAAGGGCAGGAGAAAATGGACATCCCAGCTCAAACAGAGAATGAATTCACCCTTTCTCCAGTTTTTTGTTCTATTTGGACCCTTAACAGATTAGGGAAGCCTAGCCACATAGATAAGGGTGAACTACTGTATCAGTCTACAGATGCAAATGCTAATCCCTTCCAGAAACATTCTTAGAGGTACATCCAGAACTAATAAGAAATAATATTTTATGAGCTATCTGGGCATCCTTTAGCCTGATCATGTTGACACATAAAATTAACTATCATAAGAACATAAAAATAATAGAATATATATTTATAGTTTTTGCATTTAGGAAATTTAATTACGGTTTGCATGGAGGGTTGGTGAGGTATAATAAAAAAAACAAAATTTGGTCTTTGTTTCTAGTTCCTGGCACAGAGCTCCTAAAACCCTGGAAATTTCCTGAATGATAACAGTGTCTTTTGTTTTTCGTAATGAGACCCTTTTGCACACATTTGCATTTATGCTAATGAGAGGACTTACAGTGGGGTTCCTGGATAGCCTCAAGATAGGCTGGTCACCAGAAGGACCAAGCAATCAGAGGTTTGGAATTTTCAGCCCTATCCCCTGACCTCCAGGAAGGGGGAGGGCTGGCGATTAAGTTCTACAACAACTCTTGAGCGATGAAATTTGATGAGTTTCTGGGTTGGTGAATGCATCCATAATCCTACAGGGTGGTATACCCTAATTGCACAGGGACAGAGGCTGCCATGTTTGGAACCCTACTGGACTACTTCCTACGTACCTCTTCATCTGGCTGTCCATCTCTGTCTTTTATAATATCCTTTATAATAACCTGGCAAACAAAAGTAAAATATTTCCCTGAGTTCTAATAGCTATTCTTGCAAATTATTAAACCTATGTTGGGTCATAGGATTCCCCAATATAGACAGTGGGTCAGAAGTATGGGAGGCCCAGACTTGTGATTGGCATCTGAAGTGTGGGAAATCTTGTGGGACTGAGCCCATTTCCTTGTGGGATCTGACACTAACTACAGGTAGATAATGTTAAAATTGAATTAAATTGTAGGACACCCAGAGGGTGTTCCTCAGAGAACTGACCAATTTTGGAAAACTCCTTGCACATCTAGTATAAGGAGTTCTGTGTATGTAGAGAACCAATGTTTTCAACAGAGTTGGTTATAAGTTCTATAAAGCATCTTGAGTTTTGAACTGGGGAGTTGGGCTTAGGATCAGTTTTGGAGTAACTTTTGTGGGTTTTTTTTTCCCATGGTCTGGAATTTCAGTAAAAGGGATTTTAAAACATGTATTTTAAATCTTCTGGAACAGTTCTGGAATCCAATGTCCCCCCTATCAGGCAAGATATTGATGAGATAATGTATCCTGAGTTTGAGGTCAGAAAATCTTATAATAGGCATCAGTAAGACCTAAATTGGCAGGCCGGGTGCGGTGGCTCATGCCTGTAATCCCAGCACTTTGGGAGGCCGAGATGGGTGGATTACGAGGTTAGCAGTTCAAGACCAGACTGGCCAAGATGCTGAAACCCCGTCTCTATTAAAAACACAAAAATTAGCCGGGCGTGGTGGCGCACACCTGCAATCCCAGCTACTCGGGAGGCTGAGGCAGGAGAATCGCTTGAATCCAGACAGCAGAGGTTACAGTGAGCTCAGATCGCACCATTGTACTCTCGCCTGGGCGACAAAACAAGACCCCTTCTCAAAAAAAAAAAAAAAGAACTTAATTGACTAGATTTTTCCAAATTCTCTCATCTCCATGCATAAGAAAATGTGCATCAGTGCCCAGAAACTCTCGATCTATGAGCAGTTATACTATTGTAAATACAGGTGAGGGTTCTTGGCCTATAAACACACATGGCAAAGTCCGTGGATCACGTGGGTCAGATGCACCTGCCTGTGATCTGAGGACTGCTGAGGCAGAATGACAGACCTCTGATTTGTATGTGGCCTCCCATGCTTTCTGTTCTTCCTTCGTATGTTTTGGCTCCTCTCTTAATCTTATCCATCTTGTTTCCTTTGAAAAATCATGTTGCTTTATGCCAATGTTGGCTAAAAAGTTGGTAGATCCTGATCCTTATCCATGCCAATTTCACTGGACCCAGAGACCTGTTAGAACGTTGTCCTGCCTGGGTACGATCCTATTTTAATCCTTTTAGAGGAAACCTCATGGGAGATATTTGCATTTTGCTACTGCTACCCAGTGAGTTCAGCTTTTCCTTACTCTGGATCATAAAAACTTTAAGAAACTCTATTCACTTATTATTCAAATATTTAATGACAATTGGGGCTGAAGATATAAAAACAATATAGTTCTTGGCTTCATGGAAATTGCATTTTAGTTGTGCAGGCAACCAAGTAAACAAGCGATTCTGCTGCATAGCAATCAGTGTAGCAGTGTCCTAAGCCATCTGTCCTGGCTCAACTTCATCTGGCACATAACTATCAAATTAATAAAACGCTAGTGTGCTATTAATGAGATGTACAGTTCCAGAATCCCATGTTGCTTGGAAATTTCTTATAGAATGGATATCAAAGTTTTACATCTATTCTAGCATGACTAGAACTCTATTGTTAGACTGGAGGTCAGTGGGGAGTTTGCATACATCTTCTGCAAACTATAAAGAAATGACCTGGAGTAAGCAAGAGGATAAAAATGATACATTGTTAATATAATGTGAATACTGTGTGTCTGTTTCCTTTTTCAGGGTGGAATTGCTAATAAAATGTGGAAGATATACAAAACCTCTGGGCAATCAGAGGAACTGCAATTCTCAACAGTGTTCAAGTTAAATCTACTTCTGTCTAAATTTTATTATGGCTGTTCTCAATGATTTCTTCTGAAGTTTTGACTGAATGCAGGATTCCTTTCTGCTCCCTGTTTCCTGCTTTCCCCCTCCATGCACTGAGTGGTTTGGAGCTTATCTCTTTGAACCAAACATTCTTCAAGGTTTATGAAAGAATCACTGGTCATCCCTATATATTCTCTTTTAACTTAAGCACTGATGCAGCTTTTACCAATCTTTTACCAATATGAAAAATATTCCTCAGGAATGAGCTAGAGAATACTTTTTTTCTTGTATATAGCCTGCACGTAGTGGTGAAGATAGGATTAGAAGGTGTTAATGATATTGCAAAATTTTCATTATGATGCAGAGATAACTGCTTTGTGTTTACTTCTTTTGGTTTTATGGGGACCACATTTGGATGCAAAGGTCAAGATGTTTGTGTGAGTGTGTGTGTGTGTGTGAGTGTGTGTGTGTGTGTGTTGTGTGTATGTTGGATGGAGCCAGGGGATTGGAAAGAGTTTTTAAAAGAAAATAGAAAAAGTCCTTCAGAATAGTGGCATTTTACTCCAAAACCTTTTTTTTTTTTTTTCATACCAAATAATGGGTAGATATATAGGTCTTTGCAATTATGATAAAGGGGCCTACCCAAGGACACTTGTCCTTAGGGAAGGCTCAGAAAGATATAGTGGTCTGTGTGAGGCTTATTTTGACTGTGAAGCTAGACTGATAAGTATGTACCTAGCCAAAGACTCTATACAAATATAGTGGGAGGTGGTCATTAAGATTAGAAAGAGTTATCCCAATGATATAGCCCAGGCTATGGCCAAGAAGTCCTTAGGTGGCAAAGAATTCCTCAGTTGGCATCCTTAGCTTATTTAAATCAGGTACAATACTCAGGAAAAACACAAGTTGTATATTGATTTTTCTAATTTTCTATTAGATTGATGCAAAAGAAATTGCAGTTTTTGCCATTCAAAACTGATTAAATACAATTGAATTTATTTCTAACCAAATTCTTCATTTAGCAAATGGTGACAACCTAAGCTTAGTAAATTCAAGTTAATTTCATTAAATGTTATTTTATTCTTCTTGTTTTCTTCCTGATTTTGCATTTACATTTGCGGGCCAAACATAATATCAAAGCATCAGGGAGAGGTTACTCTGCCCCCTGCTATGGTTTGAATATTCATGTCCCCTTCAAAATTTATATTGAAACTTAATCCCCATTGCAACAGCATTAAGAGGTGGGGCCTTTGGGATATGATTAGGTCATGAGGGCTCTGCCCTCAAGGATGGGATTAGTGTCTTTAGGTAAAACAGGTTGATGGAGTGATCTCAGACCCTTTTTGTCCTTCTGTCCCTTCTACCACATGAGAAAGCAGTGCTTGTGTCTGTCTCTCTGAGGGATGCAGCCGCAAGGCATCATCTTGGAAGCAGAGAGCAACCCTCACCAGATACCAAACCTGCCGGCACCTTGATCTTGGACTCCTCAGCCTCCAGTACCATGAGAAATACATTCCTATTGTTTACAAATTACCCTTTTTGTGATATTTTGTGATAGCAAGCCAAATGGACTTAGATACCTCCTTATTACAATGGCGAGGTTTCCTGGAGCTCATTGCAACCCAGTGTCACATATGTGTTGCTCTTGGCTGCTTGCCGTGTTGCTGGGGTGGTGCACCATGTGGCACCCCATGTTACTGCGGTGATGCTGTGGTATGCCTCTGTGAACCTGCCATAGGCCCATCTGCTTATACATATCTTACAGCCATGACACTCCGCTGTTGTCTTCGTATGCTGGGGTAGACCCTCCCACACCCCAGACTTCACCTGGGAACCAAGGCATGTGCTATTTTGTTCTCCAACTCCCAAACTGACCTTTGGGTTTTATTTTGTCCTCTCAGTGTCCTGACCTAGACTGGGTGAAGGGGCCAGATACATCATGTTTTCTCAGAAATACTGACCAGCCTAAGAACTTCTTAGTTTTCCTTCAACTCTTTTTGCTTCGTTGATTTCTTTTTCCTCTCATGCTATTGTGTCTGCTGTGAGTGTCAAAAACTTTTTCGAAATTCAAAAGTCAAGAATTGGCTGCTTTGTTCTGTTGAGTCATCATCTAGGCAAAAGCTCAGAATGCCTCCATTGCTTCCTGATATGCAGTAACAGAAATTGCTGGGAAAGAACAACACATCCAGGAATATACTAAATGTCGCCATAGTACAGAGATGTGTTCGTGTGTGTGTGCGTGTGTGAGGACATACACACTTAAAATCTCGGTAAATGATCTCAGGGCAACTCTCAATAAATTGCTCCCTCTTCGTGTTTCCCAAAAGTGCAAGTTAAAGAGCCAATTCATTGATTAAAAATTAGTCATAGTCGAATTTGTGGAATTAATTGGTCCCCATCTTGCTGCTTAGTATACAGTACTGTCAAAATGCCAGAGAGTCAGAATTTAAAACAGATCTTAGAGGTCTCTTTGACTGCAGATCTGGCATGATCTGCTTGAGGAGCAGATCCACATTATGGAGAATAACAACCCCTCTATATCATTCTCAGCTGGCCTCAGAAAGACTGACCGCCTTTGATGAACTGATCTCATGTACTTAGAAGTGAGACTGGCAATGCACAGAGTAGATAAGGAAGCCCATCTTAGTGTAATTTGTTTGGAATGGCTTTATTATGTTTTCTGAATATAGAGTAATACTTTCTTATTGCAAAAATAATCAGAAAATGCAGATAAACATTTGGATTAAAAAAGAGTACTGGTAGGGGCAGGCATAATGGCTCACACCTATAATCTCAGCACTCTGGGGGGCCATGGTAGGAAGATAGCTTGAGGTCAGAAGTTCAAGACCAGCTTGGATAACATAAGGAGACCCCCATCTCTACAATAAAAAGTGGCCAGGTGTGGAGGTATGCATCTGTAGTCCTAGCTACTCAGAAGGCTGAGTCAGGAGGATCCCTGGAGGCTAGGAGTTCAAGGTTAGAGTGAGCTATGATCGTATCACTGCACTCCAGCCTGGGCAACAGAGCAAGATCCCATCTCAAAAAACAAAAATAAGAGTATTAGGTATAATCACACCATCCAGATATAACTCTGTTAATATTTTGTTGTAGACTTTTTCCTATCTATGCCTAAGCAGGATGTGAAGATGTATAATATATGATATAAATATAACATATTATATATAATATATATTTCAGTCATCTTGAACATATTATCTGTAATCCCCATTTCCCTTTAAGCTATATATTGGGAACATCTTTCCCTGTTAATGTGTATGGATCTATATCATGTTTTATATAACTACTTAACCAATCTCTTATTGATGGACATTTAGGTTGTTTTCAGTTTTCATTCTGAAAACACTGCTGTTACAAAAACCCTCAAACATTCTAAAATTGGAATCATCGGGTCAAATGGAATGGATATTTAATATCACCAAACTTCTCCAGAAAAGTAGTTTTTATCAATTCAGACTTCAGCCAACAATATGTCCCAATACCATGAGATTTGAAGGCCAAGCCAACCTGTCTAAATGTCAGCATAACCGTAACCTACTGTGGTCATCTTCCCTATCAGCTGGGCATTACGTGTTCGTTAATAATGACCTTCTTAGGGATTATCGTTTTCTCCAGGAGGACATGATTGGAGTACATCAATTATCAGGATAAGCAGTTTTAAGGAAACCACATAGCCAGACAGTGTAAGTGTGCTCGTGTATGTGTGTGTATATGTGTGCACAGGCACACACCTGAAGGGAGCAGAAGTGATTACAGGTATGGATACAACCTATAAATGTTCCAGATTTTTCTAGGACATCCTTAATTGTATTATTTTGTAATAAAGTGATTTATTTTTCATGTAAATGTATTTATATAAGATGTGTTTTATACAACTACATTTGCCAATTTACAGTAGTTTTTGGTCAGCTTCTTTATGTTGCTTTTTCGGCTCGGGAGTACCATCAGTATAGCATGGCTACTACTGAAAAAGTCGATGAATGTCCTGTCTTAGGAAGGTGGGGCACCGCCCCATAAAACGAAATCTTTAGTTCTGGGTCATCAGGCAGTTTTTCAGCAGAGGCAGGCTGCTGCAGCTGCTGCTTCCTGTCCTACTCTCCAACTGTGTAAAAAACTATGGACCACCCCGTGAGCCCTGATCTTCCTCTGAGATAGCCTTGCCCCCATCTGCTCTCAAGTCATCCTCTCTTTATTTCCTCTTCACAGAGTGAAGCGTGGGAGTAAGGAATCGGAAAATGCACCATTTTCCTGGAGGTTGAGTAGAGGCTTGGGGATGTTTTTGTTTAAACCTCACTAATCTATTCCAAACAGGTGGCCTTAGGCTTTTTCTCCCACATGCCTGCCCTGCCCCGTCCTGCTTCAGTTTGTGTTTAATGCCACAAATTTGCCTGTCTTCTTCTTTTCCTTCCTTCCTCCATTTAAAAAGATATCCATATCCAACAACAAAAAAGGACCTGGGAAAGCCCTATGTAGGCGTGGAGGACGTGACAAAGTCTTGAAATGTCTTCTTATTTGAGACAAGCCAGAGACAGTATAATCATAACATGGGAGGGATTAGCCAGAGCAAGAAAAATGAAATAGAGAAGGATAAGAGCGATGGAGGCAGGGAGAGGGAAGACATGCATGTGAGGGGTTGCCACGCAAGTTGTGAATGCTGTGGGACGGAAGGGTAAAGACTGCTGCCTACCCAGTATTGATTTTCAGGACAACATGATGACTCTTCTGCAGGGAATAAGGAGGGCAACGGAGAAACAAAGGTCAAAGATGTTCCCCAGAGACACACTGAGAGAAAGCCATCTATCCTCTTTGGCTATAATCATTTCCAGAAGTTTTCAGTGTTGTTTGTTTTTTTCTTTTATTTGTTGTCTACCTGCAACAAACCAACCCACGAAGGTTTAATTTCATTGTTTGCCTCCATTTCTGATTATTATTTATGGTGGAAAGGGCAACACATGAGAACCCCACAATCTAGCTTTTTCTGCACAATCAGGGAGCACATATTTTTCCTCTTTTTATGTCACCGATGAACTGATGGTGGACATTTTCCGTTGGTAGGCTGCCTGTGTCAAGGAAATGAGGAAGATAGTTTATGTTTTAGAGCTGACTTTTGAAACGGGGGTAACTGAAATGTGACCTTATCCTGAAGCAGAGCCCTTCTGAGAGCTGAGAATGGGGGAAGGGCCAGCTGGGAGTGGCTGGTCCTGGTCCTGGGAACAGTGGGAGCCTCCCAGGAGATTCCCAGAGGAAGGGAGAAATAGTAGGTTCTCCTAAGAGCTATTATGCTTCTTTTCTTAGCAGCAACTTTATCTTTCTTGTTCTCTTCACCCACTGCCTTGCCTTCTCTTGGTTACATAGCGCTGACTAAAGGTGGCAGAAGAGAGGGCTAAATAGCAAGTAAATCTCACACAGTTTACTCTATTTAATCTTCACAACAATGCTGGCTAGGCAGACATTACATCTTTCTTCATTTGATTGATAAGGAAACTAAGCTCAGAGAGGTGAATGATTTACCTGGGGTCATCCAGACAGCGGGGAGCAGAGGCAGTACTTACTAAAATTCAGGCATTCTGATTTCAAGTCCAGAGGCTTCTAGTCGAGTACCTGGATGCACTGGTTTTTGCATATGACATTGCTGAGTTTCTTGACAATCTAGACCATACTGTTTTTTGTGCTACCATATTTCATACAGCTCCAAGAAAAATTTCAAAAACCAAGGAAAACTTAAAAGGGTAAAAGAACTAAGCCTGCAGATTCCCATGCATTTTTTATTCTTATTACTAAATAGCAAACAAAGACACAGGGCTTGTCATTCACCTAGGTCAAATCACAAACTGGGGTTGAAATTTAAAAAGAAAGAAATTGAAAAGAGATGATATCAGTTAAAGCAGGGGTGAGGTGGGGAGAGCATGGAAATTAGAGAGTTCCGGTTCTGGATTCAGATTTCCTGGTTTCCGATCCCAGCCTCATTGCTTTCTAGCTATGCGGCCTTAGACAAGCTCACCTACATAAGCTTCAGCATTTTGATCTGTAAAATGGCAATAATAACAGTATGGATCTCATGAGTATTAGGTGAAATCATTCTTGCAGACATATAGTTGCCCTTGTATAAATGATCGCTATTATACTATTATAATGGATTAAATATGAAGGGGCAAGAAGGGTCTGGGGTGAAGGGCCACAATCTATGGCCTATTCTCCATCTGGGGTTCTATAGGCAAGTTCTAAGGGAGGGGTCCCCAGCTCCCCAGCTGCTCCCTTGAGCTCCGCCTCCTGTCGGATCAGTAGCGGCATTAGATTCTCATAGGAGCGCGAACCCTGTTGTGAACAGTGCATGTGAGGGATCTAGGCTGCCCTCCTTATGAGAGTCTAACTAATGCCTGATGATCTGAGGTGGAGCAGTTCCCCCTCCCCACCGTGGTGGAAAAATTGTCTTCCACGAAACCTGTCCCTGGTGCCAAAAAGTTGGGGACCGCTGCTCTAAGGGCTTGCGACATTTGGGGTCCTACAGGCAAAAGTTCTAAGGACTTCCTTTCTGGAATGGGGGAGGAAGTCACAGTGGACGAATTTCTTGGCCTTCAATGGAAACAGCGAAAAAGGAATAAATCCGATGGACTTGTGCTGCTGCCAAACAGTTGATGCATTGAGATGGATGAAAAATCGCAAACATTAAAAAAGAAAATTCTTTCATCATTTCCCCTCCCCCAACCCTCTGCAGCTCCACTGTGAGAAAAGAGCCTTCTGGCTGCCACTGTGGCTGTCGGATTTCTGGGTTTGAGCACTTGCTGCAGCCTGTGGATACCATGCTCTCAGCCCTTTGCACACGATTCCTTTAGGAAAGTCCCCGCCGCCCCCAGCCTGACTTCTGTTTTACCCAGTGCCTGGCGAGCCAGCTGCACTGCGAAGCCCAGGAAGCAGCGGCTGCCAAGTGTCAGGGGAGGGCAGAGGCCTCCAGATAGTCTTCCTGTGCTAGGAAAAGGTAGGGGTTGCCGGGCGGGTCCAGGCTCAAGCTTAACCTGGTCAGGGTGACATGCACTTTCCCCAACCTGCTTGTCCTGCAGCCTTTCTTGCCCAGCCAGGCAGGTACGCCCCACACATAGCAAAGTGGCAGGGGTGGAGTGGAGTCGGAGGGCGCTGAAAAGCAATAGCCTCATTATTTCATTATTTCTTCTTGTATTTCAGAGCAGCAGAATGCACCCTAGGAAGTCTATGAATTATTCATTACGCCTAATGGGTGCTCACAAGGGAGCATTGCTGAGATGCAATTAAATGGTGCTTTAATTTGAGAAATATTTATTGGGGTGTAGCGTAAAACGTTCATTCACATCTTTGTGAGCAACATTCTGATGGTAAATAGGAAAAGAAAAACCCAGAGCAATTTTGTAGAAAGGATTCCATACGCAGCTTTCCTTCACCTCTGCTGGGCTTGGATCAGATCCTGATATACAGCAGGGATTCTGAGCAGAACAATAAGTAGCATTTGTTGAGGATCACCTCTGACGTAGAACTCTATTAAGCACACCTAACATTAAATACCCACCCCAAACCAAAAATGCAATCTAAATTCCTTCCACGGAACATCACTATTATGCTGATTTGACCTGGTGAGCACGAAGTAACAATTACTCTAGCCGTATTGATAAGACATTTGCCTGCCAGAGGGTGGAAAATAAATCCCACAAAATTCCAGGGCCTTCCATTTAATTGAAATTTCTGTGCTTCTAATTGTGTGAGACATGCCAAGATATCTCTTCTAAGGTAAAGGATAAGTTGTTGCATCTGGTCACTCCCACAACCTAAAAAGATACTAAAGACTTGGATTTTGGAGACAGTATATACCTCATTTGATTGTGCTATGCCATCAGGGTGATCCAAAAAGTGGCTTGTTTTGAGTGGTGCCCAGAACAAAAGAAGATACTGTAACACGTCCAGGCCGCCTTGCAAACTGCTCTGCCTCGGCCACATGTATGAAATTGGAATATAAATTCCACAAGAGCAGATATTTTGTCTATTTTGTGCAGAATTGTAGTCCTAGGATCTCGAATATTACCTGCACAAAATGAACTCCCAGAAAAGTATTTGTTGAATGAATGAACACCCTTTGAGGTGACTAATATTATTATTCCCATTTAAGTGACAGGGAGATAGAGATTTTGAGAAGTTAAGTTGCTTGAGATCACATATAGTAAATGACAATCTGAAACAAAACCCAGGTTAGTTGGGCTGCAGAGTTTTTACGCATCTTATAAGTTGGGTTCAATAGAACTCCTGTTTGCAGCTGGGTAGAAAAGTGAAGGCTACACATCTCTTCCATGAAATTGTTCATTTACTCAGCTGAGGTTCATAATTCATGCCTTCCATGATTTCTGTGCAGTCTCTACCAAGAACTGTGGAACTCCTGGATAAAAGGCACAAATTGAACAAAATCTGGGATTCCTCTGAAAACCTATGTTCCCTGCAGAGGGCACTTTAAGCAAAGCTGGAAAATCTATGACATAGGCCAAGAACCACCTTTCTATTCCCTTCCCCACTCCTTTCTTTAGCATCCTGCATTCCTTTCATTTCTGTTATATTGCTTGATTCTTAACATACAAGTTTTCCATGTTGTATGATTTTCTTCAGAGTCTGTTAACTTTCACTGAATATTCTTCTTGTGCCGGGTGTTTCCCATACATTTTCTTTTTTAATTCAAGAGATTCCAGATAGGCACCAATATTTGGGGGAACTTTATGGATATAGTCTTAAACAGAACTCTACTGTGGTTGGAGAAATCTGAATATTAAGGAAATTTGGGAATATTCTTGTGTCACCTAGACATAGCTCATACACAAATGAATAGTAAAAACACGGTGGTTATCTGCCTAAAAGATACAACCTTGTCTCCACGTCTCTTGACCCTTGATCCTCATTATTTTAATTTGTTATAAAATGCAGGTGTGGGGTACAAGTTGTGGTGATTGTATATGTATGTAATCAGATTCTTCAGAGGGCTTAATTTCCCACTCACTTTCCCTGGATAGTTGCTGTAAGGACCTTAAACATTTTCAGAATGTGATAATACATAGTTGAATTTTACTTCTCTTTATGAGAACAGCTCAAAACTCAATCTTCCCTAAAAAGCTTTTCCTGTTTCTCACTGCCACTCTCTTATTGGCATGCCCTTAATACATACATGCTTACTATTTTAATATTAATATTGATAAAACAAGTCCTTATGTAATATCAGGTACCATTTTAATTACATTACACATGCTAATTCATTGAATACACACAGCATCTCTGTGATTATAGTGTTTGTTGTTATTATGCCATAAATGAGGAAACTGAGTCATAGAAAGATTAAATAGCAAAACCATAATTTGAACCCAGAGAACCTGGCTCCAAATTCTGAATTCTTGAAACCTGTGCTATAAGGTATTATTTCATCCCAGTAAATATTTATTAAGTTCCTACTATATGCTGTGTATGTAAAACTTGGTAAATATAATAAGGGATTCCATCATTACTTATTGACCGATACTATGTTAAGACGTAATGATTATAGATACAGTTCCCAGGAGCATTGCAGATAATATCATTTATTGCTAATAAATATCTATTGTTTTGTGAAAAGCATGTGTGAATGTTAGTGCAATTTTCAACTTATTTCAGAGACAATATGGCTCTCCCCATTTGATAGGTGAGTAAACTGAGATTCAGAGAGCCTGCATAACTTATCCAAAGCCATTCAGCTATTTATAAGCAGAGGAGGGCATGAACCTATGTCAGACTAAGTCCAAAGTTTGTATCCATTTCATTATACCTTACTGCCTCAGAACTCTACCTCAATACAAAGATGAGATTATTGTACACATATGAGAAAAAAAAATTGAGTGGATTTTAGGAAGGTCTAAGGTAAACACATACTTTTCAAGCTTTGAAGTTCATCAAAATAATCTGAAGAGCCAGTTTAAAATTTAGTTGCCTTGACTTCACCCTTGTAAATTCTGCTTTAATACATCTGGAGTGAGTCCTAGGTCTCCTAGGTAATTCTAATGTACCCTGAAGTCTTAAACTTCAGTTCCTAAGAGTTTGTTAGGAAATTATTTTTCAAGGACCTAGAGTAGCAGTTCCCAATCCTGATTGATTTGATATGGCTGGATCCTTTAATATGATTGAAAACAATATTGCTCATTGATTAAAAATAAGCTAGTCTTTTCAATTTGTTATAGGGTTGGCATAGGGAGAGGAAGTTCAGGTGGGGAAACTTGGAGATTTTCTGAAAAGGTAGGATTTTACACATGTGTTTTCCTGCTGCTGACAGGTTCTTAATTTCCACTCTTCAACCCCCAGATGTCTTTCCTGTCTCTGAAAAACCTATACCAGAGGTTTTCAAAATGTCATCAGAATAGTGACCTGAGCATCACCACCTAGGAACTTATAAGAAATACAAATTCTCCAACCCTACCCCAGATGCACTGAATTAGAACTCTGGGATGGGGCCCAGCTATCTATGTTTTAAAAAAGCCCTCCAGGTGATTTGAAACCATGCTGCAGATGTAGAACCATTGACTTGCATTATTTACTACCAAGCCACTCATATAGCACCATATTCATTTACTAGCATTGCCATAATACTGTAAATTTGGTGGCATAAACAACAGAATCTTACTGTTTCACAGTTCTTAAGGCTCAAACTCCAAGATCAAGGTACCCTCTGAGGGCTATGAGACAGAATCTGTTCTATGCATCTCACCCAGCTTCTGGTGGTTTGCTAGCAATCTTTGGCATTCCTTAGCTTGCAGACGCATCACCCAGATTTCTACCTTCATCTTCACTTGGTATTCTCTTTGTGTGTATGTCTGTATCCCAGTTTCCCCTAAGCACATATTGGATTAGGAACCCACCTGACTTCAGTATGACCTCATCTTAACCTGAATAATTAAATCTGCAAAAATTCTATTTTCAGACAAGGTCACTGGGGTACTGGAATGAGGTTAGGACTTCACCATATGAATTTTGAAGGCACTGAATTCAACCCACAGCAACCGCTTTTATTGATAAATATCTTGTCTGACATGATCAGCTATTGTCTTTCCTGGTAAAGGTTTTTAACTCAGGCTTTCAGACATCTCACCTGATGCCCTATCTCGTTATAACTGAATCCATTCAGCCTTATAGATTGTTAATTTTTACTGTAAATATGTTACACTTGTCCAAACTAAATTGTAGTCAGATTATAAAATAATTTAAAAGCAAATATGCTGCCAAACATTGCTGATATCCCAGTTTTAGGATCTTGATAACGATGAAAATAATATCTAACATTATTGAGTGCTTAAGAAGTATATTAAGTACTTTATGCGCATTATGCCATTTCTTCCTGACCACAAATTTATGAAGCTATTATATCAATTTAGAGATGAGTACACTGGGACATAAACTGCATAAATAGCTTGCACAAACTCATACAACAAATAAAGGGCATTTCTGAGATCAATTGTTTGTCTAAATAACCTCTGTACCACACAGCCACTGTACATAGAAGTAACAGTGTAAGAATGGTCCCTTATTGCAATGTTTTGTGATTTTAAAAATTTCATGTGGCTGTGCAATGGCTTGCATTTGAGGTAAGCTGACGCTGTATTGTTAATGGGAATGCCAAGTGAATGAATTGTACCTAGGTACTTGAAACCATAGCCCCTAGGGACCAATAACACATCTCAGTGATGAAGAATTAAAAGTTTTTTAAAGTACCCTAACTGTACTTTAAATGGGATGATAAAACATGGGAAATTAGTGACAGTGATTGTGAAAGAAAAATCATTTTTTTTGTGACGCTGTAAAAAGAAATCACACATTGTTCCTGAAGACAACTAAAGGCAAGTGAAAAATGTAACTTAAGTTACATGTCAGATAACACAAACATTAAGCTTCCTCTCAATTCTAACTACCTACACCTCTCTCTCTGCTGATTGACTATGGGATTAACACGATCCTCTCCTCTGCTTCGCTAAAATCAGGAACACTTTTATGTTCTCCAGTGAGATTCTAGCAACACTGCTTAAAACTCCTATGACACACTAAAGATATTTATTTATGAAAGTCTTCTCTTTGAAGCTTTCTCCAAGATTGTTTTGGTGTATTTTCCTACTGCTGGATGAACTGTTGATGCTAGTTGGCATGCTTATAGGAATTAAGGAGTTCAGAGTCTGTGGTGTAGTTATTCGGGGTTGGACAGATATATACCGAGAAGGTTCTAAATAATATCTCAGAGCAATGCTTTTCAAATTTTAATGTGCACACTGATCACCCAGGGTTCTTGTTAAAATGCAGAACCTCTTCCATCCCAACACTGAGATTCTGCATTCCTAACAAGATCCCAAATGATGCTACTATTACTGGTGTATGGGCTATATGTTGAGTAGAAAAAATTTAAAACAGTGGTTTTTAAATTGATCCACATCACAATCACCTGAGTAGATTTTTCGGTAATAATAACAGCTTAGTGTGATATAATTCATTTGCCATACAATTCAGTCATTTATATTGTACAATTCAACCAATGGCTTTAGTACATTTACTGAGTTGTGCAACCATCATCAAGATGCCTTTTAGAATATTTTAATCACCCTTCCCCCAAAACCTTTTACTCATTAGAAGTGCATTTTCTCCTTTCTGACATCTCCCACCAGCTAACACCCACCAGGCTTAGGCAACCACTAGTCTACTTTCTATCTTTCAGATTTGCCTAGTCTGGCCATTTCATGTAAATGAAATCATGCAATATGTGCCATGACTGGCTTTTTCAACTTAGCACAGTGTTTTCAGGGTTTATCCATATTGTAAACATGTATCAGTACTTTGTTACCCTTCATAGGTAAATACTATTTCATTGTATGTACAGACCATGTTTTATTTATCCAGTCATTGGTTGATGCACTCTTGGGCTATTTCCACTTTTTGGCTATTGTTAATAATGCTACTATGTATATTTGTATACCAGCTATATCCTGGTTATATGTTTCCAATTTTCTTGTGTATGTACCTGTGTTAGTTCATTCTCAGGCTGCTAATAAAGACATATCTGAGACTGGGTAATTTATAAAGGAAAGAGGTTTAATTGACTTACAGTTCAGCATGGCTGGGGAAATCTCAAAAAACTTGCAATCATTACAGAAGGGGGAGCAAGCATGTCCTTCTTCACATGGCAGCAGCAAGGAGAGGTATCAAGAAAAGGGGGTGAAGCCCCTTAAAAACCATCACATTTCATGAGGACTCACTACTGCATGGGGGTAAATGCCTCCATGATTCAGTTACCTCCCACTGAGTCCCTCCCATGACACATGAGGATTATGAGAACTGCACTCAAATTGAGATTTGGGCGGGGACACAACCAAACCATATTATTCCACCCCTGGACCCTCCAAAATCTCATGTCCTCACAATTCAAAACACAAACATGCCCTTCCAACAGTCCCCCAAAATCTTAACTCATTCCAGCATTAACTCCAAAGTCCAAGTCCAAAGTCTTATCTAACACAAGGCAAGTCCCTTATGCCTATGAGCCTGTAAAATCAAAAGCAAGTTAGTTACTTCCTAGATACAATGGGGGTACAGACATTGGGTAGACATGCCTCTTGCAAATGGGAGAGCTACAGGCCCCATGCAAGTGTGAAATCCAATAGGGCAGTCATTAAACCTTAAAGTTACAAAATGATATCCTTTGACTCCATGTCTCACATGCAAGGCATGCTGATGCAAAAGGTGGGCGTCCATGGCCTGGGGTAACTCCACTCCTGTGGCTTTGGAGGGTACAGCCCCCATTCCTGGCAACTTTAATGGGCTAGCATTGAGCGCCTGCTGCCTTTCCAGGCACACAGTGCAAGCTGTTGGTGAATCTGCCATTTTGGGGTCTGGGTGACAGTGGCCCTCTTCTCAGAGTTCCATTAGGCAGTCCCCCAGTGGGAATGCTGTGTGGGGACTCTGACTCCACATTTCCTTTCTGCATTGCCCTAACAGAGGTTCTCCATGAAGGCTGTGCCCTTGCAGCAAACTTCTGCATGGACATCCAGAAGTTTTCATACATCCTCTAAAATCTAGGCAGAGGCTCCCAAACCTTAATTCTTGACTTCTGTGCACCCATAGGCCCAAGGCTGAGCTTTTACCCATAACTGAAGCTGAAGCAGCTGGAATGCAGGGGACCATGTCCTGAGTCTGTATAGGGCAGGGGGGCCCTGGGCCCAGCCCATGAAACCATTTTTCCCTCGTAGGCCTCCAGGCTTATGATGGGAGGGCCTGTCGTGAAGGTTTCTGACATGCCCTGGAAACATTTTCCCCATTCTTATGGTGATCAACATTTGGCTCCTTGTAACTTAGTTACTTCTGCAAATTTCTACAGTTAGCTTTAATTTCTCCCCAGAAGATGGGGTTTTCTTTTTTGTTGCACTGTCAGGCTGCAAATTTTCCAAACTTTTATGCTCTGCTTCTTTTTTTGTTTCAAGATACAGTCTCACTCTATCACCCAGCCTGGAGTGCAGTGGTGCGATCTTAGCTCACTGCAACCTCTGCTTTCCAGGTTCAAGCAATTCTGCCTCAGCTTCCCTAGTAGCTGGGGTTACAGGTAAACGCCACCACACCTGACTAATTTTTGTATTTTTATTACAGAAGGGGTTTCACACTGTTGGCCAGGCTGGTCTCAAACTCCTGACCTCAGGTAATCTGCCTTCCTCGACCTGCCAAAGTGCTGAGATTACAGGCATAAGCCACTGCACCCAGCCTCTGCTTCCTCTTGAATGCTTTGCTGTTTAGAAATTTCTTCTGCCAGATGCCCTAAATCATCTCTATAAAGTTCAAAGTTCCACAGATCTCTAGGGCAGGGACAAAATGCTACCAGTCTCTTTGCATAGCAAGAGTGACCTTGACTCCAGTTTCCAGCAAGTTCCTCATCTCCATCTGAGACCACCTCAGCCTGGACTTCATTGTCCATATCACTACCAGCATTTTGGTCAAAGTCATTCTACAAGTCTCTAGGAAGTTCCAAACTTTCCCAAATCTTCCTGCCTTCTTCTGAGCCCTCCAAAAAGTTTTCAACCTCTGCCTGTTACCCAGTTCCAAATTTGCTTCCACATTTTTGGGTATCTTTACAGCAGCACCCCACTCTCTGGTACCAATTTACAGTATTAGTCAGTTATCACATTGCTAATAAAGACATACCCAAGACTGGGTAATTTATAAAGGAAAGAGGTTTTATTGAATCACAGTTCAGCATGGCTGGGGAGGCCTTGGGAAACTTGCAATCATGGCAGAAAGGAAAGCAAACATGTCCTTCTTCATGTGGCGGCAGGAAGGGAAGTGCCAAACAAAGGAGGAAAAGCCCCTTTAAAACCATCTGATCTCATGAGAATTCACTATCATGAGAACAGCAGCATGGGGGTAACTGTCCCTATAGTTCAATTACTTCCCACCAGGTACCTCCCGTGACACATGGGTTTTATGGGAGCTACAATCCAAGATGAGATTTGGGTAGGGACACCAAACCATATCTATACCTAAGAGAGGAATTAATGGGACAAGTGGGAACTGTATGTCTAACTGCCCAACTGCCCAACTGTTTTCCAAAGCTGCGATACAACTTTGCATTCCCATTAGCAGTGTATGAGAATTCAAATTTCTTCACATCTTCATCAACACTTGTCTTTTTGATCATAGCTATTTCAATGGGTGTGATGTATCACATTGTGACTTTGATTTGCCTTTTTGGTGGCTAATAAACAGATTTTAACAAATATTTATTCCTAGACCCCACCACAGACCTACTAGATCAGAATCTCTGAGAATTTGGAGATGGGGAAATCATTTTTACTAAATTATTCAGGTAATTTTGATCATCAAAGAGGCATCAGAATGGCTTCTCATTCTAACAATAACCTCAAGGGAATTGTTTTAGGACAAGGGATTGTTAAGGACAAGGGATCTCTGTGTTGAAGATCAGAATTCCTTATATCCTGTGACTTGATAGGGTGGAATAGAAAATGTATTTCTTTTAAGATACGCAGATTAAGGTTTGTATATCTCCCAAATGAAAATAACTCTTAAAGTCACATCGACAATTTTCCTACGAGCAACAGATTTTTCAGCAGTGTGTATCGTTTGCAGAAATTTGATTTAGGAGTCTTCTGAGCCTGATTACATGCCTTTCTAGTTTATTTATTCGAATGGCTAGTCTGCAGCAGCTGTGACTTGGGTGCCTACAGAATCCAGGAGCAATCATTTGGGTAGCAGTTTAAAAAACACACAATACCCAAGAGACTGGGTGATTTAGTGGATGTGTTCAGGGAATTAGGAAATGGGAATTCTTGTCATGACTCTAATTTATCTTAACTATTAGGCAAGTCACTTTCTCTTTTGTCTGAGTTGCCTCACCTAGTAAGACAGAAATAAATTACAGAAAATAAAATACTGACTTGAATAATTGTTTGTGTCCTGATGTCTACTCTTGGGAGCTCCCACTAAAATAGGTACCACTTACTTAAGAGTTTTCTACTTGTCAGTTTTACTTGGCATTGCATTAAATGCTTCCTACATTTCTCATTTAATCTTCATACCACCTGCCCAGGTAAATATTATTACATACACTTTATAGACAAGGAAATTAACACTCTTCACAGCTAAGAAACTTGCTGAAGCATATACAAATATTATGTGTAGGGTTGGAATTGGAATACAGTTTGTCTCCAGAGTTGACTTTGATTCCCCAGTTTTCCTGATAGAAAAAGAAACAAAGAACCCAATAACCTAAAAGATAAAAAATACTTCCCAAAAATGTGTAAAGAAAAAATAATCTATATGATCATTTGGAGAGGAGTGGAGTTCACTTATGGTTTCCTGCTGTCCAATCCTTCTATGCCTACACAATTAAAGGACAAACTTCAGTGGTAGTGTACATCCAGCAATCAATGGACAAGGTAAGGGAGTAGTAACCGAATGGAGAGAGTACACATTTTGGATTCCCACTGGCTATGATTTGAAACCTGGCTTAGCTGTGTGATTTTGGGCAAATTAACTTCTTGAGGCTCATTTTCCTCATCAGCTAAATGCTGATCACAATACCTACTCACAGGCTTATCTAATGATTATAAACAATGGCTTAAGCATACAAAACACATAATAAATATTCGGTAATTGGAAGATAATCATCGTGTTTATTGACTGGATGTAATAGAACATTGGCCGAGTCACATTGGTTGCTTAGGTCAAAAATCTAGCAGTTACTCTGGATTATTCTCTTTCCCTTATAAACTGTATTCAATTGATCATCAAAAATTGTTGACTGTATCTTCAGAATATGTCCCCAATCCCACCACTTTCTCTCATCTCACCACTACCACCATAGGGAAGCCTCTCTTACCTTTCACCTGGAATCCCAGCAGGTCAGCTCCAGGCCTTTGATCTTACCTTCCTACTGTCTTTTCTGCACGTTGGAAATAGCTCTTTTGAAAACATAAACTGGCTTATATCAGTTCCTCAATTAAAGTCCTCCAAAGGTTTTCCATTGCACTAGAGGAAAACCCAATTTCTCATTCAGCCAACAAGGACCCACATCATCTCCCACTGCCCTCCTTTTCGAACGCATCATTATCACTTTCTTCATCCTAAGCAGCCTTCACTTTTGTTTCTGAAACACCACTTGGGGTCCTCTCAAGTCAATTGTCTCAAATGCTTTACATTCTCCTCTCTTGGCCATTTGATGGCAGGCTTCCTTTGTTCATTTCAAAGGTATCCTCTTCAACAATATCTTTTCTTATCTTTTATCTAAAATTTTACCCCCACCCTGATATTCCTCTATCCATTAACATGTTGTGGTATTTTTCATACCACAGATAGCATTTTAAAAATTGTTTATATTTAGGGAAACAATTACTTGTTTAGTACTGATAACTGGAGAAAAGAAGAGTTTGAAGGGATAATTATGAGTACAACAAAATTTAGAGGAAAAAGAATGCAGTGGTCTGAATTCTAAAGTTCACAAGAAGCTAAATATCTCAGGCTGGTTAGAATCCCAAGGGCAAGGGCAAGGAGAGAGGACAAGAAAAGCCAGTGGGATGATACATGTATGCTGAAAATGAAGGCAGGAAGCAGCTTGATGGGGCTTGAGACAAGTCCCTGATTTGAAGACAGGGGTGTGATGCAGTAGAAAGCAGGTGGAAGTAGATTGCAGAGGGTCTCAAATGCTTGTCAGAGGCATTTATGAGCATTCCAGTAGCAAAGGGCCTTTATGTTCTTTAGTTTCAGAGCTGGCTTCTGTTTTCTTCATATCGAGCAGCTCACACTCAATCCCATGGGAGAACCTGTTGATTTAGAACTGTTTAAATACCAGTGATTTGCATTGGCAACTTTTCATCCTTAGTTAAATGTGTGTACTAACAGTCAGACAATAGTCCAGCCAGTAAGGATGAAGCCAGGCTTGCCTTCTCTGAGTTAGAAAATAACGAAAACAGGCCGGGCACGGTGGCTCATGCCTGTAACCCCAGCACTTTGGGAGGCCGAGGGGGGTGGATCACCTGAGGTCAGGAGTTCGAGACCAGCCTGGCCAACATGGTGACACCCCTTCTCTACTAAAATCACACAAAAAAATAGCCGGGCATGGTGGTGGGTGCCTGTAATCTCAGCTACTTGGGAGGCTGAGGCAGGAGAATTGCTTGAACCCGGGAGGTGGAGGTTGCAGTAAGCCAAGATCGCGCCATTGCACTCCAGCCTGGGTGATAATAGTGAAACTCTGTCTCAAAAAAATGTTAAATAAAAAAAAAAAAGAAAAGAAAATAACCAAAACAGCTGGAAGAAAGATCACACGTACCTGTCATGTTTGCTTTGGGACAGGCAATGTCATTCTGCAGTTTAGAAAAAAGAAACTTTTCAGTCATCTAAGGAGATTTGCACTTCACAAACACACTTCCATTAGTAAAGTGATTATCATAAGGAAGGCAGAGTTTTCTCTTTTTCGACAATAGGCTTACAGTACTTTGCTATGGACTGCTCTGATTATTAGGGGATTTTTTGGGAACATTTATAACTTCTTCCTCAGCTGTCCTTGTTCTTTTGGGGGAAGTTTATCTTATCATATCACTTAAAGTCTTGAAGAATCAAAGTGTATGGAAATCTGTGTGCCATGGAGGAAGTTTTCCAAACTTCAAAGTACAGATGCCTTGGACATGGAATGAACAACCTGCCACCCACGTGGTCTCAGCGCGTCTCTTCCCACCCTGCTTCCACCCAGCAGGCAGATTCTAGGATGTTCAGGGTGTTCTGAGACCATTTGGGAGCTAAAACAAATGTCTTCACAGAAGCATTTCTTCTCATTTGGACAAAGAATAAGGGAACAATGTGGGTTGTTGAACCTTACAAGTTTGGAGATGGAAGGATATTGGAAGCAGTTGCCAAATCCTTCCTTTCCTCAGGCACCTGTCTACCGTGGGCTAGATCAACCTGTAATCCTGGCTTTGAACATCAAGTTTTGACGACTACCACCCATCCTGCGGGAAGCTGGAGTTGTGTTTTTAATTTTCATTCTTTTGAGTCTTTTGGTTATGCTTGGAAGCACTGTGAAATCAGAGCCAATATGTGGAGAGGAAGATAGGGCAATATTTTATATATTTATAAATACACAAACAATAAATATAATCTATATAAAATACATACATACTCACATATATACACATATCCACATGTATATATACACATATATGTGTATATTTATGTGTGTATATACTTATAATCTATTATGCATACTATTTATTATTTATCTGTATTATAAATATACATACATTATAGGTGTGTATACACATATAGTCTGTGATGCGCGCACGTGTGTGTGTGTGTGTGTAAATAATTTTCCACAACCCTTTGGACTCTCTGTAGTTTTCCTTTTTCTCATGTTTTTTCCATCAACTCTGCTAAGGTTGTTCAAATGGGAATTCTCTGACCCTTCCTTCTGACAGGATGAGGGGGACAGATGACTGAGCTCCAGCTATTCTCATGGTTGCAAGGCAGGAGACATCGCGACCTACAGGAAGCTTCCTCGCTGAAGAAACATAACAAAGTACTGTCTGAGGCACTTCCGAAAGGGTGGGCTGGCTGCCCACAAGGCTGGGAATGGCAGCTTTGGCTTGGCTTGAGTTCATGGACATTTTCCTCTGGCTACCTAGGAAAGTTCTGCTTATAATTCAACTTAGTAAGTGTACTACACCCTCTTCCCACAAACTCAGGAGGAGGTGGGGGTAGGGATGCCACATTTTGTACCTAGTTCACTTTCGTGTGGGATACTACTTTACATTTGAACATTGACTGTTTCAGTTCACAGTAGAAGGCTGAAGGGAGACAAAGTTAAACTCAAGAAAAGCGTCTTCCTCTAGTAAAATGTGCCAGGAAAGTTATTTCTGGATGATGAGGAGGAGGCAGTGGAGACTGCTAGCTAAATGCAGCATTTGGGTTATATGTGGATTATAAATTGCTGGATATACAGATAGTTGAGAGTTGCCTGAACATCAGAGGCTCCAGTTGTAGATTTGCAACTTAAAGGTGACTGAAATAGGCAATGAGAATGACCCATGAAAGCCTTTCAAAAGTCAACTTTTCATAGTTCCATTAAGTAGAATTTTATATTTCCTTCATAGCCAAGTATTTAGGAGTTGGGCAATTCTCTCTGATAATGAATGTTTTCCCTACAGCTGGTTACATCCTTACAACATGTGTTGGCTTATGGTCCCTGGTGATGTAAGAGTGGGGGAAAGGCCATTAGCTGTGTAAGTTGAAGACCACAGATGTTCCCTGTTGTGCACTGGTTTTTCAAATGTAAATCTCAGTGTTCTGGGAGACCTGGTAGGAAGTTCTGGGAAATAATTCTGGGATAAAAGAAGTTTTAAACAATGCCCATTGCAAACACAAGGACACTGTAAATAAACCAAGTCTCCCATGTACTTCCCTTTCAGCCATAAATATATCTTTTCCTCTTCTGGATCTTACTGGTTTCTTCTTATAGGGCTTCTAGCCTACCGTACCCTTGGCTGACTTAGTTTATCTCTACACTTCATCTAGGCTTTCCTCAATCACCTGGCCTTCCTGTCACTCTTGTAGGATATACACTCCTCTCTGCAATTTTTTGGAGGAACAGACATAAAGCCTTCTTTAGCTCCTCTTGGTGCAAGAGTGGGCATGAAATGCAGCAGTCCACTGGGATGATAATTCTCAAGATCAGGGATGGGTTGTTCTCAATCCTTTCGTAGTTGGTGAGAGTCTTTGAGATGACACTCAAGTTTGTCTTGTAGTATTCATGTTTGCTACATTGTATTTCTGAAAACAAATAGAAGCCATTAGAGGGAAATCTCCCAACCTCCCCTAGGAAAAATAGCCATCTCTCTACATCTGCACTCATGCTTTGCCCCTGGAGCACCTGCATCAGAATCACCTGGACTTGGTGTTGAAAAAGCCTAGACCTATTAATTCAGAAACCCAGAAGGTAGGTAGTCCATGGGAATCCGAATGTTCATGAGCACACTTGCTGATTCTAATGTAGACTGAGATTGAAAAACTACCTCCACCTATCGATTATACTTTCTTTAATATATTTATTCCCTTTCATATTGGTTAAGATAAATGATCCTGGAGCTCTGACACTTACTAGCTGGGCAAGTTACTTAAACTCTCTGCCTCTATTTCCTTATCTATAAAATGAGGATAGGAAGAATACCCATTTTTCAAAGGTTTATAAGGAAGATTAAATGAATAAATATATGTAAAACATATACATATATTTGTATAAGGAATATATGACCAACAAGATATATGTTGGCTCTTATTATTACCGAGTCCTTCCTTTCAACATTTAAACATATGTGAGACTCTGCTTTTTTTCTTTTTTAGGACTTTACTATTTTTTTAAATCTTCCAGAGACCTCTTATCTTTTTCTCTCTGCAGCCTCGGTAATAACCCTTACTCTTTTTATTATTTCCTCCAACTGTCCTGTTCCCTCTTCCCCACCACAGGGCTTTACTACAAGATGAAATATGGCTCTCAACACCACCATTTCCCTAGTTATTTTGTACTTACTCTCTATTGTCAACTCACTGGTCTCTTTTGTAGGTAACCTTCAGACTTAGCAAATGCCTCCCACTGTTATCTGCTTTGAAATCCTGCATAGTATCTGTCAGATTTTTCATTTCACATTTATTTGTACAATTATTTGGTTATGCCCATTACCTCCACTACACTGAAAGCTTTAAAAGTGCTGAGATCCTGCTAATTTTTGTCTGTAAATGTTTCCCCATTGCTGAGCATTGGGACTGGCACACAGTAGGTCCTTATAAGTCTTCGCTGCATGAATGAGTTGATAAGTGGATATGACTATTATAAATGAAAACCTTAAGCAGAAAATCAAGGCAGGACTGCTGGGAGTACTTTAGCATTGTTTAAAGAGTCCACCTGGCCGGGTGCGGTCACTCACACCTATAATCCCAGCAGTTTGGGAGGCTGAGGTGGGCAGATCATGAGGTCAGGGGATTGAGACCATCCTGGACAACATGGTGGAACCCCATCTCTACTAAAATACAAAAAATTAGCTGGGCGTGGTGGTGGGCACCTGTAGTCCCAGCTACTCAGGAGGCTGAGGCAGGGTAATTGCTTGAACCTGGGAGGAGAGGGTTGCAGTGAGCTGAGAAGGTGCCACTGCACTCCAGCCTGGCCACAGAGCAAGACTCCATCTCAATCAATCAATCAATAAACAAAAATAAATAAAAATAAAATAAAAAAATAAAAATAAAGAGTCCACCTCTGGAGTGAGACAGACCTCAGAAACAGTGCTCACTCTGCCAAGTGTCAGCTTTGTGATTTTGGGCAAGATTCTCAACCTTCCAAGGAGTTCCCTTTCCTCAACTTGTGTAAAAAAAAAGCCATACTAATCTAGGGAAGTACAATACCTACCATATAGAAGTGTTGTGGGGACAAAAGAGATAATGCGTGCAAAGGGCTAGCACAATTCCTGGGCCATAGGAAATGCCCAATGAATGTATATTATGATGCTGATGATAATGATCTTCCTCCTCTTCACAAAATTTCCCAGAACTTCTTAGTCTGTCAGTGACTAATTTTAACAGCACAATACCTAAGGGATCCATTACATACTTTTTCATTCTATCTTTACTCACAGAAAAGGCGGTGAGGTGCCTCAGATTTCATCTGCTGCATACACTTCTCAGAGTTGGCCTTACTCCCTTGCCTCCTCTCATTGCCTGTCACTGCTCCATTGTGCTCAGCTTGCCTGGTATTTTTTTCTGCTGCCAGTCCCAAAGTATGCACCTCTGGGCATGTTCATCAATTGCCATGACCCTGGCCAGAGCTATTCTCCCATCCTCAGTGCCAGCCCTGCCATTTCTTTCCCTCAGTAAGTTTGAGATCTTTCTTCTCTTTACTGCCTTTGGCAGAATGGAAAAGGAAATTAAACCCAAATCCTCTTAGAGCAAGAAGACAAGGCACAGCTTTTCTAATGTGTCCTTTGAGCTTTGAGGTTCCCTTCTCCCCAGGACACATGTGAGAGAGTTGAGGCAAGCAATGTCAGAGTCTTTTCAAGGTTCTACATTGTGCTTCTCTTGCCCTACATCAGTGAGACTGGGGAGCAGTGAGAACGACAAGAAGGAGTGATCAACACTGAGGGGCTTGGAACAACTACTGCACAAACTCCCTTTCAACTCTAGAACTTGAACTTTTCCCCTTTCCACAGCACCCCTTCCCCCAACCACAAGGGTAACGTTCTCTCATGAGAAAAGTTTTCTTTCCTCTTACAAAGTAGCCTTGCCCTGGTCCAAGGGCATTTGCAAGTCACCCAAGGCCATTCAGATATGCTTTGAGTAGTTTTAGATTGCTGAGATGCCCCCAACTCCTACTTCATGCAATAATTTTCATGCTATATTTTTGTTCTTGACACTAAAGAACCATTTTGCTCACCTCTTTCATTAGTGCCTTATTAGCAACAATACCCTTCTTTCCATTCATTTCATGAGATTGTGTTTTTTGTTGTTGCTATTTTTGTTTGTTTCCTTTTTTTGCAGCAGCAATGGAAGTAGGTAGGGCAGGTAGATGATCTTTTACCTCCCTAAAGTGGCCTTGAAAAAGTCTGAAAATCTTGAATTCGGCCGGGCGCGGTGGCTCAAGCCTGTAATCCCAGCACTTTGGGAGGCCGAGGCGGGCGGATCACAAGGTCAGGAGATCGAGACCATCCTGGCTAACACGGTGAAACCCTGTCTCTACTAAAAAATACAAAAAAAAAAAAAAGAAAAACTAGCCGGGCGAGGTGGCGGGTGCCTGTAGTCCCAGCTACTCGGGAGGCTGAGGCAGGAGAATGGCGTGAACCCGGGAGGCGGAGCTTGCAGTGAGCTGAGATCTGGCCAGTGCACTCCAGCTTGGGCAACAGAGCGAGACTCTGTCTCAAAAAAAAAAAAAAAAAAAAAAAGAAAGAAAAAGTTTGAAAATCATAATTTGAAGAGCACACCAGGGAAGAAAATTCACTCTTGCCAAACCTCCTGTGAGAAATAAATAGAAACGCAGGCAGTCAAATGATCAGTGTTCTAACGAAGCTTTGTTAATCTTTTCCTAAGGTAAAGTGTGTACATTTACTTTTTTCATATGCTTTCCTGATTTTTCTTTCAAAGATTTGCAGTCTGAGCAGCTGGAGTGTTTCCTCTCACTATTCTGTCCTTGGAGACATTTGGCCCATTAAAGGGAGCCCACGGATTCCATTTCAACAGATGCTCCTCACATTTATTCAGGGTCTAAGTGATAGGGTGACTCATTGTGTTGCTAATACAATTACAGTCTTTGTTGTTTAAGAATCATATCTTGATTTCATATAGGCGAAGAGGTTTAAAAGAACAATGTATGTGTGACACTGTCAGAGAAACTAGATTGTTCCTACTTGAAAATAAAATGCATAGTTTGTCATTTGACTTATAGCCTTAGGAGAATGCACATAGCGTGTGGGGCTTCCTGAAATTCAGTAAAAATTCATGGATTCTTAAGTCTGAGATTGAAAAACTCCTCAGGGGGTGCTGTAAGTAGCTGGCTGCTGGGAAATAAAAAAGAAGGAAAGAACTTGTTGACTTTCTTTCTTATTTGGCACAAATTCTACATCTACATCAGTAAAAGATTCTGGCAAGGACAGTATTGGAATTTTTGAATTTTAGTTGTGATTGCTCTTGGACCAAGGCGTATGTATAAATATATATTTTCCAAAGATAATTTTTGAGTGGACTTTATTAAGCTGTTCCTGTTTCTCCTTCAAAAATGTCTATCCTCTGCCTCCTCACTTTTTTTCCCCCCTGCTCTACCTTTGACTCCCAATTTCTGTAGGGACTATTGAGATAGCAGGAAGAGTGAGTAGGCTGGAATAAGAGAACTGCTTATTCTTCCTTAGACTCCTTTTCTGGGGCTCAAAAGTATGTTTAGCTGGTTATAGGAAAGAAGGTGCTTATCTTCTTGGGGTCTTATCATACATGGATAAGCAGAAAAGGTGTCCTTGTGATTTTTCTGTAAGGCCTGAATTTATACATAATTTAAGAAAAGATCTGAGTTTGAATCTCAGTTCAGCTACTTACTAGTTTAGTGACCCAGAGCGAATTAGTCTCTTCATAAGAGACATTTATCACAAAATGGAGATATGATAGTACCCACCTCATAGGATGATCAAAGGGTTATAAAATGATGTGACTGTGGCATATTTAGTACCTGATAAATATTAGCTATTCTAATATTTATACTATCAAGCTTGATTTGTACCTAAATGCATAAAAGTTATGTAATATTAGGAAGCCAGCTCCAGTGAACTAAATGAGAAGGAAGAGGGGATATAGTTTTTGACATATGGCCTACTATTTGATTTATGTTGGCCCAGTAATCTCAAACATAAATAACTATATACCAATCATAGGATTAGGCATTTTTTAAAGAACATATTAATAATAATTTGATTTAACAATAAGCAGAGAATTAAAGTATGACATAGGTAAACGGAATTAAGATGAAGTAAGAATTATTGACTTGAGGTGGACAAAATCTTGATGTTTTGTGCTCAAGAGTAAGTGTTAACAGAAAACCATACACTTCGGAGACAGATATAGCTGGGTTCAAATCCCGATTCCTGGAGTTACTAGTTGTGCAAATTAAGGATGTTTTCATTTTCTTTTCTGTAATATATGGCTAAATATACCTCCCCAGAAGATTGAAAATACTAAATGGCATAAGACCTGAAGTAATACAACTCCTAGAACAGAACATAGGGGAAAAGCTCCTTGAATTAACCTCGGCAATGATTTTTGGGACATAATACCAAAACCTCAGGCTACAAAAGCAAGAATAAATAATTAGGAGTACATAAAACTAAAAAGCTTCTGTACAGTCAAGGAAACAATCAATGAAATGAAAAGGCAACCTATGGACTGAGAAAAAAATATTTGCAAATCACATATCTGATAAGGGGTTAATATCGGAAATTTATAAGGAACTCTTAGAATTCAATAGCAGAAAAACAAATAACCAGATTTGAAAATGGGCAAAGTACCTCAACAGACATTTCTTCGAAGAAGACATGAAAATGGCCAACAGATGTATGAAAATGTGTTAAGCATCACCAGTCATCAAGGAAATGCACATGAATAGCATTATGAAATATTACCTGACATCCATTAGGATAGCTATTATCAAAAAGACAAGAAATAACAAATGTTGGTGAGGGTGTGGAGAAAAGGAAATCCTGAACCACCATAAGACCCAGCAATCCATCTTCTGGGTGTGTGCCCAAAGGATATAAAATCACCACCTTGTAAAGACATCTGCACTCTCATGCTTTTTGCAGTGTTATTCATAATAGCCAAAATATAGAAACAACTTTTATGTCCCTTGACCGACAAATGGATTAAGAAAATATGGTAATGTGTAAATACAATGGAATGTTATTCAGCTTTACAAAAGAAGGAGAGCCTGCCATTTTCCACAACGTGGATGAACATGGACAATATTATGTTAAGTGAAAGAAGCAAGACACGGAAAGAAAAAATGTTGCATGAGCTCACTTATGCAACATGCAATATTTATGCATATGCAAAAAATATGCAATATTTATATGGAATCTTAAAATAATAAAAGTCAGGTGTACACAGTAGAGAGATAAAAAACAATGCAGCAGATACTAAGAACCAGAAGGGGAGAGAGGTAATGAGGGGATGCAAGTCAAAAGATAGAAAGCAGTAGATATATGGGATGAACAAGTCTAGAGATCTAATGTACAACATAATGACTATAGTTAAGAGAATTTTATTGTACTAGGGGGTTTTAAGCACATTTTAGCTCCTCTTGCTACACAAAATAAAGTAACCATGTGCAATGATAGCTATTTTAATCTACTTCACTATAGTAACCATTTTATTATCTATATGTATCTCATAATATGTTGTAAACTTCAAATAGATGCAAAAAATGTATTTAAAAAATAAATATCTGTACAGGAAATAAAAAGGGAAAGGTTAAATTGATAACTTATTATATATGTGTATATATATATATTTTTGTTGTTGTTATTTTGTTTTTTGAGACAGGGTCTCTCTCTGTTGCCTAGGCTGGAATGCAGTGGCAAGATCTTGGCTTGGCTCACTGGAACCTCCACCACCTGGGCTCAAGTGATCCTCCCACTTCAACCTCCCCAATAGCTGTGACTATAGGCGTGCACCACCATGCCTGGCTAATGTTTGATTTTTTGTAGAGACAGGGTTTTGCCATGTTGCCCAAGATGGTCGTGAACTCCTGAGCTCAAGCAATCCGCCCACTTCGGCCTCCCAAAGTGCTGGGATTACAGATGTGAGCCATGGCACCCAGCCAGGATAACTCATTTTAAAGTATTTAATATCATGCTTGGCAACAGTAATTTCTCAAAAAATGTCAATGCTTTTTTTCTTCCATTCTCTCTCCTTTAATTATCAAAATACTATCATTTGACACCAACTCCAAATTTAGCTCATACTCCATCCCCCAAAAGTTCTTTTCTACTGGTCTGTGATCTGCTTTGGACATTTCATGAGGAGCCCTCTTTCCTTGCTAGTTTTGTCTGCTCAACCTTGGTAGAGCCCATCTTAACTAAGAGTAGAGAAAGACAACCTGCCTCTTCAAATAATTTATAATTGGTAACATATAATTCTATTTAGAATTGCTTTGGTTGGGGAAGTCTCTTCCATCACACCAAGTAGGCAAGCCTTTACAAGTGTGTTCTCAGTGACAGCTACTTCGCTGAAAGTAGATGAAGCATACATGCATCATGAATTAATAAAATACTTTGACAGTGAAGTTACTTCTGCATCTTGCTAGGGGGATTAATTCATGTCACCATAGCCATGACTGAGAGAAATCAGACCATAGTTTGAAGAAAATAGTCAGTAAACCCTGGCTCTTCCTTCTGTTTTCTCTCACTTTGCATTTTGGGTGACTTTATATGTTCTAGGATGGGAGTCAGCAAATTACAGCCTGTAGGCCTGCTGACTGCTTTTAAAATAAAGTTTTATGGGAAGATAGCCACACTCCTTCATTGATGTATTATCCATGGCTATTTTTGCACGACAATGTCAGAATTGAGTAATTGTGAGTAGAAACTAATGTGACCCACAAAAGCAGCAGTTTTTACTATTTGGCCTTTTATAGGAAATTTTTGCTGACCCCTGCCATAAAGGTTTTAAAGTATATCTATGTGTTGACCTATGCTTGTACTCTCTTTAGATGGGGCCTGGGATGTAAGGTTAGTGGTCTCCAGAACAGTACATTATACACCTGTGACAACTGTCTGTTGAATTGAACGTGTACAATTCATTAGTGTTAAAATATGCTATTAGCAAATCTTAACATTATGTGGCATATTTTTTTGCTCTTCTCTGCTTGTTTGCCATGAACATGGAAGAGTGATCTGTATTCACAGAAAGGGTTGGTACTACTGAAGATGGACACTCTCACAAATCCAGTGGGGATGAGGGAAGGATGAAAATTTCATAACTAGAGATGTCTGAGCTCCACCCAGTAGCCTGGCGCCTTTCCCATGGTGTGAGGCCACTTGAAGCATTTCTCATGAATGAAAGGCCACTTTTTATTTTTCCTGTTATTAAGACTTCAACATGAGGCCTTTCTGCTCTTCCTGTATCCAAACACCTAATTTTCCCCAGGATTAGCATGACTCTGCCCAGTCCCTTTCACAATATTATGGCAAAGAAATGGAAAAACTATTCAAGTTGAAAATTTTTACTAACTGGTATAATTTAGTTAGGTCAGTGCACTTAAAATGCCACACATTTGCAGCTTCATTGAATGACTTTATTTATCCAGAAGGAGTTCTGGCCTCTGGCCTAATGGGAGCTTTCATAGCTAACTCTACCCAGCAAGAGCTGTATGCATGACTCTTTGTATGCATTTGAACTCTAGACCTTTTCCTAAGCCTGAAAGTGTGGGAACCAGTACCTGGTCAGAGCTGAGCCTAGACCACCCACTCATTTCACACAGCACATTAAATGGTTATCATATGATGCTTATATGACTCCTCATGTTGGCCTTGTCCTGAATGCCTGTGTGTCAAATTACTAATTATCCATACAGCTCTACTATGTAAATGCCATTTAATTTCCACCTCCACTTTGGAAGCCACAGTGCTCAAACAGAGTTAGTATAATAACCTCAAAAGCTAGCTGAATGTTTGCATTGCGATGGGATGAATTCCATCACCACCATAATCACTATCAACCATAAATGTGTTCTTAAGTAAACAGTAATAGCTAATGACAAAAAGAAAAAAGAAAAAAATGAAAACACTGCATTTATTGCAGAATTTGTACCACTCTGGACCATTCTCATGCTTCAATTTCGTTATCTATTGACACTGTACACTTTTCTGTGCCATGTGAAAATAACAAACTACCATTTGGGGGTTTCATCATCTTACTCTGAGGCAAGGGTGTCTCTAAAGATTGTAATTTACTTACTTGGCAAGGAAATCTTGCTTTAGCTTCAGTGATTAGGAAATGCAGGGAATGCTTTCCCTCCAGCCAGATCCCAAAGATTAACCCAGACAAACATAGGAATTCTCATGAAAACCTCCCAACTGCAGGCCAAAATTTACCTTATATTGCTGTAATATGTTTACTAGGATATTACTAGTAAGGTTTTGCAAGCATTTAAATTTTAAATGAACCATTAATCTGGGCTTTCCAAATGCTAAAACGTGATCATACTTAAACTTCAGGGAGATAACCCTGGAGCAGAGTAGGTCAGAGAGGAATAGGGGATGGTGGTGAAGGGGACGAATAATTAGGAGGCAGATCATTATTATTTCGATTTAAGTATATGATTCCTTCAGTATTATTTGTAACCATCAGAAATAGCTATACGGACCTCTCAAATATGGCTAAATTTTAACAGTTCTGATTTTAAAATAAAAACCCAGGTTTATTTGATTCTTTTATGAACCAATTCTAAAATTAGGGCAAGAATCTTAATCTAACAATGTTTATTAGATCATTGTGTCTTTTAATAAAAAATGATTTGTCAGTTTCCTAGTTGGCTTTCAAATAGCTGACATGCCCAAACCAAGAAATAAGCAGATAAGATGGTCATTTTAATGCACATGAAGGACAGTACTACTTCATTCATTTCTTCTTTATACATTTATTGAGTATCTTCCATATATCAGACACTTTGCTAGGCTCTAGGAATACAATGGTGAGAAAAATTAGGTTTGGTTTTTACCTCATGAGGTGATGATACTTTCTGAGACATGATATGAAGTTAGATATAAATCCACACAACTAAAAAATAAATTTAATAACTTTATAGATGATTGTGTGATTGTGTATGATATCATCTCCTCTACCTTATGACCATAATTTTTCTGCTGTATTACATACAATTCGGCATATTTTTTTCCTGTCAACTTTCTTATATGTTAGGAACATAATCCTGCATTTTGGAGAAAATGAAAAACTTTGAAATATTTTGTTTGAAAATACATTTTCTTTCATTAGTTTTTATCTCACAATATTTCTATGATAATTTAAGTCATGCTTTCTCCAAACTCCTTTTCTAGCCTTGCCTTTCATTACCCCTACTCTCTTGCCCAGTGCTTAAACCAAGCAGTGTCTATTCTATGAAGCTACCCCAGCTTTTCCCATATCCCTGTTTTTGCTTATGTCTCCTTCGCATGAGATGCCCTTCCTCCAGCGTCTCCATCTACCTAATCCTACTCGTGTTCTAAGAGCCAGTTTTGATGCTACAGCTTCTATGAAGATGTGCCTGGAATTAAACTCTCTTTTCTCATCTGAACAACTATAGCACTTTTAGTTCTCTTTTGATGATTATAAGTAATAATGAAAGGTGGACTACAATATTTGTATATATACATTTCTTTTCTGGTAGAGTGTCTGTTTGTGAAGAACAGAGATAGTATCTCACTTTGGTTACACTGATATTCCATGAAGTCATGGCACAAATACTTTTGGAGAATTTCTTATGTGTTAGGTGCAGTGCAAGGCTCTTCAGGAATATAGATACATTCATTTCCTGTCCTTGTGGTGGATAAACACGGGGATATTATAAATATGGTCTTTGTGAGATATTAAATTAATTCTTAAGCACTCTTCAAATGTGGCACAATTTTTGACCTCTTATGTGGATTAGAAGCTCCAGGGGTCATGGAGAGCAAACTTATTTTGGAGTTTACATACTCCCAATGCTTATTTTAGGTGGCACCTGACTCTTTACATACCTTGCATCATGAAAAATTTGGTCAAATTAACACTGGATCACCAAGAGGGAAGAGTAAGACACTCTTTAGTAGTTGTATTTGTAAATAATCAGGCTCGGCACTGAAGCTTCTGCTGTTTTCCAGGCTTCCTTGCTCCTTCTTCAGCCAGGCAGTAGGGTGGCAACATGGGTAAAGTATAGTCTGCTTTGGTGTGAGACATGTCTTTGATGTTAGACATGGCTTCACTCATTACTACAAGAGAAGTCTTGGGGTTATCAGTTCACCTCATATGAAAAATCAGAATAAGAATACTCTTCTCAGCAAAGATTAAATGATAACACATGTAAAGCCAAGAACAGGGGTTTACAAGCCAAATCCTGCCTGTTGTTTGTTTCATAAATAAAGTTTTATTAGGACACAGAGATGCCCATTCATAATGTATTATCTATGTCTGCATTTGGTTACATCAGCAGAACTGAGTAGTGACAGTCAAGACAGTATGGCCCACAAAGCCTAAAATATTTACCATTTGGCCCTTTTGTAGACAGTGTATACTAATTTTACTGACTGCTGGACTAGAACATGATTCTACACCTAGAGCATGCTTGATACATGTTAATTATAAAAATTATTCGCTTCCTTCACCAGACCTAATCTGTGATTAGGGTGGAAGGGAAAGGTTGGAGATGGATTGGCAGAAGAGGAAGTAGTATAGCTAATTGCCACTTTTCATTTAATGGAATCTCAAACTGGAATTGAACAGGAGTCTATAACTGAAACTTAACAGACACCTAAAGAAGTAATTTTTTTTTCCTAATTGAAAACTTTTACTGGTCCAGATACTCTTTTATTTTTCCTCCTGGAAAGTGTTATGAGTCACCGTAGAAGTTATAGTTCATTCCTGATAATAGTTGTCATTGGCAGAGACCATGAAACGATTCCATCAGAGCGTAGCCCTCCCATTCCAGTCAGCTTTGCTTGCATTGGTATTGATTTCAATTAAAACTAGTTATCTGAATCACTGGGCTTCCTGTTGGCTGCACTCATTGCCCGGTGATGCAAATGGAAAGCTTGTTTTAAACCCTACAATATCTGGTTACTTACAACAAGGCCCAGGCAGCTGAGGTATAAACAAAACCCAAGCACCAATCAATGTAGAAAGAAATGATCTTCATTTGCCCTGCATGATGTCATCCATCTTGGGCCTGGCAATTTTCTAACAATTATTGACTATGAGGGCAGGCAAATTGTGTGAATTCATTTTATTCCTTATCAAGGCAGGTAGTCAAGCATATCCAAAAACATTTGATTTGGTTCAATTCCTTGTGTACATATCCTTTCTCTTCTTTTTTTTCTCCATTCTGTCAACCTCGGTGGGAGGAGTTTATGTGTTTGCACAAAACACAGAATAATGGTGCTTTGTGTCTGTGTGTTATGCCATGTGTGTTTAGCATTTGAATGGCTATCTCTTTTACCTGTTAGCCTAATTCAGTGATCAGTCTAAGTAGCACGTTCCAAGATCAGAATCTAGCTTTCACAGAATGATTTAGCAATTCGTATCAGAACCAATACTTTATAATAGCAAAAGAAACAGATGTTTGTCATTCCCAAAGGTACATGGCACATAAGGCCAAATGTACAGAGTATGTTGTAATTTGTGATTTTGTAAATTCACATATTTAAATCACTGGCCATAAGACTGTGTAGTGGATCGAGTCACCTAGCTAGAAAGTAAGCCTATGTCACTGTGGTACAGATTGACTAGTTGTTTCCCAAACTGCTTTCCTTTTGACACATGACTAGACTCTATTTCCCAGCCTTCTTTGTAGTCAGTTACAGGTTTGTATCTGAGTTGTGCTCAGTAAATATGATGAACATGATATATAGCTTTTCCAGACTTAGGTGATAAAACTCTCCTAAATGCAGTCCTCTACTTTCTTTCCCTATCTCACACCTGTAAGGAGAGGACTCCAAGAACGTAGAGGAGGGTGGGATGGCAAGATAGAAAAAGGCTGAGTTCCTGAATGAGTATGTGGAGTAGAACTTCTAGCCCCACCTTCCTGCCACTACTAATGCACACTGAATTAGGATGAAATCAATAAATTAAAATTTATTGCATTAAATCACTGAGATTTAGGGTTGTGTGTTGTAATAGTTAGTCTACTAGATTAATGTCCTGGCTGACTGTCATTCTTCTATGTGGCACTGCTTTTTTTTATTCATCATCTTTACAAATGGAGTTGCTTTGATGACAGCCTACTTTGCTTTATTTTGTGGAATAGATAATAGGCTATAAAGGTATTTGGAAATGTGAGGATTTGTGAAGATGTGTGGATATATCCCCTGAGAATATGAATGCTCTTGACTCATGTTTTCTCCACATCCTTCCTGTGTTGTAGGCAACTTGTTTAATGTCAGGGTAACAATGAAGACTGGATGTCTTAGTTCAATTTTATAAGTAGAACTTATATGTAGAAAGTTCTATCTTGCCTTCATAGGTCTATAACTCTGTATTTATTGAGCCAATTTATAGATTAAATGTTGAACTTAGTTATTGAGCAGAATAAGGCAAATTATATTTTGGTTTGTTGGACTGAACTGCTTGTATTTGATAGGGGAGCAAGTATGGCATCAGGGAGGAAAGTGTAAGGAAGCTATTTTGTTGATGAGAAACCTGGATGTAGCTGATTATATTGTCAACATTCTTTCTGCCCCTCCTTCCCAGTTCTGCCTCTTTGTTTTCACACATGAAATGCGAATGAAAGTGTGATGTGACATTTCCAAGCAAAAGCTTTAATGGAACTGCAGTGTTTCCCTCTGCCACTGCCTCATGATCCAGAGAGGGGCTGCACCTTTAACTTTGGTTACAGAATGAGGAGGTTGCAAAGCATTGGCTCAGACCCATGAAGGACATAAACATGAGCCAGAAACAAAGCTTTACTTTTAAACTTTGAAGATGTGGGGGACTTTTGTTTCTGCCACGTAAACTGAGCTGACTGATACACCGGGGCTCAGATGGTAACTTGTTAACTTAGGTAGCTTAGGTAACTTGCCTAAGATCATAGGGCTAATATACTGTGGAGCCAGGATTTGAATTCAGGAAGTCTAATTCCAGAGTCTGTGCTTATCACCACTCTTGTGTAGGAGGGAGAATTTCCTGGCCCTTGTGTGTAGGATAGACTAGAACAGAGAGCGAGCCTGGAGACAAGGAGGCCATTTAGGAGCACTCAAAACATGAGGTTATGAGAATCTGGAAGAGAATGCGTATTTAGGGCCTATATTTGTGTAGAGTAGGTGCCTCATAAACAACACTTGCAAAGGCGAATGAATGAGTCTGTCTAACTACAGGTGCCAGTAAGTGCTACTGTCACTACATTCTGGGTAGTCATCTTCTTTACTGTAATTGTTTGCTTTGCCCACACATCATTGCTGGCAGGGTCACCGAGTCACAGACAGCTTCCTTGAGGATGGTTCTCTGCAGGAATGGCTCAGACTGCACCATGCAAAAAGATGAAGGGCACCCTGCCCTTTTACTAGATCTTCATTCGGCATTGCCATGGCTCTTTCTTGCCTTTACCTCATCTTCTTAGTGGGTTTGGCACTGTCAAGTGAAGCGTAATTTACTTTTTCACGCTACTTTTAATGTCCGAGCAGAAAATCCTTTTGGTGTTGTCTCTTCCCTTCTCCTTTCCATGACTCTCTCTTTTTCATTTGGCACTAAAGATGACACAGGGATTATTAAAAGCTAAAGTTTGCTTGATTTAGCCATTCCACAGTGTATACATATATCAAAACATCATGTTGTATGCCATAAATATACATAATTTTAATTTGCCAGTTAAAAAAAAATAAATAAAGTCTTCCCTCAGTTTTATAAATGCAATTCTTTTCTGATTTGGTGTAGTTTAGAACCAGGGAACACAAGCCCATATTTGATATCTATACTTTCTACTGCCTAAATCCTAATGTTAGAAAAGACGTGAGCAAAACTAATACCCATGATTGCTTTAAGTAGATGTATATGTCACCGGCAGTTGGAAACACAGGAGAAATGGAGAAGAATAAGGGAAAGAAAAATGGTAGGGTGAGAGGAATGGGTGAGAAAGAAAGAGAAGAACGATGAGAAATAAAATATGTCAACCTTGCCTTTTACTAAAAGCATGCATTCTTATCTGTAAAATGTTCACTTAATACTATTTTTAATTATATGATAGAAGCTGATAACACTTTTTGTGGATGAAATTGGCACGATATGCTTGAATATCGTTATTACAGGAATGAATAATTTTGTAAAATACTGATACAGGCTTGTTTAACCAAGCTGAGTTCAAAAAGAAAGGATGGTTTAATGTAAAAATCTATTTCTGGTAGATATTATACCTATCACAATGTGGCCATCTTATAAATTACAACAATTCTCTCCAGGAGAGAATAATTCTCCCCAGGAGAATTATCGGAGAGAATATTTGGTAAGACTGAGTGAAGTCTATGAAACCATAATGGTTATACCTTCATAATAAACAGGAGCTGAGTTTCAGACATTCATGGAGTAGCTATTAGATTTCAACCCATGCACTAAGCCTTGAAAATACAAAGATGAAAGAGACACAGTTCTGCAGTGAGCTGAGGACTCATACCATAAATTGTGTAGAACAGAGCTAGTGGTGGAAATACCAGAAGCTTTCCTGGATAATGTGAAGAATGTAATGAGTAGAATTTTGACCTGGGAAGAAAATATTACAGTTAAAAGAAAGGCAAGACCTTTGAAAAACCATGAGTTGTTCAAAATTGATAGAGTTTAAATACGATGCAATGTAAGGATGATGAATGGACTTTGGGAATTTGAGGAGAAGGTTGGGAGGGGAGTGAGGGGTAAAAGCCTTCGTGGTGGGTATAGTGTACACTGCTTGGCTGGGTACACTAAAATCTCAGAAATCACCACTTAAAAACTAATCCATGTAACCAAAAACCACCTATACCCCCAAAACTATTGAAATAAAAAATGTTTTAAAAATGATCAATAAGTGATGGATAGCAAGGATAAAGAAGTGAATAGGAATCTCTTGGTAACTTTACATCCAATGAGGACATTTAAGGATGCCATTATTCTATGGAAAGGCATTCATTCAAGACTACTTCAGATAAAACTCTGAAAAATTGATGATAAATTATTATAATGTCTGAGGGGGATGTTTGATGCCACTCTAGCCTATGGGATTTCTTAGGTTCTTATTTGTAAATGGTATGAGTCCTTTTCATTTAACTAATTACTCAGTAGACACTATGTGTATAATATTTGCACATTACACAATCCAAGAGAGATATCAGAGCAGTATTTAAGTATTACATGCAGGGCACAGAAATAATATTCTGTGATTTCAAAAAAGATTAAGAAACATCCCTTCCTTCCTTCCTTCCTTCCTTCCTTCCTTCCTTCCTTCCTTCCTTCCTTCCTTCCTTCCTTCCTTCCTTCCTTCCTCCTTCTTTCCTCCCTCCTTCCCTCCCTCCCTCCCCTCCCCACTTCCTTCATGTTGTTCTTCCTCCCCTTTTTATATTCTGTCTCCCTTCTTCCCTCCCTTCCTTTCCTTCCATGGTTATATACTAGTCTCTAAGTGCAAGGTATAAACCAAGAACTGGGAATATGGTGTTGAGCAGAAAGGCAGATATTTGATAATAACCTCTCAAAACCTAATGATGATAGTAATAAATATTCTTCAGAAATCACTCTCCATAAAAGGCAGGGCATAAACAAAACGGAGTGAGATCAGGGAAAATGTTCCTGGAGAGGTTTTTAAACTGACACCTAAGAACGATGAGAAGGCAGAGTGGTTTCCAGATGGCAAGGAGCAGGGAGAACATGTGGCTAAATGATGTGAGGAAAGACAAAGACAGGAGGACTTTTAGAGGACAACACAAGGATTCATCAAGTCCCATAACCAGAGCATTGGTTGCTACAATTTCCTTCTTAATGCATATGAAAGCTTTTTCTGGCACCATGAAATTCCATCCTTTCTTCTTATCCCAATTTTCCTTTTGTTATTTCTGTAGGCTCTATGAAGCTCTTTATTTGTCTTTTCTCCCTTTTCTTTACCAGATAATTAATTTCAATCCCTCTTATTCAGAACTTATTTTGACACAATGTAGGCTCACATGGTTAGATCACAGTATACTTGGAAAGGAACACAACTGCATTTCTTTTCACCAATTCTATTGTTTATCCTTTAATGTGGATATGGATCACACTAAATTAGTGAGGCTGCACTTCAGTTCCTGAAATGACTTTGGCATTTTTAACATGGAAATTTCCATGGCAACCAATCAGTGCAAGTGTGACTGCAAGATGGTACTTCCTACTGGATGCATTGAGTGAGCTGAGGCCCAAGGATTTGTGTATAACTTTGTTGCCACTGACAGCTATCCAGGCATAAAATATCTTGATATTGATGTTTCTCTCCCATATTTAACAGACAGGCCCATTAAACTTCATTCAATGCCCAGTAGCAGTGAGCAGGAAGAGGAATATGATAGGTCTGGGGTGAATCATAAAGGCTATTCTAAGTTGCTCAACTCTTCCCTATTTTTTGCTCAAACCCAAGCAGAAACTTTGTTGAGGAAAGTCACAAAGCCAAGATGACTGATTCAGAATTCAGAAACCTCAGGCGGGCACTCAGTCCTCCTCAGGAATCCTGTAAAGTTTCTTCATTTCTATGAGATGACTGTACCATATCAACTCCTTTTTCTTCAGATCTCCCACACATCCTCCTTCTACAGATGACCTAGACTCATACTTCATTGAGAAAATAGAAGTCATTGGAAATGAACTCACTCATCTTCCCACCACAAAACCTGCCAGTTTAGTATATCTGCATCCAAACTCTCCTTCTTCCACAATGTGGGAAATGTTCCTCCTCCTCCCAGAAAGGATGTTTCTTCTTCACTTCTGCTCTGGGTCCCATTACTGCTTAGCTTATCAAAGGCTTTGCTCCTCAAATTATTTCTGCTTTCCCTTAGGGGTAATATCTCACTGTTACTGTACAATCATGCTCTAGTATTTCCCATCTTTTAAGACTTCTATTTAACATAACCATACACAGTTTCCTGCCATATTTTTTTTTTTTGTTTCCCTTTATCACCAAATTCCTGGCTCTTCAAACAAACTGCCTCTACTCCCCATCCTCTTTCCACTTTTCAACCCAGTTCAGTGTGCTTCTGCATCTTCACTAACTGGAATTCTCTTTGTTAAAATCTACAATAACCTTCAGGTTGCCAAACCCAATGGACTCCTTCCCTGCTTATCTTACCTGACTTCTCAGCAATATTTGTCAAAGTTGGGACCCTATGTGCTTGAAACATGCTTACCTCTTGGTTTCCAGGGTTATTTTATTAATTTCCTTCCACTTATCAATGTCTTTTGTGGGGTTCTCTTCTTAAACGCTGTCATTTCTCAGAGTTTGTCTTAGTTCTTTTTAAAATTGGGGGGTGGGGACTGGGGAGGGATAGCATCAGGAGAAATACCCAAAGTAGATGACAGGTTGATGGGTGCAGAAAACCACCACGGCACATATATACCTATGTAACAAACCTGCATGTTCTGCGCATGCACCCCAGAACTTAAAGTATAATAATAATAATAAAATCTTTTGCCTACATTTTCTCCTTTAGATGTATCTCCTTTAGATACTTACATCATCCACTTTTACTGTCTTAAAATTTATGCTTCGAGTTCTGATATCTCCTCTGAGTTCCAAACTTGTATATCTAACTTATTTCTTGCATCTTGTAAAAATTATAAACATCACATACTTAAATGCTCAAAACAGAACACTGAACTCTCTGTCCTCATCTGACTTGAGAAACTTTTCATCCAGTTGATCAAGACAAAACCTAAGATCCATTCTTTTTTATGGAATTTTATTGAGATGAAATTTATGTTACATAAAATTAACCATTTTATTTTGTATATATTTTGTATGTATTTCTGTATCTCTCCTCCTAGGCTGGAATGCAGTGGCTTGTTCATAGCTCATTGCAACCTCCAGCCCCTCAGTTCAAAGAATCCTCTTGACTTAGCCTCCCAAATAGCTAGGACTACAACCATGTGCCACCATGCCCAGCTAATTTTTCAATATTTTAGTAGAGATAGGATTTCACTATATTGCCCAGGCCAGTCTTGAACTCCTGGCCTCAAGTGATTTGTCCACCTTTACCTCCCATAGCATTGGAATTATATGCATGAGACCCTGCATCCAGCCCAAAATTAATCATTTTAAAGTGAACAATTCAATGGCATTAATCCAATCACAGTATTGTTTCTCTATCTAGTTCCAAAACATTTTCATAACTCCAAAAGGAAACTCTATACTTATTAAGCAGTTAGTTCTCATGCTCCCCTCCTTCCAGACCCTGGCAACCATCAGTATATTCTCTTTCTCTATGCATTTACTTTTTCTGGTTATTTTACATAAATGAAATCATGCAAAATGTGATCTTTTGTCCCTGGCTTCGTTCACTTAGCATGTTTGCAGGTTCGTCCATATTGTAGCATGCATTAGCATTTCATTCCTTTTTATGGCCAAATAATATTTCATTTTACATATAGTGTCAAAATTTCTTTATTCATTCATCCATTGATGGATATTTGGGCTGTTTTCACCTTTGGGATACTGTGAATGGTCTAAGATCTATTCCTGATCTCCCTTCTCCTCATCTCATATCCAATGCATCAAAAGGTCCAGTTTATTCATGGCCAGAATATATATATTGATCCATCTCCTTCCCGCCATCTCCACTATCACCCTTCTATTTTAGGCCTTTAGCATTTCTATCTTATCTTACTAAATAATGTATTTTCCTGATTCCACTTTTTTTCTTTTGTGCCAATTCTTTGTCCACACAGCAGCAAGTGCAGTAACTTAAAAAAATAAAATTATTAGACATATTATTTAAAATTATTAGATATATATTTAAATAAACATAAATATATGGCTTATATATATTTACATATATATATATATATATAACCTTTATTGAGTACGTACTATGTCTTAGCCTCTGTTCTATGGGTTTCCCATGAAATAATTCACTTAAGTCTCAAAACAATGGAGTAGGTCCTGTTATTATTGTTCTTTGCAGATGAGGAAACAAAAGGTCGCCCAGCTAATATGTAGCTGTTAAGCGAAGATGTGAGCCTCAGGAATCTGTCTTAAGAAGCTGTCCTCTGATTGATATGCAAGATTGTCTAAATCACATCTTGCCTCTCTCCTTCTAAAAGCTAGTCAATGGCTCCTTATTCTTTTTTTTTTTTTTTTTATCATACTTTAAGTTCTAGGGTACATGTGCATAACGTGCAGGTTTGTTACATATGTATATTTGTGCCATGTTGGTGTGCTGCACCCATCAACTCATCAGCACCCATCAATTCATCATTTATATCATGTGTAACTCCCCAATGCAATCCCTCCCCACCTCCCCAAGATAGGCCCCAGTGTGTGATGTTCCCCTTCCCGAGTCCAAGTGATCTCATTGTTCAGTTCCCACCTATGAGTGAGAACATGCGGTGTTTGGTTTTCTCTTCTTGCGATAGTTTGCTAAGAATGATGGTTTCCAGCTGCATCCATGTCCCTACAAAGGACGCAAACTCATCCTTTTTTATGGCTGCATAGTATTCCATGGTATATATGTGCCACATTTTCTTAATCCAGTCTGTCACAGATGGACACTTGGGTTGATTCCAAGTCTTTGCTATTGTGAATAGTGCCGCAATAAACATACGTGTGCATGTGTCTTTGTAATAGAATAATTTATAATCCTTTGGGTATATACCCAGTAGTGGGATGGCTGGGTCCTATGGTACATCTAGTTCTAGATCCTTGAGGAATTGCCATACTGTTTTCCATAATGGTTGAACTAGTTTACAATCCCACCAACAGTGTAAAAGTGTTCCTATTTCTCCACATCCTCTCCAACACCTGTTGTTTCCTGATGTTTTAATGATTGCCGTTCTAACTGGTATGAGATGGTATCTCATTGTGGTTTTGATTTGCATTTCTCTGATGGCGAGTGATGATGAGCATTTTTTCATGTGTCTGTTGGCTGTATGAATGTCTTCTTTTGAGAAATGTCTGTTCATATCCTTTCCCCACTTTTTGATGGGGTTGTTTGTTTTTTTCTTGCATATTTGTTTGAGTTCTTTGTAGATTCTGGATGTTAGCCCTTTGTCAGATGAGTAGATTGCAAACATTTTCTCCCATTCTGTAGGTTGCCTGTTCACTCTGATGGTAGTTTCTTTTGCTGTGCAGAAGCTCTTTAGTTTAACTAGATCCCATTTGTCAATTTTGGCTTTTGCTGCTGTTGCTTTTGGTGTTTTAGACATGAAGTCCTTGCCCATGCCTATGTCCTGAATGGTACTACCTAGATTTTCTTCTAGGGTTTTTATGGTATTGGGTCTAACATTTAAGTCTCTAATCCATCTTGAATTAATCTTCGTATAAGGAGTAAGGAAAGGATCCAGTTTCAGCTTTCTACTTATGGCTAGCCAATTTTCCCAGCACCATTTATGAAATACGGAATCCTTTCCCCATTTCTTGTTTCTCTCAGGTTTGTCAAAGATCAGATGGCTGTAGATGTGTGGTATTATTTCTGAGGGCTCTGTTCTATTCCATTGGTCTATAGCTCTGTTTTGGTACCAGTACCATGCTGTTTTGGTGACTGTAGCCTTGTAGTATAGTTTGAAGTCAGGTAGCGTGACGCCTCCAGCTTTGTCCTTTTGACTTAGGATTGTCTTGGCAATGCGGGCTCTTTTTTGGTTCCATATGAACTTTAAAGCAGTTTTTTCCAATTCTGTGAAGAAACTCATTGGTAGCTTAATGGGGATGGCATTGAGTCTATAAATAACCTTGGGCAGTATGGCCATTTTCACGATGTTGATTCTTCCTATCCATGAGCATGGTATGTTCTTCCATTTGTTAGTGTCCTCTTTGATTTCACTGAGCAGTGGTTTGTAGTTCTCCTTGAAGAGGTCCTTTACATCCCTTGTAAGTTGGATTCCTAGGTATTTTATTCTCTGAAGCAATTGTGAATGGAAGTTCATTCCTGATTTCGCTCTCTGCTTGTCTGTTACTGGTGTATAAGAATGCTTGTGATTTTTGCACATTAATTTTGTATCCTGAGACTTTGCTGAAGTTGCTTATCAGCTTAAGGAGTTTTTGGGCTGAGACGATGGGGTTTTCTAAATATACAATCATGTCATCTGCAAACAGGGACAATTTGACTTCTTCTTTTCCTAACTGAATACCCTTGATTTCTTTCTCTTGCCTGATTGCCCTAGCCAGAACTTCCAACACTATGTTGAATAGGAGTGGTGAGAGAGGGCATCCCTGTCTTGTACCAGTTTTCAAAGGGAATTTTTCCAGTTTTTGCCCATTCAGTATGATATTAGCTGTGGGTTTGTCATAAATAGCTCTTATGATTTTGAGGTACGTTCCATCAATACCGAATTTATTGAGCGTTTTTAGCATGAAGGGCTGTTGAATTTTGTCAAAAGCCTTTTCTGCATCTATTGAGATAATCATGTGGTTCTTGACTTTGGTTCTGTTTATATGCTGGATTATGTTTATTGATTTGCGAATGTTGAACTAGCCTTGCATCCCAGGGATGAAGCCCACTTGATCATGGTGGATAAGCTTTTTGATGTGCTGCTGAATCCGGTTTGCCAGTATTTTATTGAGGATTTTTGCATCGATGTCCTTATTCTACTAACAGTGTGAGTCATGACCCAAAGGCAGGAGTTGGCCTTGACTATTTTTCCACCCCATCTTGCCACTCTCCTTATTACTCACTCTTCTATATTGATTTCTTCCCTCAGGTCCTTTCTTACACTAAGCTCCCCCAGGTCTATGCATATCCTCTTCCCTCAGCCTGAAACATCTATCTTCTCTCCAGCCTTTATAACTCAGTCTAAATGGCAGCTCTTCTTGGTGTCTCTTTCTGCAATGGGTACATTTCCTTTGTGATTTTCTCTCTCTCATTTAAAAAAGCTCAAAGCTCTTATTTCAATTTGTAATGTGTTATTGTTATTATTATTGTTTGCCTTTTGCTCATTAAACCACCAGAATATGAGCCTCCTATTCAAAATATGTTTATATATTTTTCCTTGTTATAATTATAGCTACTGAAATTTTCGTGGTTCTTGACACAATTTGTACTATTGGAACTGGGATGGCTCCAATTTCTGTGTTATATAGGGAGAAAAGAAAATTTAACTACTTAGATTTTTAGTTTCATCTTTGTATAGCTTGATATTCCTTCTTTCTGCCTTCTCACTCCTTCTTCCCTGGAGAAATGAAAAAGAACTCTCCGCAGTTCCACATGTTGCTAAATAATCATCAACTTTATTACCCTGGGTGACTAGGTGTTGGGGTGTTGGTTGAATCCTTCACTTGATTTCAGGGAAGATTAATTAGAACTTGTCCAAGTAAAACACAGTCTAGCAACAGCTGGTCTTTTATGGTGTGGTTTGAAGTGCTTACTCGTTGGTGGCTCCTAGTTTTTCCTCCACGTCTCTATTTGTTTTTTTTAAAAAGTAATCACACTTGGAGTTATTAGAGCAGACACCTGATAGAGTGGTCAGACAATGCAGCTTTACCTTGTATTCAGCCCATCATAGAGATGATAACAATATCATGCCACAGTGCGGCAATTCTAAGATTTCAGGAAGCAGGACAATACCCATCCTGTGATGATAACCCACATTCTTCCAACCCTATAGAAAATGAGTCCACAAATTGCCTACCTCAAATTCTCCTACATGAGTCTGTCCTCAGATATACACTCCTTTCTTAATTCTGAAGGAATGCCACTAGGGAGGTGAAGGCAGAGCTCTATATAGTGTCCTATGTGTAGCTTTCTGCTACAGATTTATCTTTCAGTTACATAATGTCTGTCCCTTGGAATATTTAGGAAGATTAGAGGACTAGAAATCATGACAGCTGTCATTCATTGACTGCTAGGGAATATACATGTAATTATCACCATTTTGCAAAGCAGGAATTGCCTTCTTCTCTTATGTCAAATGAGGACATTGACGCTTCCAGAAATTAGCCAACTTGTCCTGTGCCATTTAACTAGTAAGTGGAAAGCCACAATTCTAATTCATGTCTGAATCACTATAAAGCCATCGTGATACCTGGATGCCAGACTGCTTTCAAGATTAAGGACCATTAATTATAAGTAATTTAAATAATAAATGTATGTGTTTGTAAAAGTGAAACCTCAAGTCTGGATAACTTGTATATCATTAACTAGTCCACTGTATCTTCAAAATGTGTTTGAGTTATTGGTTAATTATTTTAATCACGATATTAATAGTATGTATTTATTGAGGACTTTCTCTGTCCCAGGTGCTGCACTATCTATATTATCTTTTTATCTTCATAAAAAAACTCTGTGAGATAGATACAATTATGATTTTCATCTTTAGAAGAGAAAACAGGTTAACAAGGTTAATAGCTCACCAACCATAAAGTGGCAGAGGATGGTCTGTTGGACATTTTAAAGCATGCTCATAACCACTGTGTTAATTGGCCTTTCATGCATTAACCATGATAATGCAGCTTTCTATCTGCCTGTAGAATATGAACAAATGTTATCTGTGGATTTTGGTGGACTGAATACTAATGGTTCTGCAACTTCTTGTAGGGATACCAAAAACTAATTACACCTCTTTCACAGAGCCACCTCAATGGCATGGGCATGCTGAAGGCAGGGTTATAGACAATTAACCACAGTATTAGAGTAACTACTTAGTGTGATATATTGCACAAAGAGCAGCTCACTGGGAAATAGAAAAGATGTGGGAATCATAGATCCTATTCTCAAGCAGTTTCATGAGAAAAAAATTTGAAGTGTGGAAGACCTGGTGAATAATCAGATGGCAAGATTTCAATTTCAAAGGAATATAGTATTTCAGTGTGTAAGGGTCTATTGAGTGCAGAGGAACTAATGCCAAGAGCTGGCACATGGTTTTTGCTCAGGTGTCTGAAAATTGTCACACACAGATTATTAGAGATGGAAGAAAAGTCAGAGAGGAAGCCAAGCATAAATAAATAAGAGCACAGATGCAGGATGTAGTGACTTTGTTGGCAAGTGTTTGGCATGACTAGAACCGGAATCTGTGACAAAGAGTCAGCGAGGGGAAAAGAGAAGGTTTTGGGACAAGAGCTTAGAGTGTGCAAAGGGTTTCTCTTCTTTAAATGACCCAAGACATTGTTTAATCTTGTTTGTCACAATTTCTCTTTGTGGCACTCCTGGGGCTTTCTATATACCTTCCAAAACATGAAGCTGTTTCCTTCACAGATCTCATACAACTGGCTTATCTTTAATCTGCAGCCATCATTGTCAGCCAGTAACTAATTATCTTCTCTGTATGCCTTCCCCAGTTCAAAAGAGCCTACTCGTAAAAACTGCTACATCTCCCATTTATGGAGGTATCTGATATCAACCAGACACACTGTTCATCAGTACTTAAGCCTTTATTGAGTTCCTTGATGTGTGCATGGGTCTAGGCACTGTTCCTAAAAATTAGGTATTTTATAAAAAGCACTGACAGTGATTCAGAAATTTCTTCTTCTTTGATACAAAAAGAGCTGAGTGAATCTTTGGGCTTTGTTAAAGATAATAGAACTTGGAACTTTTCACACAGACAGTGAATGTGGGTGTTAAGTGGGTTTTCAATTGGTATTTGATTCATCAAATTTATCTTGCCATTATTCTGAGTTATTATTTTTGTCTTTAAAAGTAGAATATTTGGAATGAGGAAGCACTTCTTTTATTTTTCAGTTTCCTGAAGATAGAAATAATGAAGGAGAAAAAGGACAAATGACAATGCTTTGGATAAGTCAAGGCATGACTACTTTATAATGCCAAGGCAGCTAAATATATTTGTCCTCGTGGTGTGTAGGGGGAACATTCAGCTCAGGAAGCATGCATTACATTTTCCTGTTCAAACCCAGCTACACAAACTACCAAAGCAGCAAGTATAACAGTTTACTTTTAACTTTCCCAAAACCTCAATCACTGGCCTAGATTAATTTGCATAGTTATTAAGAGCAAGGTTTCTGCCATTCACTAGCATACCCCATAGAATGTTTATGAGAATTAATTGAATCAATATGCACAAAAGCTGCACAATGTAAGCACTATATACATGTTAGCTAATAGTAATTATTAAAATAAAAATAAGTAAAAGAACTCTTTACTCAGCTCTGTAATTATAATACTAACATTGTCTTTGTAACAATAATGCTGATACTTTTAGAGATGAAAGTTATAATTTGCTAAGCATTGTGCATGTATTACATCTTATTTTATCCTCACAATGCAGCCATCCATGAGTTGTTATCATTATTGTTAGACTTATTTTACAGTTGGGGTCAAGTGCCATGCCTAGGGTTACAAAAAGGTGGGCAGTGGTAGAGCAGAATTTGAAACTATGCAGTGTGATTTCAAAAACTTTACCGTTAGTCACTCTACTGCACTTTCTGCATAAATTTTCTTAATTGTGGACCCAGTTCCTAAAATCCAATCAGTCATCTTGCAAACTTTCTATCTTCTCTAGGTAGCCTTAGAACCCAGGGCAATCAACTCCTTCTATAGGGTGCTCACATACTTCCACTCAGTTGGAATTATTTTGGTTGGCTTTTGCTGGAAATCACATTCCAAAACGCCACAAATTTTACCTTTACCTAGATATTCAACTTAAATATATATTGTAATTCCATAATATTCTAAAACTTTCACCTACAATTCTATGTGGTAGGCCCTATTATTCCAATTTTATAGATGAAATTCCGAAGCTCAGAAAAACTCATAATTTTTTCCAGAAAGTGTCAAAATTATTATGTATCAGGAATCTCTTCATTTCTGGTCTAGTGTTCTTTCCATTAGCATTGTCACTGAATGAGAGTCAAGATTATTTTTTTTCCTTAGCAGGCATCATCTAGGGTATCTGGATTGGCCTCATTTCATGGCAACACTTAATTACAAAGATAAACTTTGAATCTATAATACCCTGGGTTGGTTTAAAAAGGAGAAGATCATTCTCAGCTTCTATTTTACTGTACATCTTTGACCATTAATGAAATAGTTTACTACAAGAGCTCTGACCATATGTATGTGAAATTTACACACATGCTGTGAAATGACCTTTGAGTTCATGTTCTTGGACTGTGTTTTCCCCCTACTTTCAGGGTGATGAAACTGGACAGCTGCTTCCTGGGGGTAAGGTGAAGATGTAGATAATAGGGAATCCCTTCCAACCACTGGCAGGGGTTTCTACAGTAGGACCGAAAGACCCCTTCAGCTTTCTGCTTCATTGCTGGCTTTTCAATGATCTGTTTGCACATTCTTTTCCTGCTTGGTAATTAGCACCAGCTGTCTCAACTTAAAAGGAAGGAATCCCTTTGAAATCCTCCCTATCCTCCGTAAAATGTGCTACTGAAACGTGCTAATTAGTAACTGGACTTAGGACAACACAGACATGTGTTTCCTGGGAGTACCGTAGAAGGAAGAGGAGGAGGAATATGAACATCTGTTTAGTTGCATATGTGTGTGTATGCTTTTCTAATTTTCCAAATGACATTTTAAATTTTAAAAAATCTATCTGCCCAAATGTGATCAGTAGCTAGTAGTGAGAACCAGGCTCCCCATACATTGACTTCTCAATTTTCACTGGTACTTCCTGCCCAAGCTGATCGGTATCCCCTGTACAGAAAGAAGGGCCGGCAGGGCATTCCCTCTCTGCCTCAGCGATCTGACTTCCTGGTCACCGTCTCCTCGCTCTTCAGCATAGTATCAGAAATCACAGGGCTCCAGGGAAGTAAAAACTATAACTCCCCTTCTTGTGGGGACCCTTGTCCCAGAGTAAGCCAATAGCTAATCTGGGTCTGTAACATTGAGCACACCCTGGAATGTGAGAAGAAGGCGTAGAAGCATAACACAGCATTACATTAAATGCACTTAGCTAAAAATGAAGAAGCTGTTTTTCATGTTTAAACTGTGATTATGTGAGAATCTGTGTTTTCATAAATAATTATGAGCAGTCATCTCCAGGGTTTCAAAGTAACTTGCTGGCATGGAGGCACGAACTGCTTATGACATGGAAGGAAAGGTGGTTGATTCTATGGGAGCACTTGGGGATCCCTTCACAAAATGAAGGGCGCTCACAGGAGGCTGGAGGTCTGTGCTTGGGAAAAGAGTGGGCAGCATCTTCTGCCTCCAAGGTCGTGCTCCTGGGGCAGTCTGGTCAAGATTTACCCCAGCATTTCTGCCACCATCACAGCAGTGTTCCTTGACACACCAGAGTCTGCTGCTGAAGTAATCTGCACCCCGACTCTTCTCATATTCTTGCCTCATCAACTCACAGTTTAAAGTGTTAGTGTGGGTGTTTGATAGGTTGGGATTAGGTCACATCACTACCCGCTGACTGCAGATGGGAGGGAAACAGTAATCCAAATATCTGTCCTGTTGGTGGGATGTGAGGTTGGAGTTTGCTCATGTTGTTTTTCCGAAAATGACGTACAGTAGTGAAAGGATAATACCCCATGAAGAAGTCAGGTTATTTTTGGCAAGAAAATTTGATAGCCATCTACTACAGAGACCTACTGAAGGAGGATTCTGTTTGTCCAGTGTCTGTCAATTATGGTCAGATGCAGCCTTGCATGGCCTATACTATGAGAGACCTACCTTACAGACCCGAATGCCCGACATGACTGGCCTTGATCTAGGAAGTCAACCAATAACAGAGTTTTCTGCTGCACCTGAGAAGGTCACAAGGCTTGGATACAAAGCAAGCCTCCTTCCAAAAACTCCCTACCTCTTGTGCGTGAAGTCTACCTCATTAGTCCTTTGATGACTTATCTGGCTCTGATCCATTCCCTTGTTCTGTCCTTCATGTCTGTGGGCCCTTGGGCTCCAGATTGGCTACCTGACTTCTCCCTGTCTGTGATTTCAGGCTCTTTCCAGCTGAGTATGCCAGATAAGAACACCAGAATTGCTTTTCTTTTTTTTTTTTTCCCCTCCCAGATGTTTGCTTTTCTAACTGTACCAGGCTTTGCTCTTTGGACTCCTACAGCCATAACAGACATCACCATTCTTTCTTTTTTCTGCATCTAGATAGAGCCAAAGGGAATAAGAGAGAATAAAAATATCAGATGGTTCTTCTGGGAACAGAGAAGATTGATACCCGGAATGTGAGTGCACTAAACCCAATGCTGGCTTACTTTTCAGCTAAAAAATCTTTAATGATGCTTAATTCTGCCCTCAGAGGTAAATTCAAACCACTAGGTAGGCAAGCACTTTTCTGAACCCTGCCTGCCTTTCCTTTGCTTAACATTCTAGGCCAAAGCTTTGCTGATCTACTTTTAGTTTTCCAAACAAGGTGCGCTTTTGATTTTCATGCCTCACACACAGCAGGTCCACCTCTAACATTTGAAAGGTCAAAGACTTGAGTTTAAATGAAGGCCACAGGTCATATTTCTAAATTCTTAAAATGGACATATTAAGGTGATACTTTGTTACACAAAACATGTTCTGTCTTCCACCTTTTACTAAAATACCTTTATAACCACCTGGAAAGTCAGGTTTAGTTTTTGAATTCTCAGACTTTTCAGAATTCCACATCAAAATGTTACAGCACAGGAGCATGCTCCTAAGCACCCAACCCACAGCTTTCTCTTCCTATGTTCCTGCCTCTTGTTCTATCCTGCACCACAAAGTCTTTGCATATAGGTGTGTGAACATCCCAACCTGCACATCCAGGTGCCATCCACACCCCATAAAAATAGCCATTCCCTAGTAGCAAGCACACAGTATCCAGGCCCACCCTTTGGAGGATGAATGTAGAAAAGAAGCCTTCAAAGATCCTGCAAGGGGGCCTGGGGTCAGTGCAGGGGGAACTTCTAGGGTCCTGATTTTCACAGCATAATCTAGAATGGAAGGGACTGGGGTGCTGTGTGGGCATGACCTCTTGGTGCTATAGATTCCATAACCATGAGAAAGACTGTGGCTGATGGAGACCTAGAGCAGAGCCCTCCTTCTGGGTCTAAGGGTGATATTGGCACACATTTTTCCCTCTGCCCAAGATGTCCTTCCTCCCATATGATCTAGTTGACTCTTATTCATCTATCAAATGGCATCTCATATTCTACTTCCTTCCTCCAGGAAGTCTTCTTAATTGTCCCGGGATGGATTATATATTTCTCTTAAACTGGCTGCAACACTTACTGTGTGACTCTAAGTGATTTATCCTCTCAGCACCTCAATTTACTTTCAAGACTACCATGAGGTTGAAAGAGTCAATACATGTGGAATTTTAGAACAGTACCTGACATGAAAGAAATGTGAACAATTCTGTTATTAGATACTGACATAGTGCTCTGTGCTTATTCCTATAGACATATCTCATGTGATTCTGTTTTTATGCACATTTCTCTCTTCCCAGTAGAAATATGCCTCTTGAAAGGACTTAGTTTTATTTAATTTGGTATTCCTAACACAAAACCCAATATATATTACTTAGTAGGTGCTTAATAAATGAATATGGAGTAAATAAACTGCCTTTTATGGAGTTGAAATTTACCACTGGAAATGTTTATGCTGTAGCCTGTGACTACATATAAGGAAAACCGCTGGGAGAATGAACTCAGTTTTTCAGATCCTTCTGACTATAAACTTTTAGAAGATTATACAGAGATGTTAGAACCAACCCAGAAGAATGTCACAGGGTGGCATAACAAAGAAATATTATTCAATTGGCATTCCTACCAAGAAATTAGATATGCTTGCCCAAGAGACCAACTCTATGTCCTGGTGAAAATTTATAATATGATATTTATTTCATTATGTAATGATGTATTTATTTTCATATGAGCCAGAGACTGTCAGACATTCTTTCAAGGGCTTTGAGGCCACACGTTTCTGGGCATCCATGATCTAGGGAATATGTGCCACTGTTTTCCTTAATTGGACCTTTTTATTCTGATGACTTGCAGATAAGCAGAGCTCAAGAAATATGGTCAGGAGAAGGGCTGTCATGACGCTTGCTTGATGATGATTATAAAACTGCTCTGCAGAGTCTTCTCCATCATTTACTCAACTGGTTGCTAAGTAATTTCCAATCCAGTCCCACAATTAGAATGAATGGGTCTGGCTGCTGGTTGGTCAGAAAACTGTTCTGTTCATCATTCATTAATTCATCCATTCATTAGGGCTTGTCATGAACTGTGAATGGTTGTAGCAAAAGGTTTTGCACACAGCCTAAAAGACAAAAATGATGGGAAATAGAAAATTCTCTTAGGTTAACTTTTGCCTTTTTTTGACATTCTGTTCCCTTGTTTAGCCAATACATATAATAAGTGTCCTTTTTTTAGTGCTTAGAACACTACAAACAGGTGTTTTCAAATTAATTAAAATAAAACTAAGCATCTCAAGGCAAGATCAAACTTTCTGTCATCAAATAATTATAATGAAATAATTGGTTTTATTATAGCAAACATCTTTATAGATAGTGCTTGCAATGTGCCAGGCACTAAGGATTTTGTGTATATTATTTCATTTAATTCTGTGAGGATCCTATGAGGTAGGAACGTAAGTATCCTATGAGGTAGGAACTATTATTGTCCTTACTTTATAAATGAGAAAACATAGGAATAAAGAATTTGAGATTTAGGCTAAGTTTATACAATAAATGGCAAAGCAAGGATTCATTTCACAATTATGCTCTGTGAAGTAAAGAAATATTTACAGCCATTTTTTAAACTAGTGAGACCCTGTTGTGCTCGATTTTAAGACAAGGAGATAAAAGAGAATGATATTAATACAAACTTTGGAGTGCCTAGTTTTAGTTTCATGCATATTTTAATTTTTCATTTCTAAGCAACTCAGTCCTGCTATCATGAACTAATGCACTGATGTGACATAACGCTAATCGTGACATGGGTTAGTGATTTTCTAAATAGGATTTTGCCTTAATACATGGAACATCTGACATTTTGGACCTTTTAGGATTTGAAACTGACTTGTCAAAATAAGGATTTTTTTCTGAATAAAATGCAGTCGATTGGAGTTGAATGAAGTGCAAAGTGAGGTGTGCTCTACGCCCCTGGAACCCATGTCACCCTGACATAAAGGTCTGTTTCCATGGTAGCAGATCAAGGCATTAACTGTTTGTTTCAGGGTGATATGATGACAAGATTTTGATTCTGAATTTGCCCTCATTATCTCCGTCTTTAGATTCCCCACTTCCTTTTGCATCTGGTCTCATCACAAGTTAATGATAACCAGTTATTACAAGAAGAAAATCAAAATCATAATCATCTGGTGAAACTTTCTAGAACCTGATAAATGTAAAAAATTTTGTGACCATTAATTCACTTGACCTTTCCAAAGGGTGCCTCAGAATGGTTTTAAGAGCCTTTTTTCCCCTGTTAAACACTATGATTATCCTCATGCCTGGTCTGAGCGTTCGTGGCTAAATGGAAAAAGAATAAAGAATGATTACTTCTACTCCCTCCTGCATTGCACCTGTTGCTTACATTTAAAGAAACGTGGAGTGGGGATAGGGGGGAATGGAAAGAAAAGCATGAAATGCAAAGAAAAGCATGAAAACTGCCTCTATTGTGATCATTGTGATGGGATGGCTCAGAAACTGAGCCAAGTTTTTCATATTTCTCAAGTTCCATGAAGTCCAACATGTTCAGTCTATTGCTTATCTTGAAAAATAAAATGATTTAATGATACTTTAGAGAGAAAGGGCATGCCTAATAAAAGAGACAAGATTTATATATTATCTCTTGGTTTATCTATTAAAGGAAATTATAATTCTCATAGAAAACACTTATATAGAGAGTTAACATGTGCCAAGCACTGTGCTAAGTGCTATAACTATATGCACTCGTGTATACTAACACATTTATGCTATTTTAAGTTACAACAAAGAGATGTAAAATTATTTTCCCAGAGTTTCAAAATTATTAACTTGTAGAGGCAATTTCCAAACACAGATAGTCTAATACCAGATTTTAACAGTTAACCACGATTCTTTGCCGTCTCCTAATATCTGATGCTTTCTGGTGTAATGCTTAAACATTTCTCAGTCATTGATTCCTACTCTCATTTACTAATTGACAACATCATTCAGTTTGACAGCTCTGTGTCAAAATATTCACACAGTCTTTTTGTTTATTTGTGGTTATGTGTGCATGTGTGTGTAAGTCAAAGAAAATTAAAATAATTTTTGAACAGAATTTTGCAATATCTTTAGAGATAATTATAGATCACTTGGAATATGTCAAGAATAAGTTTAGGAATCACTTCTGTAGTATTTGTGTCTGCACTTTCATTAATATTTAGTTGAAAGTGAAAATAGCTGGCCATTTTGTTCTTTACTTCTTTACTCTTCTTCCTCCGAAGTTTCCTTTAACTTTTTATTAATGCCTGATATGGTTTGGCTGTGTCCCCACTCAAATCTCATCTCAAATTCCCATGAGTTGTAGGAGGGACCTGGTGGGAGGTAATCAAATCATGGGGGCAGGTCTTTCCCATGCCGTTCTTGTGATAGTGAATAAGTTCACGAGATCTGATGGTTTTAAAAATGAGAGTTTTCCTGCTCAAGCTCTCTCTCTCTCTCTTTTTGCCTGCTGCCATCCATGTAAGACATGACTTGCACCTCCTTGCCTGTCATCATGATTGTGAGGCCTCCCCAGCCATGTGGAACTGTAAGTCAATTAAACCTCTTTCTTTTGTAAATTTGTCCAGTCTCAGGTATGTCTTTATCAGCAGTGTGAATGCAGACTAATACAATAAATTGGTACCAGTAGAGTGGGACATTAATGAAAAGATACCCCAAAATGTGAAAGTGACTTTGAAACTGGGTAACAGGCAGAGGTTGGAACAGTTTGGAGGGCTCAGAAGTAGATAGGAAAATGTGGAAAAGTTGGGAACTCCCTAGAGATTTATTGAGTGGCTTTGGCCAAAATGCTGATAATGATATGGACAAAGAAATCCAGGCTGAGGTGGTCTCAGAGGGAGATGATCTCGTTGGAAACTGGAGCAAAGGTGACTCTTGTTACGTTTTAGCAAAGAGACTGGCAGCATTTTGCCCCTGCCCTAGCAATTTGTGGAACTTTGAACTTGAAAGATGATTTAGGGTATTTGGTGGAAGAAATTTCTAAGCAGCAAAGCATTCAAGAGATGACTTAGGTGCTGCTAAAGGGATTCAGTTTTAAAAGGAAAACAGAGCATGAAAGTTTGGAAAATTTGCAACCTGACAATGTGACAGAAAATAAAATCCCAATTTCTAAGGAGAAATTCAAGCCAACTTCAGAAATTTGCATAAGTAACAAGGAGCTGAATGTTAATCCCCAAAACAATGAGGAAAATGTCTCCAGGACATGTCAGATGTCTTCAAGGCAGTCCCTCCCATCACAGACCAAATGACGTAGGAAGAAAAAGTAGTTATGTGGGCTAGGTCCAGGGTTTCTGTGCTGTGTGCAGCCTAGGGACTCAGTGCCCTGTGTCCCAGCCACTCTAGCTGTGACTAAATAGGGCCAAGGTACAGCTCAGGCTATGGCTTCAGAGGGTGCAAACCCAAGTCTTGGCAGCTCCCACGTGGTGTTGAGCCTGTGTGTGCACAGAAGTCAAATATTGAAGTTTGGGAACCTCTGTCTAGGTTTCAGAGGATGTACAGAAACACCTGGATGTCCAGGCAGAAGTTTGCTGCAGGGGCAGGGCACTCATGGAGAACCTCTGCTAGCACAATGCAGAAGGGAAATGTGGGGTGGGCACCCCCACACAGAGTCCCCACTGGGGCACTGCCTAGTGGAGCTGTGAGAAGAAGGCCACTTTCCTCCAGACCCCAGAATGGTAGATCTGCTGATAGTTTGCATCATGTGCCTGGAAAAGTTGTAGACACTCAATGTCAGCCCATGAAAGCAGCCAGGTGGGAGGCTTTACCCTTTAAAGCCATAGGTGCAGAGCTGCCCAAGACCATGGAACCCACCTCTTGCATCAGTATGACCTGGATGTGAGACATGGAGTCAAAGGAGATCATTTTAGAGAAGATTTGACTGCCCTGTTGGATTTCAGACTTGCATGGAGCCTTTAGCCCCTTTGTTTTGCCTGATTTTTCCCATTTGGAGTGGCTGTATTTACCCAATGCCTGTACCCCCATTGTATCTAGAAAGTAACTAACTTGCTTTTGATTTTACAAGCTCATAGGCAGAATGAACTTGCCTTGACTTGGATGAGACTTTGGACTGTGGACTTTTTAGTTAATGCTAAAATGAATTAAGACTTAGGGAGACTGCTGGGAAGACATGATTAGTTTAGAAATGTAAGTACATGAGATTTTGGAGGGTCCAGGGGCAGAATGATATGGTTTGGTTATGTCCTCACCCAGATCTCATCTCAAATTCCCACCTGTTGTGGGAGGGACCCAGTGGGAGGTAATTGAATCACTGAATCATCACTATCATGAGAAAAGCAGGTCTTTCACATGCTTTTCTCTTGATAGTGAATAAGGCTCATGAGATCTGATGGTTTTAAAAATGGGAGTTGTGCTGCACAAGCTCTCTCTCTCTCTTTGCCTGCTGCCATCCATGTAAGACATGACTTACTCCTCTTTGCCTTCTGCCATGATTGTGAGGCTTCCCTAGCCCTGTAGAACTGTAAGTCAATTAAACCTCTTTCTTTTGTAAATTGCCCAGTCTCAGGTATGTTTTTATCAGCAACATGAAAACAGACTAATACAGTGCCTCTATTTCAAACCTGAGTGTGTGGGATTGAGATGCATCTAGATAGTTGGTGATGAAGCTGTAATTTGTTTAGTCATTCAGGTTCATCCTAATGCAGTATTGACAAGACAATAAGCATTTATACTTTGCACTGTGTTTGGTTCAGGGTTCAACAAAGTAATGCTATTTATTCCATATTGGAGTTCATTTTTAGATTTCAATTCACTCTCAATTTTTGCTTAATTCCTGGTGGGGAGAATCATTTAAATCAATTTGATATGATTTAATTCACAGCATGATTAAATCTTCATCAAAGAAGAGCTTTACCAATATAGTCATAATATATTATAATATTATCATAACAGCATCATAATAGTCATAAGATCATCAACCGCCATTTACTCGGCCTCCATTTAACATATAATATTGACTTACTACTATACTTCAGAGTTTGAGGGTGATGACAGAGTAAAATACTTGAATCAGCCTCTAAAACTGTGTACATATAGAGGTGTTTAATAAAGCTGTTCTGGGCAGTTTTTATTTTATAAGCCAGAAATAATTTAGTATTTTATTAAGATTTATATTACTGAAAACTGTCAGGTACCCAAGTGCTGAATGATTGATAGTGTTTCTCTACCCTCTAGTGGACTGATGCAGAACTGAAAAGGCCAACATGAGAATCTTCGAGGACAATTGACTGGGAATCCTGAGGTCTGGACAGCAACACCTGAATCTGAATCTCTTTTGGGTTGAATCATAAAAGAAAATAGTATGGAGAGATTTAAGTCCAGGCCTCTGGAGAAGGGTAATATGAGCATGGATTTTCATATGTAAGCTGATTTCAAAACATGACAGATGGAGTGGAGGTGGTTTACAGAAACGTTTCCCCTTTGCATATCTTACTTATTCTGGAATACTGAAGGGTGAAGTATGTTGAAACAAATAATCTCTACCTGGATTTCTCATTAATGACATTATTGACATTGGGCTTGATAATGCTTTGTTGTGGAGGACCCCCTTGTGCATTATAGAATATTCAGCTGCATCCCTGTCTTCTTACCCATTAGATAACAGGAACATCCTGCACCCCCTCCCTAACTATGATAATCAAAATGTCTCTAGCATTGAAAATATCTTCTTTGGAGGAAGAATTGCCCCCATTGAGAACCATCTTGCTTTTAATGGTTCCTATTAGGTAGGTTGGAAATAATTTGCCAATAAAAATAATTATTTTATTGGTCGGGCGCGGTGGCTCACGCCTGTGATCCCAGCATGTTGGGAGGCCGAGGCAGGCAGATCACGAGGTCAGGAACTCGAGACCATCCTTGCTAACATCGTGAAACCCCGTCTCTACTAAAAATATAAAAATTTAGCAGGGCGTGGTGGCGGGCGCCTGTAATCCCAGCTACTCAGGAGGTTGAGGCAGGAAAATCGCTTGAACCCGGGAGGTGGAGGTTACAGTGAGCTGACATCGTGCCACTGCACTCCAGCCTGGGTGACAGAGTGAGACTCTGTCTCTCTCTCTATATATATCTATATATCTGTATCTATCTATCTATCTATCTATCTATCTATCTATCTATCTATCTATCTATCTATCTACCTATCTATCTATCTATCTATCTATCTATCTATCTATCTACCTATCTATCTATCTATCTATCTATCTATCTATCTATCTATCTATCTATACTTAGCACTTGTTAATCCCTGTATTATTTAATTTAATCCTTATAAGAATTCTCAGATGTAAGTCCTACACTATTATTATCCCAGTCTTACAGATGAGGAAATTAGGACTCAGAGGAGTTGAGTAACTTTTGTGACATTGCATAGGCAAATGGTAGATCCAGCATTAAAATCCAGGTAGTCTAGCTCTGGAATCTGCATTTTGAAACACTCTATCATAAGAATGTCAACCCTTTTTAATCTCTCAAATGGGATGAAAAAGAGCATTACTGATTTACAAGCAGTAATAATCCATAATTCCAATTTGCATAAATTTCTGAACTGACAATAAAACGGAAGGGAAAGACAATGGAATGACCTTGTCAGAGGAAGATGCATTCATTTTCTTCATTCACTTATCAGTGCCTACTGTCTATACAGATACAGCAATATATAAAACAAGGTCCTATCTTCTGAAGCTTACTTACATGTTGCAATCAACAAGAAAATGAACAAAGTCATATATATAATGTTTCATATAGTAATATGCTATGGAGAAAATAAAACATGTTAAAGGGAATAGACAGGGCATGAGATGGAGCAGAGTTCTGCTATTTTTTTATAGGTCAGGAAGGGCCTCTCTGACATTTGAACAGACAATGAAGGAATGAGAAAGTGACCAAGTGAAGATGTGGTGGGGAAGTGTTCCCAGTAGTGAGAATAACAAGTGCAAAGGCCCTGAGGTGGGAGTATGTTTGAAGTAGGACCAAACTTGCTAACATGGCATGGGGAAGGCAAGGAGTCAATAGGACTGGAGTAGAGTGAATAGAAGAAGATGAGGTTGAGAGGTAGTGGCAAACAGGCGAGAAGGGGGCTGCAGGTCTTGCAAGGCCCAGTAAGCCCTTGTAAGAACTTTAACTTTTACTTGGCAGTGAGATGAAAATGTATTGGAAAGAGAAATGCCATGCCCTTACTTAATTTTTCAGAAGATTATGCCAACCTTCTTTCCGTGTTTGGAAAGTAGTTTATCATACTGATTAAAATCATAAGTTCTGCAATCAGACTGAACTAATTTTAAATGTCTCTAAAAAGTTCACTTTCTGTGGGTTTTGGGACAAGTAACTTACCTTTGCCTTGATTTTCTCATCTGAAAAGAAAAAGATGTGGCAGTACCCTAGTTTAAAGAATCTAAGTGCCACCAGAGAGGAGATGCACCATTATTTTATGTATCAGTAAGAAGAAAACAAAACATAACACTGCTAATGATGTACAAATCAGTCAAATCAGGCTCATGTGCAAATTAGTCAAATCAGTCTCTCTCATTTTGGAAATATCATTAATGATAATAATCATTCCTGGGGACTTGGCAATTTTCCTTGCCCTCACTTGCATTGCTTGGCATGAAATAGACACTTATTTTGCATATATCCCTGCCTTTAATTGAATAGCTTGTCATGTAATAAACAATTATTTTACATATATTTAAAGAACAAAATGAAGCACAACTTCATTTATTTATTGATGCTTTCATTTTTTAGTGTCCCATAAAGCATTTGGTTGTTGCTTTGGAAAAAAAGATGAAATTTGTTTCTTATAATGAGTACTTGCTTTACTAATACCAAATTTAAAGTCACATCTTTGCTTGGTTCTTATGCTTGTCAAAACACCTTTAGTTTAAATACTGAGGACAGTGTGAAATATTTTTAAGCAGCAATTAAACTCGGCATATACAGTGCCAATGATGTGCATAAGTCAACTGAAGTGACAGGAATATGAGTTTGTGCATTCATAGACAATGACAGAATTACATCATGTCTGCCCTTTGGCCCGTAGTGATTATAAGGTGACATCAATCTTATATAAAAATATGTATGGATAAAGTCATGATGTATAGAAAATGATATGTATGTCTAAAATCTGTGTGTATGTGTGTTTTTGTTTCAGAATTGATGGAATATGTGGTAGTACCTGCACTACAGAACAGAATTCACTTGGAAGTTCTTGGCATATGGTCAGCACTCAGTAACTGTTAGTTATCACTCTCAGCTCTACGAAGACTGTATTTGACCTGCCATTATCTCCATAAGATTCCTGAACTCAACTTTATTTCCTCTTTTTTTTCCTTTAACCTCAATCTTCTAATACTAATTAGTAAGGCGGCTTCCTCTCCTTCTGGACTTGCTACTCCCAGAAGGAAATTAAATTACAAGTCTTGAACTCCCTCGGCACTCCCTTGTAGCCCAAGTCATTAATCAGTGGCTCATATTTAAAAAAAAAAATTGCTCTAGGTCTCTGGAGACCCTTTCTATGGCATAATAGGTTTTCTTTGTTTCTCATCCCCTGAGTAGCTTTTAATTCAGGGTGGATATTTGCCCTGCAATTTCTTTTATTCCCTAGACAATTTGAAAAGCCAGGGAAACAGTGTCACTCTGTCTTATCTCTTCCCTGTTTATTAGTCAGCCTGTTCTAATAAAATGTTGATTGGCCCACCCTTTTCATGGAATGTCATGGTTCACTGATAAGCTGCCCCCAAACTCAGTTTCCTGGTTTAACGTTATAATCATAATGTCCTCTGAGATCACTTAGAGAAAGGCTGAGTGTAGCAACACTGCAGATTCTTATTTACCTCATGCCTTTGACATCTGCAATGATGTGCTTCTTGAACACCTGCCTCATCAAATTAAACTAAGAATGAAAACAGATGGGCTGGGAAGCCAGTAGATCAAAAGAAGGACCCGGGGGAAGCTCAACTTGGGGACCGGCTTGCTCTTTGCCCTCACTATTTGTCAACTGGGAATCTCCTGGGTGCTCAGCTGTGCTGGAATCTCAGGCAAGGCAAAGACATTGTCAGTTTCTATCAGGCCCAAGTGATTAACAAGATCTTAAGTCTTCATATGGAATTGCTGCTAGGTCTCCTAAAGCACGTGATGTGTTCAGAAGTACAGGCCGTATAAATGTCACAGAGTCAGTTGGGAGAGTATCCATTTGTGAGGGAAGGTGGGCAGCTGAAAAGTCCTTTATATTTTAGTTAGTTGATCCCACTTGATCTGGGCAGAGTGTAATGAAACTGATTACTGGGTCCCTTTAAAATTACTGATTAAAATTTAAGGTAATCTATCTAAACTAATTATACATTCCTGATTATTGATAGAGCTCTACGCAGTTTAATTCACTTGTTACTCGCACCTGGATTGGAATTTGTAAAGTGGTTAGTGTCCAGATACTTGTCCCAGAGGTCACTCAGGCTCTAATTGATTTTCCTCAAAGTTTTGAAACTATCTGCCATTTTGACCTTCAGACTTTTTTTGATAGTCATCTCCCTGTTGGCTCTCTCATTTGAGCGTGTTTTCATTAGCATGTTAACGTTTATTTGTTTTATTATCCAAGTTCATATGAAAATGAACCCAAAGTATTATATTTTAGCTGCCCATTCCCATTATAGGATGTCTAGGTTCCTGCTTTTCCTTATTATTATTTTTTTATTAATTAAAAAACCCTAACACTTGCAGGCTTTAATAGGCTTTCTTCTCTGATGCATTTCAGATAAAGAAAACGGTTGTAAGTTGAGAGAAATCTTTGTGATTCATGCCTGTGCATTGATCTTATCCATAAACATCTGTCTTCAGAGGAGAAATGTATAGTCCAGACAGGAAGAGGAAAGTGGTGGGTATAGGGAAACAACAGGCGGAGTGGAGCTTCCCCTGGCTCTGTGGATTTAACCTCTGGGAACAAACACCCACAAGGAGTCCCTGCATTTGAAAAGGATTAGTAAAGCTAAGGGGGTTAAATAAATATTCATGATCACATACAAGCAAGTGATTAGAAGTCAAGCAACCTACCCCTGGTAAGAGTCTGTTACAAGCAAAATGTTCTCCCTAGAAGGAAAGGAGATTGATATTAGCAATTTTCATAGGTCTTGGAGAGACTGATCTTATTGTCTGTCAAATAAAGTTAGAATTAGGTTTGAAAGAGTCTTAAGCTTCTTTAATAACCTATCCTAATCACCTGTCTAATGCTACACCCCTTTACTATAGAAACATTTTTAAGACCCTTTTATTTGAGGAGTTTATTCTGGGAAATATTCTGTTGATGGAGAGTTTGGGGGGATCTGATATTGTTCAGCCAACTTAAAATCAGTCTACCAAAATTAATTTTGACCACCTGCTATTTGCCTGTTTTTCTAGTTGCTGAGATTATGACAGTATTAAAGGTGTGGTGGATTGGTCTTGAGTCTTGATCCCATTTCTTTCCATACTTGTTGCTGGATAACTTTGAAATCCATCTCACTAAATAGAGAGAGATGTTGAGTGGCCAACCAGTCCAGATTTACCCAAGGACTTTCCTGGTTTTACTATGGAAATTTCTGCATTCTGGGAGCCCCCCAGTCCCAGGCAACCTGAGATGGTTGGTCACTCTTAGTGAAGTGTATTTCTATATCCCTTTGATGTGAGATAGATCTTGTGACATATTTGGCCAATAGTATGAGGTAGAAATTACAGTGTGTCAGTTCTAAACCTATTCTTTAACAGATTTTGCATGTTTGCCCTATCTGTGCTTCTGCTGTCATCATAAGGACATGCTCTGATAATCACGTTGATCCAAGGAGGATGTGGGTGTGTAGAGCACAGCCAAACTTAAGACAGCAGTCCAGATAAACCCAGTTTACACCAGCCAACCTCCAGCAAAGTTATAGTTACATGAGTGATAATAAATGGTCATTATTTTAAACTACTGATTTTTGGCATACTTTATTACAAACAGCAATAATCAACTTGTACAAATAAATTTTATTAGTATAAGGAATTGGGCTGAAAGCTTTACACAGATCATCTCCTGCTACCACACCATGAAGTAGTAATTATTATCACTATTTTACAGTTAGAGAAATGGTTGATACATAGGAATATGGAATAAATATCCAAGGTAAGCAATGGAGACTATTTTAAACTCATTTCTAAAGGAATCTAATACCTTAAAGATTTTAAGCATTATCATGCAGTATAAGCTCATTATAAAAGATTTAAGCAAATCAGAAATAGAAATAAGAAAAAGCAAAATGTCATTCCTTCCATTCCTGGCTCTCTTTCTCGTTTCTCTAACTCTTCCTCTCTGATATAACTGCCATCAACTTTTTGGTATAAATCTTTCCAGATGTTTTACTATGCATTTTATAAACATATTTCTGTATTTAAAAATTTCATATCATTGTAAATTACTTATAGTTCTGCAGTGTTTTCTCTTTGGATATTTCATATAATTCCATGCCAATACATATAGAGGCATCCTATGCTCTTTTAACAGCTACATATTACTTGATAAAATGGCAGTACCATAATTTGAATATTCTATTAACAATAAGCATTTCAATTGATTCTAATTTTCCCTATTCCAAATAATGATTCTGTGAACTTTTTTTCATATATCATTTTGCACATATGGGTATTCGTATAGAAAAAAAATCCTAGAGCTTAATGCTGTTTTCAGCCAATTACACCTTAATGTTTAATATGCCATGTGCAAAGAATTGTAGACTAGTACTTGTGCACCATAAGCAAGTGCTCATCCGATACTGAGCTCCTCTTTCAGGACCCTCCTTCCCTTGTTGGGGGCATTTTGTGGGTCATTCATGACAGCCTGTAAAGTGCCTTAGTTGTATTTGTTTGTCCTTAGATGAAGTGCGTTGTGTTGTTATCAGCTGTTGAATTTGTTGATCTTCCACTTCAGATAACATGGATGATTCTCTGGAAACTATACCCACCATCCTAAAAGACCCCATTAACTGCAGGTGCTTGCTGCTTAAGCAACAAATCAGTAAATTTCTTCAATGGAAACTTTTGTCTAATTAGAGAGTAAATCATGGTATGTACTTTGGGTACACTTTGAGGTGGACTTGGTCACTGTTTCAGTTTAGACTCTTAATAATGTTTCTTATCAAAAGGGACTCGAAAGCTGCTGTCTAATAGAGGTTCCCCTGGCTGGAAGGAAGAACTGGAGAAAGAGAGAAAGAGAAAAAAATATGAGGAGAGAAAAAGATGGGTAGGGATGGGATTAGCATGTATTACATGCTTCTTATAGGTCAGGAATTCATTCTTTGATTCAGAGTTACTGAAAACCATTCACTTGTCAGATACAATGCTAATCATGGGGAAGTTAGAAATAAAAGAAGCAGTCTCTACCCTCAAGTGGCCTATGGTACACTGAGGGAGGCACCTATGGAAGCTGACAATCACTATAAAAGAATACACATAACAACAGAAGCACATAGAAAGGGTGCAGATCCTTCTCCTGTAGATTCTGGGTAGACATTCACGGGCAATTGGTTCACATGCTGAGGTGAAGTGAGAGTCCCTGAGCTCCCTTCCCACTGAATATATTCTTTCTAGAGTATATGACTACTCTGTCTCATGACACCAAGCATAAATTATCAATGTACATTTCAACGAGTTTTTATGAATTGAACATGCTTATGTAACTGTACTCCACATCAAGAACTAGAGTACTGTCAGCACCCTAGAGGCACCCCCTACCACCCTAAAGTTAATCACTATCCTAACTCCTGTCAAAACAGATTAGTTTTGCCTGTTTTTAAACTTTATATGCATGTAATCACATGGGATGTTTTCATTTATATCTGACTTCTTAGGCTCAATATTATATTTGTGAGCTTTATCTACATTGTTGTGTGTCGCAGTTCAGTCATTTTCATTGCTGTTAGTATTCCATTGTATAATTATACTGCAATTTATTTGTGCACTTCAATGTTGAAAAAAATTTGGGTTGTTTCTCGTTTTAGGCTATAATAAATAGTAGTACTACTCTAACAGTATGTGTGTGTGTGTATTACACATGAATAAAACAAATTAGTTAGTTGTTAGTTAGTTAGTTAGTTAGTTAGTTAGTTAGTTAGTTAGTTTTTTGAGATGGAGCCTTGCTCTGTTGCCCAGATCGTGGCATGATTTTGGCTCACTGCAACTTCTACCTTCTGGGATCCAGTGATTTTCCTGTCTCAGTCTCCCAAGTAGCTCGGATTACAGGCACCCACCACCACGCCCAGCTAATTTTTGTATTTTTAGCAGAGACAAGGTTTTACCATGTTGGCCAGGATGGTCTCGAATTCCTGACCTCAAGTGATCTGCCTGCCTTGGCCTCCCAAAGTGTGATGTTTACTTTTATTGGTTATATATCTAGTGAGATTGCTGAGTCGTGTGGTATATTTGTGTTCAGCTTTAGTAGATCCTATCAAACCATTGTTCTTGGTGATTGTGCTAGTTATTGTCAGTGGCAGCACAGCATGGGGACAGCCATCCTTTCTACCCCAGTGCAGGACTGGCTTTTCTTCTTTTCCACTCTTTTTTATGTCTTACATTGCAACCAGCCAAATATGTATATGAAGTCTCTGTCCATGCCACCCTTCTTTGGCCACCCCCTGGACTAAGATTTACACATACCAGCAATATGATCTGCCTTTAAAAAATAGGTCTAGGGAAGAGGCCTAATTAGACAGGATATTCTGGAGTCCTGGTTTTGTTCTATAGTCCAGGGAAGGAGGAGCATGGGTTCTTAGCTGCCATATTCGTTTGGCTCCATGGGCTCCTTACTTTATGAGGTAAGGTAGGACCAGGTCTAGAATGAATGCTCTTGCCAGGTCTCAGGATGGCCGTGTATTCATTTGCATGTAGAGGAATCTCAATTGTTCCCATTTTCCACCAAGACTTAGTCATATTCATTTAGCTATTCTGCTGAGTATGTAGTGGTATTTCATTGTGTTGAACTGATGATCGATGATGTGAGTATTTTTCTTTATTTTCTGTGCCATTTGCATATATTATCTTTTGAGGTGTCTGTTCAACTGCTTCCCACAATTTTCTATTATGTTGCTGGTCACTATTATTATCTCCATGTCACAATGGGATATCTGAAGCACAGAGAAGATAAATAATGTGTCCGAGGTACCATAACTAGAAAGTAGGAACAGAACTAGGATTTGAATCCAGAATGTCTGCCTTCACATTCTGTTCTCTTAGAAACCCAGATGGTCAGACAAGAAACCCAAATTGGATTTTTACTTCTATTATGATTCACAAATACAGAGCTTGGGCTTCTCCTAGCAGGGGGAAAAAAAGAGTTGTACTCAAGTTGCCTAAGAGGAGACTGCCCCTTAGGGGAGGTAGATTCAGGGGAGGGGCTGTGTTGCAGAGACCACAGTCACAGGAAAGACACTCTCAACTGAAAGTATAATAGTAACCACTTACTTGATTTATGATTATAATAACAAATTTTTATTGAGCATTTACTATGTGTTGAGAAGGATACTCAATTTCTATACATTATCTCTAATCTTCACAGCAACCTAATGAAGAAAGTATTATCTCCAGTTTATAGGTTAGAAAAATAACCTTTGAAGAAGTTAAGGATCCATATCAGCAAGAGGTGGAGCCAGCTTCCAAGATCTTGTCTCTCTCTGGCTCCAGAGCCAGTGTTTTTTTTCTGTTCCACTACACCTTCTTCATAAAAAACTAAGGTGAGCTGAATTCCAGATGGGATTTTATGACCCAGGGTTGAATATGGAAGAGGAGCTGCTCAGGTCAATGGGATATGAGATATTGAACCAGTAGAACCCTAAAGACAGTATACCAAAGTCAAACCAAGAAAAGAAACCTTCAGGCTAAGTGAAATGTCGATTAGAAGGAGCCAAGCATAGAGATGAAAGGAAGGGATGAGTAAATGGGACAGACACCAAGGTTATCAGAAAAAAATTTAGGAGAGTAGATGGTTGTGGATCCAGGAAATCCATCAAGCATTTTTCTTATGCTTGATGTTGACAAAAGAGGTTTCTTCTGGGGCAGGGATGGGGGGCTGCAGATTATTCTATATCTTAGAAGGTTACCCTTTGGGGTGTGGAGCCAGCTTGGAGTCTTCTCTGTAAGTCTTTGGTCTTTGCAGCATCCTGCTTACAGTAGGCCCATGTTCAGCACTGTTCCCTCTTTTCTACATCCAGCAAGCTGTGGCTCTGGGGCCAGGTCCCTAACATGAAGTTCCTATGGTTGCTGTAGCCAATCATCACAAACATGATGACTTAAAATGGCACACTTTGTTCTCTTACAGTTCTTGGGGGTGGGGAGGGTATAAGTACAACATAGGTTTTAAGAGGGTAAAACAAAGGTGTTGGCAGGACCATATGCCCCCATCCACTCCACCACCAGCAGAGGCTCCAGGAAGAATCCCTTTCCTTATGTTTTTTCTACCTTCTAGAATAGCATTTCTTGACTCATGGTCCCTTACTTCATTGTCAAGGCCAGAATCTTCAAATATCTCTTGACTTCTTATTTACATCACCATCTCCTCCATGGTCAAATCTACCTCTTGTTTCTTCTTACAAGTACACCTGTGGTTGCATTTAGGGTCCACTTGGATAATCCAGGACACGCTTCCCATCTCAACAGCCTTAATTTAATCACATATCCAAATGTGCTTTCTCTATATAAGGTAATATTCACAGGTTCCAGGATTAGATCTTGGGTATCTTTGGGGGTCATGATTAGCCTGTCCTCTGCCATTTTGATTCAATATTCAATGTGTTTGCCACATCTTTTTCTCTGTGAAGGCTTCTTCTTGGAAATAAATTGGCTCATTGCCTGATTCACTTATGCTGAATATCAGTCAAACCACTGGGAAGGTTTCTGTTGAGAAATTTTTGTCTTTGTGGTTCCCATGAACCACTTACTTCCTTAGGCTCTGTTAAAATGTTCTAGACAAGCACAAAGAATGATTCACATTTATGTTTTATCTCATATAAATCCTTTTAATGATTCATGGGGTTTCTTACTGTGAAGTCACCTTTCTCAGAAGCTTCCTTTTCTAGGAACCTGATATGCTTTCAAATTTTCTATTGAAAAAGTGCCCTCCTGAGCCACTTCTGTTATGTACATCTAGTGAATCCCTGTCGGCAGTGACAGGAAGCTCGCTTCCGTGCGAGGGCTGACTGGCCCTGGGACACCTGTTGTGCTCGTGGTGAACGTGAGATGTCAGGCATGTGCTGCCCCTTCCTCCAGGCTGTCAGGTGGGAGGCCCAGCTGCTCCTCAGACCCAGGATCTTCATGACTTTCTGCAGAGGCATGGGGTTCCTCTCATCTTGCTTTTCATCTTCCACATGATTCACATTGTGCGAGGCTTCAACACTGGGTCCCCTGGAGAACATTTTTATTCTGTGGCCTTTTGTTAGTTCATTCAACATGTGTCTGTCGAGTGCCTACTATGTATCTGACATTTGCTGCATGTTGGAGATTTAAGGAGAAGCGAAGCACAGATCTTGCCCTCAGGATATCAAGTTGCTTAGTCAAGATATGATAATCCTGCACATTAATCATTTTTTAGTGACAAGTGACAGAAACCAAATTCCATCTGGCTTAAATTTAAACTTAAACCATACTGACTTAAACATTAACTGTGTAATGAAAAAGACTAGTGATAATATTGTGTATCAGCTGGGGTCCAATCAGAGAAAGGCTCAATCAATCAAAGGTGTCTGTGCATGCACATGCACACACACATACACACACACTAAGAGATTTATTACAAGAATTAGATCTATGCAATTTTGAAAGCTGGTTGGTTAATGAGTATATATGTATGTATATACATATGTGTGTGTATGTGTGTGTGTGTGTGTGTATGTATGTGTGTGTGTATATATATATATATATATATATATATATATATATATGAAAGTGAAAACATGAACCTGACCTCTGAGGATGGACTGGAACCTGGTCTGTCTCTTACCATCTCCAGACCATGTCAACTCCTTCCTGCAGAAGGAAAGATGGCACCCTTTGTCATGAAGCTAAACTTGCACTTGGCCCAGGAGCCAGTGAAAGTGTGAGAGAATCTGAGGGAAGGTGGAGTAGATATAAATCTGTCTGTTGCCTCACAACAACTAAAGAAAATCAGCAGATAACTGACAAAGCACATGCACTGCAGCGGAATCTGGTGCCCCTGCCCAGCCCTTTCAGGCATAAAAACAAAATGGCTGCCTTCACCTCCACCTTCTGAATGCCGTGCAAAATGTCTTTTGTGTTCCACTCTAATCAGACGTTTATAGCAAAGGGGATTCTGAGAGACAGAGTGTAGTTTAGCCAAGTCAACACATGACAAAGCTGCCCCATATCAGCATATGAAATGACTGGCTGGAGGTGTTCAAACCATTTCCTCAAAAATCTCTCAACTCTGTCTTTTTGTCTTTTGACTTCTTTCTGAGTCTCTTCTCTCAGTTCAGCTTCATAGCCCAGTGGAAAGAGAGTTTTTCTTTCTCAAGTACTGGGCTGACACTCATTGTCTCTGATTCACTCAGGGGACATAGCACTCCCATTGGGCAGCCCTGTGTCACTTATCTTTTTCTGAAGTAGGGATGTGGAGCCGGCCCTGTTTTAATTATGGCACTGAGAATATGTAAGAGGCAGTTTCCCAAGGGAAAATCAAGGCATTGGTGAAAAAAAAAGTTGATTCAACAGTAATAGTTCACTAATAAACATAGAAGACTCGGAAAGATGTTGCTCAGGGACTTCAATAAACATAGAAGACTCAGGGAAAGATGTAAGTCATGACTGTGCCAAATATGAAAGCATCTGGATGCAGACAGCAATTACTAGGCTGGCATCTGGAGACCTGTGGTGTCTGCCTGGATGGCTTGTCTGTTATTCAGCTATGTGGCCTTGGGCAAGTTGCTCAACCTCTTTGGAGCTAAATTACCTCATTTGACAAGGGAAAATGTTAACCTAGAACCATTCATTCATCAGAAAGCGATTATGAACAAGAAGCCTGTAAAGAGCTTATCATTTAATGAGGGAGATAGACAAGTAAAGTCAGCATAATGGATGCTGTACAGGGAGAAAAAGGAGTGCCTCTTGGAGCAAAGCAGGGTTCTTAGGAAAGAGCAGATGAAGGGAGTCTTTTAAAGAACAAGCAGGAGTTTATTGGCAGATGAGTTGGGGGAGCTAATTTAGTTGGTAAAGACAGTAGATGTGCAGGTGCAGAGTTGTGAAGGAGCATGTCATATTTGAAGCAAACTTCCAAGAGTTCAGAATGGCCAAGTTCAGGGCACTTATGCACAGCCAGCAAAATATAAGTTTTTTTTTAGGATCTAAGTGAGGAAAGTTTTATTGAAAGTAATAGCAAAAACCACAACTACTTTTACACCAACCTAATATTTTACTCCATGCTAAGGTGTATGGTCTTCATCTTATAAGCAGTGAGATGTGAAAGAACAGTTTTGAGCACAGGAGTCTCATGAGTGATATTTAAGAAACTAGGTGTCAATGGGGAGGAGGGAAATGAGAGCAGAGCAGGAGATTAGCTAAGAAATCATTTCCGGTATCCAGGTGACAGAGGTTGCATGCACAGACTTAGGTGGTGGTATTCTGACTGAGGTCAAGGGATATTTAAGGAGTGACTGTCAAGAGGTAGCAATTTGCTGATTGTGAGGAGGGAGGGGGAAAAGCAACCAATTCCTAGGCTCACAACCAGGGTGAAGAGGTGGGAGGCGGGGCTGCTGCCATTCAGAATGGAAAACCTAGAGGAAGAGTAGGTTGGAGAAGGGTAGAAGGGGATGTTGAGTTCAGTTTGAGGAATGTTGAATTAAAATCACTTTTAGGATGCCCAAGTGAAGAAGCCCATGAGAGCTGACACTTCTATATTATTCTGAGAGTCCTTGATTTTATGTTGAGTTCATTTCAGTTATGTAGGTTTACTTATGACATTTTCTGATTACTCAATAGGATATAAGAATACATATTTAATATATATCATGAGGATACAAGGGCTTGAGAGTGGTTGGTAGACATGATCAGCGTGTCTATTTTGATAACCCATTTTCAATGTTTAGTGGGAAGAAAAAGCATTAGCTGGATTTCATGATCTATATACTCAAAGAACTAAAATATTCCATATATTCCTAATCTCCCTTTAATTTATATCACAAAGGAAAATCATAGAGTAATAAATAATAAATGTTTAAATAGTTCTTTATAAGATATTTTATTTGCTTTTTATTATCCAAAATGACAGTGTCTATGAAGAATTATTTTGGGTAAAGAAATATGTATTTCTTCAAAATTGCTTTAGATAAGATAGTATTAGCAGTCTTCATTATGAGAATACAAAAATACCCGAAATAATCAGAACTTACATCATAGTAAAACACAATCTACAATCCCATTGCTAATCAGTCATTTTCTTTTTTAAAAAAGAGGTTTTTACTTATAGAATGTTGTATTTATCTCAAGAGAGTAGGTCTGTGCTGAGCCACAGACGTTCCTTCTAGAGTTATGTCAAGCAGTACTGTATTTTTAAATGACTGTGGAAAATGGATTTTCCTAGCATTTTAGGAGCTCCCTGTTCAAGTTGGGGGCGCTCTGTTCCCATTAACTTTGATTTGATAGAGACCATACAAATGGAACAGACTTGAACATGATTGCAGTTTCTCTTGGAAAGGTTCACTGAAGTTAAAACTCACTTTTTCTTGTGTCTCTAATTATCAGAAGTCCAGAAGACTAAATCCTTCACATTCATGTAAGTTTTCCTTTTGGACTCAAGAAGGCAAAAGGACCATTACAGATTCATCCATGATAATGTAGGGAACATCTTGTTTTCCCCGTATGTCTTTCTTTGGTTGGATTTATTAGCTTGATTGGAGCCAATATTTAGTGACTTTTGACAGATTAAAAATGTGGATTCTGTTTCTCTGTGAGGAGGAACATAAACCTGTCATGAAATTGACATGATACCCTGACACAATGTGCTTACATATTCATATATGCCAGGAGCTGTGTTTAAATGCAACTTTCTCATTATTGTTGAAAATTGAACAAATCTTTTCAACAATTATATCAAGCTGGTATACTATTTGTATTTTACAAATGAGAAAACTAAGATTCAAAGACATTAACTAACTTGTTATAAGTGACTACTAAGTCAAGTTTGTTTTTATTTAAACAATATGTTCTCTCCTTTAAATGCCCTGCACGTGTTAAACCTAGGCATACACACCATATTTTATAGGTGGTGGTACAAATCAGAAAGAGCCCTAGATTACAAGTTAAATGTGAGGAGTTCTTGTCCTGGTTTCACTACTGATCACTTAATTCCTCTACAATTTTGCATCCATGAAAAAAAAAAAATGGTATCTGTATCTGTTTCTTCTGCCTAAACTGTTGGTATGAGGAACACATGAAATAATGCTGGAGACAGAATTGGTGCTATGGAAAAAAGATTGAAAGAGTCAAAAGACAGGAATCGACATTCTATCCCAACCACTCTCTTACCAATTCTGCAACTTTGAGCAAGACGCTTCACAGTCTAAAGCTCAGTTTCCTCATCTATTAAATGGGAATATTCACTCATAGCCTGCTTATCTTACATGATAAACACTATGTAAATGAAACATGTAATTGTTAGTAAAATTTTAAAAGGTATTTATACACAGAGTTTGCAAGGTATTAGTCCTCTGGGCAGAATTTGTATTGGAGAGCAGACTATAAATTAATATATATATATATATTCAATATATGTATTAGTTTTCTATTGTGGATACAACTAATTACCACTAATTAGTGGATTAAGCAATAGAAATTTATCATCTTACAGTGTCAGTAGGTCAGGAGTCCAACACAGTTCTCACTGGGCTAAAATCAAGGCAGCAGTGTGAGCATCAGTGGGATTGTGTTGCTCAATGATGTCTAGGGGGAAAGCTGCTTCTTTGTCTTTTCCAACTTCTAGAAAGCACCCATGTTTCTTGACTCATGTCCCTTTCCTTCATCTTCAAAGCTAGCGCTGTTACATCTCTCTGACCTTTCTTCAGTTACTCAATCCCTGTCTGAACACAGCTGGGAAAGACTCTTCAACTTAAATGATTTTTATGATTAGATTGGACCTGTGTGCATAATCTGGGATACTTTCCCCATATCAAGGTCTATAAACTTAATCACATCTGCAAGTCCCCTTTGCCATCTGAGATAGCATATTCACAACTTCTGGGAATTAGACGTGGACATTTGGGGTGGGTGGGGGCATTATTGTGCCTACCACAACATGTAACATAATGAAAGTGCTAGTTACAGACTTACTAAAAGGGTGATTTTTTTCTTTTTTGCTAAATTACCCCTCATTTGATTCCTGATTGAAATTTGATCCAACATTGAGCCCTCATCACATTTAACCTGCCACAGAAATTGTATGAGACTATCAGCTTATTAACCCATCATCTCACTAATTTAGTCATTTACTGTCTTTCAAAAGATATTCTCTGATGCAGGAAAGAGATTCTCAGAAGTGCTGCCAGAGGCATCAACTATTGGAAAGAGGAAACAATACAGGAAAATTTGAACTGGAAACTTCTGAATAATATTAGAAAAATCTTATTTTTTCAGGGTCTGGGGCTGTAAGACCTAAAAGTAATGTTAGAGATCAGTGGATCCTAAGAAACTGTATTTCTGATTGCTTTTTTTTTTTTTTTTTTTTTTTTTTTTTTTTTTTTTGAGGCGGAGTCTCGCTCTGTCGCCCGGGCTGGAGTGCAGTGGCCGGATCTCAGCTCACTGCAAGCTCCACCTCCCGGGTTTACGCCATTCTCCTGCCTCAGCCTCCCGAGTAGCTGGGACTACAGGCGCCCGCCACCTCGCCCGGCTAGTTTTTTTTTGTATTTTTAGTAGAGACGGGGTTTCACCGTGTTCGCCAGGATGGTCTCGATCTCCTGACCTTGTGATCCGCCCGTCTCGGCCTCCCAAAGTGCTGGGATTACAGGCTTGAGCCACCGCGCCCGGCCTTCTGATTGCTTTTGAAGTATATTGGCCACACTCCTTGTCAACCAGACTCCACAGTTCAAAAAAAAAAAAAGTCTAGTTTAAAAACAGATGTACATCATATTTATTTTTTGAAATTTTTATTTTATTTTAAGTTCTGTGATACATGTGCAGGACATGCAGGTTTGTTACATAGGTAAATGTGTGCCAGGGTGGTTTGCTGCACCTATCAACCCATCACCTAGGTATTAAGCCCTGCATGCATTCACTATTTATCCGGATGTTCTCTGTCCTCCCACCCCAGTACAGGCCCCTGTGTATGTCGTTCCCCTCCTTGTATCTGTGTGTTCTCATTGTTCAGATCACACTTACAGGTGAGAACATGCAGTGTTTGGTTTTCTGTTCCTCTGTTAGTTTGCTGAGGATAATGGCTTCCACCTCCATCCATGTGCCTGAAAAGGACAAGATCTCGTTCTTTTTTATGGCTTCATCGTAGTCCACAGTGTATATATATATCACATTTTCTTTATTCAGTGTATCATTGATGGGCATTTGGATTAATTCCATGTCTTTGCTATTGTGAATAGTGCTGCCATGAACATATACATGCATGTATCTTTATAATAGAATGATATATATATATATAATGGGATATAGGTAATGGGATTGCTGGGTCAAATGTTATTTCCTTTTCTAGATTGTTAAGGAATCACTACATTGTCTCCCACAATGGTCGAACTAATTTATATTCCCACCAACAATGTAAAAGCCTTCCTTTTTCTTCACATCCTCGCCAGCATCTGTTGTTTCTTGTTTTTTTAATAATTGCCATTCTGACTGGTGTGTGATGTTATCTCACTGTGGTTTTGATTTGCATTTCTCTAATGATCAGTAATGTTGAGCTTTTTTCTTATGTTTGTTGGCTTTATTTCTAATTAAGACATTAGGTTTGTCAGACTTCTTGTCTTGTCATTGCTGGAACTTTGTAAGAATTGACACCAAAGTTAAATTGAACTTATCCAAATTTAATTCAGTGCTTGGTTGTGTCTTTTCCCAGTATCAATTACAGTGAGATTCTTGTTTCCCTTTATCTAGACAGTAGGTTCCTGTTGATATAAACTAATGCCATATCTGATTCTCCCTACTCAGCCTGGGGGATTAGGGAGACTATAGTTGGGGTTTTACCTAGATGGTGGAGTTTTGGGAGATCCATGACTCTACCAAGCTATGGGGCCCATAGGAATGAAAGCATCATCTAAAACCAAAGGTTGTTTGTGTGTGTATGTGTCTTTACCTTTGCATGTGCATGTTTTTATGTGTCTTGGAAGCAGTGTGGGGTTTAAGGCCAGAGAGTAGTGTTCAAACTAACTCCATAAAGGGAAAAGCTTGGGAGGGACATTTCATAAGCTAGAACACAAGCCAAGGAACTGAAGGCCATCCAGAGTGGTACAGCTACTGGTGACAGATCATGTTAGTCAGGAGAAGGCAGAGGATTCTTTTATATTAATACACAGTATGCAACAGAAATGATGACTAATCTCCATGTAAGAGCAATCCTGTGGTTTGGGCAAATGGCAAGAAATTCTAGGAAATGGTGATAAAAGCTGAAGTCATGTGGGTCACAGTATCTTCCTTCTATGCAGTTAGTCCTTTAGGACCATGACTCCCTGCTAGGGCTCATGAACAGAATTCAGACTCTTGGCGAGGGTTCTGCAAAGGCTGGTCAGTGAGACAGTTTCCAAGACAGGAGGTGATAGGATTCAGGGCATGTTTTTCTACCCATGGGTAAATAACAATGCCAATCCAAAAGTCAAAACTGAAGCCTAGTAACAGTGTGGGAGCCAAAAGGATGGGAGGTGGAGAGAAGGCCACAGCTCAGTGCAAATGTGCTGATGGAATCCTGGAAACCTGGATGGATCCCACAAACAATGCCAAAACCCTTTCCAGAAAATCCCAGTGTGCTTGTTTCCTGGGTGAGGGATGGCTCACCAGAGGAGCTGGACTGAATGAGTCTGGGTGAAGGACTGCAGTACTTGCAGCTCCATGAATGACGAAGGCAGGATCTATGAGCAGAGCCCATAGATCTATGTCCACAGCTGTCTTTTTATTCCATGGAACCAGAATAGTCTCACCCTCTTCAGCTTCTTGTAATGGAGTCTCTCCTTCCAGCACTTCACTGAAACTGCTTCTTTGAGGATCACAAGAGCTTCCCAATAGGTAAATCCAGAAGATTTTTCTCAACTTCCATTTTCTTTTTGCTTCAATCAACTTGATTGGCCAAGCCCTTCTTACTTGACATTTTTTCTTCCAATTCTTTTTTCTTTTTTTCTTTGAGATGGCATCTCACTCTGCTGCCCAGGCTGGAGTGCAGTGGCACAATCTTGGCTCACTGCAACCCCTCCCCCCAAGCTCAAGCTATCCTTCCTCCTCTGCCTCCCAAGTAACTGGGATCACAGATGTAGCTGGGATCACAGATGTGGTAGCACATTAGCTACCACACCCAGCTAATTTTTTTTTTTTTTTTTTTTTTTTTTTTTGTATTTCTAGCAGAGACGAGGTTTCACCATGTTGCCCAGACTGGCCTTGAACCCTTGAGATCACCCACTTCAGCCTCCCAAAGGGATGGAATTATAGGCATGAACGACTGTGCCCAGCTCCAATTCTTTCTTGTTCTCCACATCTTTGGTTAATTACTCTCTCATCTAGGAGAGCATCTCTTTCTCATTGCAAGAACCTCTTTCTCAAATGCAAGAACATTTGGGGGTTCTTAAGACTTTGCCCTTGAAGACTTGATCTTCTCCACTTTTACTCTATTTTCCAAGATTTCAGTTATTCTCATGGCTTCAATTATTTGTTCTGCATGGATGATTGCAGAGTGTATACCATCAGGCTTGACTTTTCTCTGTTCTTTTCAGGCCCATGTAGGAACTTTGTTTGGGAGCAAAATAATGATATATATAATATATAATGAAATTAGTATGTTTGAATTTAAATTAAGAAGATCCAATCTCTGAGAGAAGCTGTGCTGTATCCCCAAATAGGCAAAAACAGTGAAATTTACAGAGAAATTAATTCAACACAAATGGGCTTCTTTAAGATAGAGTGGATTTTTTTTTTTTTTTCAATAAATTTGACCACAGAAACTGAATATATATCTCCTTCACACGAAGAAGTTCCCCACGAATTCAGTTCCCCTGATAAATTTCATCACCTTTATCAGGATGCAAGATTTTCTCATTAGACTTCCCCTGCTTTGGTCTTGTCTATTAAGGGGTGAGGGCCCTTCTAAATATCCAGGATTGTTACATAGCAGGAATGTCCACAAGAAATGAGTGTGAACCCTGCTCCAAGACAGTCATTCTCTTCATTCTTTGTATAATACAGCATCAGGTTCTTGTTTCTCACCATCCAAGCCTTCCTGTCTGTATAGTTCTTTAAAAATTGCTCCTCCGCTGTCTCTCTCTTCTCCTCATTGGATCATCTTAGAGGTAAAAGCCCTGGGAAAATGCCTCTTAGAAGGGAAACTGCAGCTGACACTGAGGTTGGCAGTTCACATTAATAAACTTTTGGCAGTTTCAGTGTTGACTAGGGGGTATTAGTGCAAGAGAAAATACACAGAACAAGGTTAATATTTTTAGCTCTAAACCTTCTAGATATGTTTTATGCACGCTTGGTAGAAAATCAATTACTATTAGAGTTATCACCAGGACAGCAAGGGCACCAAATAAGGTAATTTAGACCATCAGACCACCCCAACAACAAATGACAAGGTCTTGGAAATGAGGGGAGGTGGAATTATATGCCTAATTTGGGCAGGAATGTAGGTAAATTGATAAGCCTGCCAAGGGGATGAGACTGGGCAGGAATTTGTGAGGATACAAAACAAGAAATATAGACTAGAATGATTCTTGGGTTTTATACAAATATATAATAAAACCAGCACTGAGCACATAATGTCAAGCACTCTTCTGAATATGTATTGTCCAATTCTCACAGCAGTTCTCTAAGTGACAAAGTATATCCATTTTACAAAGGAGATATTGAGGCACAGAGTAAGTAGCAGAGCTGGGTCTTTGAACTCAGGCACTAGATCTCATAATCTTAATTGTTACACTACGATCCCTGTAAATCAAAGACTGAGAGTCAGATAACTTCTGGGGCTCTTTCATCATTAATAAATGATGTGACTGTCTTAGCTTGGGCTGCTATCACAAAATACCCTAGACTGGATGGCTGAAATAACAGACATTGATTTCTCACAGTCCGGAGGCTGGAAGGCCCAAATCAAGATACTGGCTGATTCAATTTCTGAGGAAAGCTCTTCCTGGTTTACAGATAGCTGTCCTCTGGCTGTGTCCCCACATGGTGAGAGAGGAAGCTCTGATGTCTCTTCTTCTTATAGGGACATTAATTCCTCATGACCTCCACTAAACCTAATTACTTCCCAAAGACCCCATTTTTTGCTACCATCACACTGAAGGTGAAGACTTCAACATATGAACTGGGGAAGTGGAGGTGGAGACATAAACACTCCGTCCATAACAGTGACTGTGTTTTCTCATGGTATAATCTGTTTTGCATGGTTGACAGTAGGGCCTGGAGGACACTGTAGAAGAGCAGACAGAGATTCAGGCGGGACTGCTTGGTGCCATGCGTAAGCCAGCCCAGGAATGGAGCAATCTGAGCAGCCCACTGCCTGGATTTCCCTCCTTGCCCTTCATGTCATCCTGGAGACTTGAGCCCTCCTCCGGGAGGGAGAAGAACAAGGGTTAGGATTAGCACTGCTCACTTGAAACTTCATGTAAGTAACTGATAAATTGAACATATATGACTCATGACAAAATCAAAATGCAACATTTTTATTTCTGCCATTCTTTTATATTTTATTCAGTGGGGGCAATCTTCTTTTGCCTCCAGAGAAAGACTCCAGAAGGTTCCCATGGTTTCTGCCCATTCTTATTTAATGGATTAATGGGACAACACTCAATTTAAGTGGTAAACAGTATAATTTTAGTATTTAGAATGCCAAGCTCCATATAACAGGTACTACTTCAGTGAGTCCTTATGACTCGAAAGAGAACATCTCATATTTTCTCCACAGAAGTCTATCTAACAGCAAAAGAGAGAAATAGGTGTATTCCTGTGAGGAGGGTCTAGTGTGGGTTCTGGGAGTGTAATCCTTGTGTAGATGCAGCATGTAAAAGTTTTCTTTGATAGTTTATATTTTAACTTAAAAGTTTGTATCAGTCGTTTACTTATCTCCATTATGTACCAGTATTTAAGAATGATACAGCATTAAAAACAATTAACTGGGAAAATTATTATACATCTCTTTTCCCTCACTCCCAATCTCTGAGTGTAGTTCAGAGTCTAATAAAACACTTCATGCTGGCCCCGTGGTGTTGTTATTCCCTCAATCTACTGCCTGCCTCCAGCCTAAAATGTCCAGCTCAGGCACAGACGCCAAATTTTAATATCTATTTAAAGTCTGTGATAGACACATAGCTTTCTGTTGTGTATCTTTATTTTAAATAAAAAAAAAACATTATGGGTACATAGTAGGTGTATGTATTTATGGGGTACATGAGATGTTTTGATACAGGCATGCAATGCTTAAAAATTGCATCATGGAAATGAGGTGTTCATCCCCTCAGGCATTTATCCCTTGAGTTACCAACAATCCAATTATACCCTTGTAATTTAAAATGTACTATTAAGTTATTTTTGACTATAGTCATCCTGTTATACTATCAATACTATACTTTCTGGATTTCTTTATAAGCTTAAAATGTTTCATATTCATAAAACATGAATAAAATAAAAATTAAAGCAAAATTCTCCCAAAGTACTATCTATGAATCCAAACTTATCTCCTTATGCTTCTCTTATAGTTTATTGAATAGAGTGTGAAAATTTATATCAAAGTTTTACTTACTGCATTCCCTGTCATGCAATTTTATCGTTCTCATTTCTGCTTGTCCGAGTCTCACCCTTTTTGTGAGACTCAATTTAAATTTCATCTCCAACAGAAAACCGTGCCAGATGTCCTTAATCCTCATTAATTACTTTCTCTTCTTCTTTTTTATGTTTTTGTGACTTAGAATGCCAAGTATTTTATTTTTAAGCTTATAAAATTTGAAAACAAGATAGTCTAAGTTAAATAATTTAGTATCCAAAGCTGAATGTGCTCATTTAGAGCTTTTTCTCTGCTTGAAAATACAAAAACAACTTCCTAAAACCCCTAGGTGAGAATACCTCTGTTTGGATGATCTGTGATTAGATGAACTGTTGGTAACATTCCTTTTTTCCTTAGTGAAGGTTTCAGAAATTCTGGAATAGATGCATTTTTCTAACCTCACACAGACTATTTTATTCCAAATGTCTCCTGAGAGGCATACACCACATACAGGAATCCATTTCCATCCTTCTTAGATTCTTATGCTTCAAAAATCCGTGAGAAAATGCCCACCATACTTTGTTCACCAACAGGAAGAAGATTGGATTAGCATTGAGTTGTAAGTGCCTTCTAATTGTCTTAATGAGTTCTGTTAAAGAAAAAAAAATCAATGATACTTGTTAAAGCATGGGAAGAAAGCCTTTATTAGGAGCATTGAGATAGGTACAGCGACCACTGCAAAGATGTCTTGCACTGGAAGAGATTGGGTTTAATTATGAATACAGTATGGGCAAATGGGAATTTATAGCCATAGAGCAGGGTGTGGGGTAGTGGATGGACAGTTACTAGGGGAAACATCAGGGTAAGGGGGATTCTGACTAAACCGACCTAACAGGATTCTTCCTGAAGACAGGCCAGGGTGAGCAAACATCACCCGAGGGATGGTGGAGGATGCAGAACTTGATCAGATATCAAGGGTGATCAGATACTGAGGGTGGGGAGAGTCTTGCTAAGCTGACTTAAGCAGGCTCTTTGCTATCACTGTATTTTATAAGGAAGTGCACAGATGGGCCTAGGAGAAGGTTCAAAGGCCTGCTTCAAGTTTGGCCAAGCAAGGAACCTTTGTCAGTTCACTCATGCAGATGTGATCAGGTATCAGGAACTTGGTTTTGTCTAGCACAGGAAGCTGCTTCTCACTCTTGTGCGGTCTATTATCACTGGAATTGTGGTAGGATGTTGCCCTTAGATAAACCAAATACTGACTCTTTGTTATGAAGCTGCTTGAAGAGCTTTTCCCCTGCCATGGCACGGGAGGCTGAGCTGAGGAACAGAGGAGTAAATGGTCCCAGCTGCTCAAGGGGTCAACAGTGGTGGGTCTTACTTGGGCCAATCAATTCCTTTGCTAATACTTGGGACAGTCAATTCCTTTGCTAAACAGCTGAAATATGTACTAACTGGTCTATTCTTGCATCCCAATCTGCCTCTCCTGGTTATCTTTGTCTTGTTCTCTCTTTCCCTCCCTAATTAGCTTGTAAGTGCCAGAGTAGATATTTTAAAAGTGTTGGAACAAGTAAATGAATTATATGAGAAAGATAGTTAGCCAAACATTATATCAATTGCTTTCGTGAAGATGGGTGGGAGATGGTTCATATTAACGTATATTGCTTGCCAGGTGAGTCTTTGCAGGAAATCATTGAGTGTCTCTTCTTTGCACTTGAAATGTAGCAATGTGCAAAACAGATGGTGGTGGTGGTGATGATGATGAAACCATATCTTGTCCATTTGGATGTGGTAATAAGTACTTCTCATCAGCCGTGTCTTACCTGGGCACTCATTGAATCTCGGCATATTGAAACGTTTCCCGTAGTAGAACTCAAAGCAATTAGCTCATTGAGCGCCATGATTAGATACATTAAGGCTGTTACTTGGCTATCAGAAATAAGTGCTATCTCTAGGGCTGGGCGTGGTGGCTCACGCCTGTAATCCCAGCACTTTGGGAGGCTGAGGCGGGCAGATCACCTGAGGTCAGGAGTCCAAGACCAGCCTGGCCAAAATGGTGAAACCCCGTGTCTACTAAAAATACAAAAATTAGCTGGGCATGGTGGCACGTGCCTATAATCCCAGCTACTTGAGTGGTTGAGGCAAGAAAATTGCTTGAACCCCGGGAGACAGAGGTTGCAGTGAGTGGAGATCACGCCACTGTACTCCAGCCTGGGCGACAGAGCGAGATTTGAGACTCCATCAAAAAAAAAAAAAAAAAAAAAAAAAAAAGAAAGAAAGAAAGAAAAAGAAAAAGAAGTAAGTGCTATCTCTTAATCTCCTACGCAAGTGATTGGTAGGAATTCACCCTCTTATGAGATTGTCTGATTAGGCTTTTGCTGAGAATGTATACTATTGCATGTGGGGCACAGTTTTGCATTCTGGAGCAGACCACAGTGCCAAAATTCTAAAAAGAGGAACTCCATGATAAAGAAGAAGCAAAATGTAAGAACCATACCAAGAGATACAATAACAGAGTAAGAGCAAGAGGGAATGGTGTCGCATCTCCAGTAGCAGAATAATCCGGTGTGAAACAGTTCCTTCTAATGCAAAGGTTGTGGTTTCAAGTTTTTAAAAATCATGTTTTTCTTGTTTATAAAGTAATACATCCTATTAGAAATATTAGGAAATTACTAAAAGAGAATTAATGTAGGGGCTGATTCTGGATATAAATGGATTCTGGATATGAAAGTGAAAACAGCTTGCTTGTTTCTCTCCCTTAATGATGGGGCTGATACTGCATATAAATTCCAATTAGAAATAGATAGTAAGTGGTCCCTCCTAATTTCTCCTGGAAACTTTCCCTATCAGGTAAAGATTCATACTTTATTTTTCTATGTATAAGGTACCCGCCTTGAGAAAAAGTGCAAAATCTGTTATTCATTATTTTAAAAAGCTGTAAAGCATGTATTTTTCTTTAATTCTTTACATGTATCTTTATAGAAAGGTTGAAAAACACAAAAATGAATAAAGTTAAAATGATCGTTAATCCCACTATTGCTAACATGCTAGTATTTTGATGCATTTATATACAGATCACGTATATGCATATGCATATATGCCACATACATTCCAACATATAAGTGAAGAATTATAACTGTATGGAAAATGTTTAAAATGTAATGCAAACAGAAAAAAGCAGGATAAAAAACCTTTTACATGGCTTGATCTCTTTAAAATTGTTCAGCATCATGTACTTAATAACTTCATGATAGTTTCCCATTTGGATGTGAACTGATAACCTTTTCAGAAAGAATGGAACCACTCTTAATAAATTCAGGGAATTCTCTCTATTATGAAATGAGGGGAGCTTTTCTACTTATTGTTTCTCCTCCTCTTGATAATTCCATCTCTTTTTGTAGCACTTTCAATCATCCAGATCACGTAACAGAAAATGTATTACCTGTAGAGGTTTTAGAATTGGATACCAATATCAATATTTTAATAGTCAATATTCAGAATATTAACATCAATATTCTGAAGGTAAAATTAGAAAATGTGGAGAGTCACAGGCTTCCTTCATGTAGTTAGAACTTCAAATATTAAAACATAGCTGGGAGTAGTGGTTCATGCCTGTAATCTTAGCACTTTGGGAGTCTGAGGCAGGAGGATTTCTTGAAGTCAGGAGTTTGAGACCAGCCTAGCAATATAATGAGACTTCGCTTTTCTGAAGAAATTAAAAAAAAAAAAAAAAAAAAAAAAAAAAACACAGCTGGGTGTGGTGGCCCATGCATTTAGTCCCAGCTACTCACGAGGCTGAGGCAGGAGGATCACTTGAGCTTGGAAGATCGAGCCTGCAGTGAGCTGTGATCACACCACTGCACTCCAACCTGGATGACACACACAGTGAGATCCTGTTTCAAAAGAAAAAATAAGAAAAGTAAAAACAGCTTGCTTGTTTCTCTCCCAGTACCTGATAAAATAGGAGATACATTTCTCTTGACAATGACATCTTAGAGTCATGATCAAATACCTCCTTAGTCCTATAACACAAATAAATGGAAAAATATTCCATGCTCATGAATTGGAAGAATCAATATCCTCAAAATGGCCATAGTGCTCAAAGCAATTACTGGGTATAAATCCAAAGGAAGATAAATTATTCTATCAAAAACACCCCTGTATTTGTATGTTCATCACAGTGCTATTCACAATAGCAAAGACATGGAATCAACATAGGTGCATATCAATGGTGGATTGGATAAAGTAAATGTGGATGTACACACCATGGAATACTATGCAGCCATAAAAAAAGAAAGAAGTCAGGTCATTGGCAGCAACATGGATGCAGCTGGAGGCCATTATCCTAAGCGAACTAATGCAGGAACAGAAAACCAAATACCACATGTTCTCCATAATAACTGGGAGCTAAACACTGAATGCACATGGATATAAAGATAAGAACAATACACACTGGGGACTACTAGAAGGGGGAGGGGTAGAGCATGGCATAGACTGAAAAACTACTTATTGGATACTATGCTCATTACCAAGATGACGGGACAATTCATATCACAAACCTCATCATCATGCAGTATACCCATGTAACAAACCTGCATATGTATCCCTTGAATTTCATGTATATATATATAATACAAATATAAAATTTAAATATAAATATATTTATATATATAAATAATATATATAATTATTATTTAGAGTCCTAGACTCTGTGATTCCCCAAAGCCAGTGCACAGATCAAAGTAGCTATAGACTGACACTTCAGGGAGGCTTTTAAAAAGGACCGACTCTTGGACCCTGGTTCGGTATGTCTAGAGTGGGACTGGAAGTCTGTATTTTATGAAGTTTCCCAAGTGATTCTGATGAATAATCCAGTTTGAGAACCACTGCCCTGGGAGCTGTAGTGTAATCCAATTATTTCCTGGCAACCAGAAGGGAAGAGGTGAAGATGGAGCTTGATTTATTGTATGAAACATGGATTCCCCAGAGAGGGTCTCCCTGGAAGACATTTAAAAAATCTATTTCAAGATAGTTATTAATATTTTCTTGATTGTCATTCTAAAGCCATAGCAAAGATTTGATGAACTTTGCAGGTCACTTCCAACCATTCAATTTTATAAAATTGTGCGTAGTTCTATAAATGTTGCAATGATCTTTAGAAAAAATTTTCCCTCTAGTAAAGAGTGCATTTACTTCCCACCCATTAAGCTAAGCAATCATGGCATGTTCACACCCCTGAGCACATTTAGTTCTTGATAGAAAATGAGACATTTAGTTTACTGCGGGCACTTAAAGTCACTGGAGATTTTGTGATGACTTTTCATTTCTCAAAAAAAAATCTATATTAAACATAAAACTAATATTTATTTCCTTCATTTTTATATAGTTTGCTTTGTAAATATATAATCGTTTTTCCAATTTTACACAATAAATGACTTGTTTTGAACAGATGCCTCACTTTAATAGGATCTTATGTTCTCTGAGTATTTTCATTTTTTTTTTTTTTTTTTTTTTTTTTTTTAGTACTTTAAGTTCTAGGGTACATGTGCACAACATGCAGGTTTGTTACATATGTATACCTGTGCCATGTTGGTGTGCTGCACCCATTAACTTGTCATTTACATTAGGTATATCTCCTAATGCTATCCCTCCTCCGTACCCCCTCCCCACAATAGGACCCGGTGTGTGATGCTCCCCTTCCTGTGTCTAAATGATCTCATTGTTCAGTTCCCACCTATGAGTGAAAACATGCAGTATTTGGTTTTCTGTTCTTGCGACAGTGTGCTGAGAATGATGGTTTCCAGCTGCATCCATGTTCCTACAAAGGACACAAACTCATCCTTTTTTATGGCTGCATAGTATTCCATGGTATATATGTGCCACATTTTCTTAATCCAGTCTGTCACTGATGGACATTTGGGTTGATTCCAAGTCTTTGCTATTGTGAATAGTGCTGCAATAAACATACGTGTGCATGTGTCTTTATAGCAGCATGACTTATAATCCCTTGGGTATATCCCCAGTAATGGGATGGCTGGGTCAAATGGTATTTCTAGTTCCAGATCCTTGAGGAATCGCCACACTGTTTTCCACAATGGTTGAACTAGTTTACAGTCCCACCAACAGTGTAAAAGTGTTCCTATTTCTCCACATCCTCTCCAGCACCTGTTGTTTCCTGATTTTTTAATGATCACCATTCTAACTGGTGTGAGATGGTATCTCATTATGGTTTTGATTTGCATTTCTCTGATGGCAAGTGATGATGAGCATTTTTTCATGTGTCCGTTGGCTGTATGAATGTATGAATGTCTTCTTTTGAGAAGTGTTTGTTCATATCCTTTGCCTACTTTTTGATGGGGTTGTTTGTTTTTTTTTCTTTTAAATTTGATTGAGTTCTTTATAGGTTGTGGATATTAGCTCTTTGTCAGATGAGTAGATTGCAAACATTTTCTCCCATTCTGTAGGTTGCCTGTTCACTCTGATGGTAGTTTCTTTTGCTGTGCAGAAGCTCTTTAGTTTAATTAGATCCCATTTGTCAATTTTGGCTTTTGTTGCCATAGCTTTTGGTGTTTCAGTCATGAAGTCCTTGCCCATGCCTGTGTCCTGCATGGTATTACCTAGGTTTTCTTCTAGGGTTTTTATAGTTTTATGTCTAACATTTAAGACTGTAATCCATCTTGAATTAATTTTTGTATAAGGAGTAAGGAAAGGATCCAGTTTCAGCTTTCTACTTATGGCTAGCCAATTTTCCCAGCACCATTTATGAAATACGGAATCCTTTCCCCATTTCTTGTTTTTGTCAGGTTTGTCAAAGATCAGATGGCTGTAGATGTGTGGTATTATTTCTGAGGGCTCTGTTCTGTTCCATTGGTCTATATCTCTGTTTTGGTACCAGTACCATGCTGTTTTGGTTACTGTAGCCTTGTAGTATAGTTTGAAGTCAGATAGTGTGATGCCTCCAGCTTTGTTCTTTTGACTTAGGATTGTCTTGGCAATGCGGGGTCTTTTTTGGTTCCATATGAACTTTAAAGCAGTTTTTTTCAATTCTGTGAAGAAAGTCATTGGTAGCTTAATGGGGATGGCATTGAATCTATAAATTACCTTGAGCAGTATGGCCATTTTCACAATATTGATTCTTCCTATCCATGAGCATGGTATGTTCTTCCATTTGTTTGTGTCCTCTTTTACTTCACTGAGCTGTGGTTTGTAGTTCTCCTTGAAGAGGTCCTTTACATCCCTTGTAAGTTGGATTCCTAGGTATTTTATTCTCTTTGAAGCTACTGTGAATGGGAGTTCATTCATGATTTGGCTCTCTGTTTGTCTGTTACTGGTGTATAAGAATGCTTGTGATTTTTGCACATTGATTTTGTATCCTGAGATTTTGCTGAAGTTGCTTATCAGCTTAAGGAGATTTTGGGCTGAGACAATGGGGTTTTCTAAATATACAATCATGTCATCTGCAAACAGGGACAATTTGATTTCTTCTTTTCCTAACTGAATACCCTTTATTTCTTTCTCTTGCCTGAATACCCTAGCCAGAACTTCCAACACTATGTTGAATAGGAGTGGTGACAGAGGGCATCCCTGTCTTGTGCCAGTTTTCAAAGGGAATGCTTCCAGTTTTTGTCCATTCAGTATGATATTGGCTGTGGGTTTGTCATAAATAGCTCTTATTTTTTTGAGATATGTTCCATCAATACGGAATTTATTGAGAGTTTTTAGCATGAAGGGTTGTTGAATTTTGTTGAAGGCCTTTTCTGCATCTATTGAGATAATCATGTGGTTTTTGTTTTTGGTTCTGTTTATATGCTGGATTTCGTTTATCAATTTGCCTATGTTGAATCAGCCTTGCATCCCAGGGATGAAGCCCACTTGATCAATCACCTTAACCAAAGATGTAATGTATTCTATAATATATAAAGTGCTGTGTCCCAAATTTTCAGTCATTGTAACACTCTACCTAGAGAAATTACTACTGTAGTGGAAAGTTGACAGTTTCAGCTCTACACCACTTTTGCCTGCTGTGGGGATCTTGTCCAAAACGAGTGGCCCTGGTGAGTCTGTCAATTAGTATATCTACTGCTTTGTTCCCAGGGGTGAGCATGTGATCTCAGGTGGACCAATTATAACAGCCTATCATTCTTGGAGCAGTAATTGGCTTAGAAATGAGCATTTAAAAGATCAACCTGTTGTTGGGTGAGAGAATTATCCTTTTTTAAAAAATAAAAATGCTCCTGAATTGGCTGAACTGGAAGAATGTGACTCCAGGTCAATTAGAAGTAGTTTTTCCTACCAAATGATGAGAGTTTGCTTGAATAAGAATGTGAGTATTTGGAGAGAGGCAGAAAGTTGAGACTGGGAAAAGAAACTTATGACGTTCTAGATCTAATTGCATTGACTACTGAACTTCCAGCAATGTGAAGTTCCTGAATTTGTTTTTTAATAAGTGAATTTAATTGACAAACAAATTGAATTGAATTACACACACACACAAAATCTTGGCTAATGCAATTATTTCCTTCATTTTCCAGATGAGTAAATTGAAACCCAGAAAGGCTAAGTAACTTGAACTATTTCATAAGTAAGTCAGACTCAAACTCATGTCCTAACACTCTAAAACCTTTGTTCTTTATATCATGCTTTCATTCCTCAGCATCTACTAAAGAAGTCTGGTATTCAGGAAAAACATGACCTCATAAATAGATCAAATATGGCTGAGAATGATCTTACACAAAATACAAAGTTAGCTGAATTGCTTTTGATCCAAATTTATGGGGGGTCTTTGCAAAATTACAAGGGTCTAAGGTGTCAAACATTAAAAAATAATAGGGTAAGTACTTAAAATGAGAATTTAAATTTTATGTTATCCAAAAACATGTACATTTGATTCAGTAGTTCTTCAGAATTTTAAGTAAGTTTTGTTAAATTATGGGCAGCCGACACAAACCAATAATGCACAAATCTACCCATGTTCTACTCTGTAGGCTAGCAGAGATACCCTGTTGCAAGTTAACATTTTACAAATGGCAGGCCCTCATAACCTACCCTTAAAGTGGTGGGCTAGTTTGAATGACTAAAACGTGTGTATGTGGAATTTTTCAATCAGACAAAGTGATGTAAAGAGAAAATGAAGTCTCCTTTACCATCTGAAGTTCACCTTTACCATAGTGACAAATTAAAACTTGTTTCTTCAGGGTCCCATTATACCTGGAAGTGTTCTTTGGTTTTCCTTTTTTTCTCCTAATCTACCTCTGTTCTTCTTTGACAGAATACTTTCCTATGAGAAAGAATCTGAAGAGCATCATGTTTAATTCTTGTACATTTAAGGAAGTATTAAAGGAAATAAATACAGGAGAAAAGTGAACTGCTAAACATGCCTGAATACATCCTGTCATTAATGTCTGGATTTTATTTTTTACTTTTAATACATATGTTAAAATTTTTAATGTAATAATTAATGTATAAAAATCACAATAACATTTATATAAGTTATATAAGGCACATCTGTGACTCCATCACTGATCTTAACTCAGTCAGCCCTTTCAAGAATGTGATTGTCCCCAAGCCCAGCCTGTGCCTCCGCTTTAAGAGGTACCTAACTCCTCTCCTGAATTTTATGCTTGTCATTCTCTTACATTTTTAGAAGTAGTTTAGTTCTTTTTAATTAATGTTTCTCTAACAATAGCATTGTATACTTTTGCTTGATTTTGAACATTCTATTTGTATCATGCTATATGTCATTTTCTATGACTTATTTCATTTCACATTATGTTTCTAAAATGTATTTTTATGCTTGTGAGTAGCTTTAGTTCATTCATTTTTAGGTTGTGTAATATTCCACTGTATAATTATTCTATACTGTAATTCATTTAGTCACTCTCCTGTTGTTGGAAATTGAAAGGTTTTTTTCTTTTTTTTTCAATTTTTGCTGATACAAAGGATACTGTGATACATGTTCTATTCATTTCTCTTGGTATACATGTCCAACAATTGTTCTAGTTTCTAGGGTACCTAAGAGTGGAATTGCTTGGTCTTTGCATGTAAACTATTTAACTAGTTATGAAGGTGTCAAACTGTTTTCCAAAGTGATTAAATTGATTTATATTCCCATCAGACGTGTATGAATATCCATTGATTCAAATCTTTACCAATGTTTGGCAATGTCAGACTTCTGTATTTTTGTACATTTAGTCTTTTACAGGTGTACTCTCTTCCTGATGTCTATTCTGTTCTGGTCAATAAATTTGACTCTGTGTCTATACCACACAGTATTAATTATTCTACCTTTGACTTTTTTTTTTTTTTTTTTTTTGATAGAGTCTTGCTCTGTGGCCCAGGCTAGAGTGCAGTGGTGTGATCTCGGCTCACTGCAACCTCCGCCCCCTGGGTTCAAGTGATTCTCATGCCTCAGCCTCCTGAGTAGATGGGACTATGGGCCCACGTCACCATTCTAGGCTAATTTTTTTTTTTTTTCATTTTAGTAGAGATGGGGTTACACCATGTTGTCTACACTGGTCTTGAACTCCTGAGCTCAGGCAATCTACCCACTCTGCCTCCCAAAGTGCTAGGATTACAGGCATGAGCCACTGCTCTTGGCTGACTTTTTATGTAAGTTATCTTAACAACAAATTATCAATGTTCTCAAAATACACTATTGGGATTTTGCTTTTCAAAAGAGGCCAATGCTACCTCAATCACAACTTTCAAACCTACTAGCTCAAGATTCAATATCCTTTTCCTGGAGTCAGACAGTTGGCCCTGCCAGATTGCTGTGCACTATCTCAGCGTATGATAGGACAATATTGGAGGTCCCAGATGTCTGTTCCTTCTGCCTCCAAGAGGCATCCTGGTCAACACCATGTTGGCAGGTCAAAACATGTGCTGCTTGGCCATTTGCCCTTTTATGCATGATCCTGTAAGTATCTGTAAGCCACCACTTACTTATCTACTCTCCCAATTATGAGTACCCAGGTTACCTCCAGTTGCTGGACACTACAAACCACCCCATCATCTTTGTGCATATATGCTTACAAACCTGTGTGAGGATTTATTTGAGATATATGCCCAGGAATGAAATGGCTGGGTCATAGGTTATGTAGATATTTTACCTGCTTAAATAAGAACAGCAGCACCAATGTACACTTTCACATTACTCAACATCTTTACCTATGTTTCTCTGCATGCACAGGTATAATGTCTGGGAATTACAGTTTTGGCCTTACTCACACAACCCTCCCGAAAATAATTTCTCAACTCTAGTCCCCATACACCATGAAAAGGGCCTTTCCTTATGACAATGCGGACTTGTGCTGCTTTGTACCACCAGGTCCCTGTCTATCTTTCTGCTTCCTCCCTATGCATGAGGCACCTCACCCTCAAATTTGGGGAGATCTTGTCCAATTTAAAAATTCTACTACTCAATCATGCTAAAATAGAAAGATATGATTGATTTTGATGAGTATCAATATTTGGGATGGGAAGAAGAGATGAACTTTTTTTTTTTTAGATGGTTAGAAACAACTAAATAGAACATTAAGAAATGTGAGCAAGCACTAGAGTGGTGCCAAAATTGTTCTTCGCTCTGATCCCTCCATTTAACAGAACTGTAAAGCCCTTCCCAGTCTCTTCAGCTGGCAGGGCTGCGGGATTCCATGGGCTGTAGCACCTCATCGCCTGCTGTAGGCTCCATGACTCATCTCCAGTCTGCCATCTTGTGGTCCTTCCTGTTGCTGCATTCATACTGGTTTACCCAGAGATTAACAGTGGATTTAGACTCCACATAGCTTGCATCACTGCTCACGTCTCCGTGTAACTCACAATAAAGAGACTTTGGCATCAAGTGTGAGCTTAGGGGTAGAAGAAGGGTATATGTTAGGAGGTGGGAGCGGAATCAATTCTTCAAAGCTTAAGGATGTAAGTCATAAAGACGTTTCCTCGAGCCACTGTTGATTCATTGTTACAGATTCATTATTGCGTTTTCTGCAACACTAAGAAACCATTATTTCTACTAACTTTATAAAAAACATACAAGTAAAGAACAAGTGAAAATCTAGATTTTTTTTTTATGAACTATGTATACCTTCCTGGAAAATCTGAAGACAAAGACTGTGTTTTACTATTTTCATTTTTGCCCCTACAGTTTCTAGCATAGGCTTGGCACCCTGTAAATATTCAATAAATGTTTGTTGAATGAGTGAATGAATTGATTCTCCTACCAGTCTGAGCTATCAGTTATGTCTCTGTGGCTAGATGGACACCGTGTCTTTCATCCCTGCCAAGAGTTCAACTGAATTCAAGTTTATAAATGGAAATGTGTGTGTATGAAGGAGTTAAAACAATTCATAAAATATAAAGTTTTAAAAACTACTTTTCCTAGACATAATTATTGTTAATAATTAGGTATTTATCTTTCTAGACCTCTTCAATATTTCTATGTATTTACATATGTAAATATACAAATGTATATACACATGTAGATTTATTAAAACGTAAAAGGGTTTTCTTTGGGAAATAGTTCTTGAATTTGCGTATTTTTCTTACAGTTAATATGTGTAGGAGATGATTCCATGTCCATATGTAGAAGTCTGTAGCATTCTATTTAGCAGATGCATAGCATTTCATAGTATAAATGTCTCATAATGTTAAAATCATTTCCCCTTTAGTGGAAATCTTTGTTCTTACAATGTTTTCCTGTACAATTCTTGGCCATGAAACTTGGTGCACAATTGTGTCTTTCTATAGGTCAGAGTCCAAGAAGTGGGGTTGTTGGTCAAAGTATATATTGTGTTTAAAATTTTTCACGAATACTCCTACATTTATTATGAATTGATACAAAGGCTTTTTCTCATGAGTTAAGATTAATAAGAAATACTGAAATCAGTGTTTTTGTTTTAATTTTTAGGGATGTGTTTGATATGATCCCAAATAATGTGGCTGACTGAACTTCCTGCTTCCTAATCATTTGTATATCTTCTAGATACTTCTATATATGCTGGCTTAAAAAATTAGCACAGAGGCCGGGCGCGGTGGCTCAAGCCTGTAATCCCAGCACTTTGGGAGGCCGAGACGGGCGGATCACGAGGTCAGGAGTTTGAGACCATCCTGGCTAACACGGTGAAACCCCGTCTCTACTAAAAAATACAAAAAGCTAGCCGGGCGAGGTGGCTGGCGCCTGTAGTCCCAGCTACTCAGGAGGCTGAGGCAGGAGAATGGCGTAAACCTGGGAGGCGGAGCTTGCAGTGAGCTGAGATCCGGCCACTGCACTCCAGCCCGGGCGACAGAGCAAGACTCCGTTTCAAAAAAAAAAAAAAAAAAAAAAACCAGCACAGAGGAGCATCGCTGGGCTTGGTTTTTCTTTTTCTCATTTCTCCTATGGGGAATTCTAAGCAGCAGGTACGGCCCTGGAGCACTGTGTTTGAGCTCTGAGGGTGGTACTTCTATGGATTCAATTGGTTCACAAAAGAAAATTTTTGCAGTATCAATATTTGATATATGTTTGACTTCATATTATTACATGACATTTCTTTTTGTCATAAAAATGATATTTATTATAGAAAATATTTAAAATGCATTAAAGTATTAAAAATATAGAAATAAACTATAGTCTCATAAACCAGAGATAACTAACCTTAACATTTTGGTTTATATCCTACCAGATGCATACTGTTTTTAAACAAAATTGGGATGACACTGTATTACCATTTTTAACCTGTTTTTTTCTCTCTACCTAAAAATATATTACAAACTTTCTACTATATTAATATGGCATCATTTCAATGATTGGTTTAGAGAAAGCATAGCCATGTGACACTTTGAGCTGACTCAGAATTTACAACTGGATCTCTGATGCTTCAAACTCATTTAAACACACATGATCTAAGGCAGAGAAATCCTACTTGGATGTTTGTATGTTCTCTGTCACTATTTAGAATAGCTATATCTTTCTGAGTAGTTATTACATACTAAATGTTTTGCAAAGCACGTGACATTATTTCTAATTGTCAAAACTACCTTCAGAAGTAGGTATTATTGTTAAAATTTTGCAGAAGAGGAAACTGAGATTCAAAGAGATTCAGCAAATTGCTCAAGGACGCACAGTGAGCAATGATAGGGTTTAAATTAGAATCCAGGTCTATCTGCTTGTAAAACTGTTGCTTTTTAAAATTCTAACTACTGTTTTGATCCACGTATATTTTCAAGTGTGACTTCTGTTCTAAAAGTCACTGTCTAATATTAACGTCATAATTGAGTTGAAAGTAATTTCTGAAAGGAATTAAGACGCGTTATTTATTTTTTTTAGCTACGTAAGAAAGTTAAAGCACGAGTGTTTATTTTCTTTTCATTGATGAAAACAACCCTTTGCTTGGGAATGGGCAGAGAACTTCCGTAACAATTGGAACTAGAGCGCCATCTGTTGACTGTAGAGTTCTAGGCATTTAATATAAGAAAATTACAAATTTGATCATCACTATTTCTTTCCTCAACAAAGAAAATGCCCTCAGTTGCTGGGCGCGGTGGTTCACTCCTGTAATCTCAGCACCCTGAGAGGCTGAGGCGGATGGATCACTTGTGGTCAGGAGTTCGATACCAGGCTGGCCAATATGGCGATATTCCATCTCTACTAAAAATACAAAAATTAGCCGCGCGCTGTGTCGCACACCTGGAATCTCAGCTTCTAGGGACCCTGAGGCAGGAGAATCGCCTGCACCCAGGAGGCGGAGGTTGCAGTGAGCCGAGATCACTCCTGCATTCCAGTCTGGGCGACAGAGCAAGACTCCATCTCGAAAAGAAGAAAAGGAGAGAGCCCTCAGCAGCAATCTTGGATGAAATGTCATTAGTCCTGACTCTAAAGATCAATTTATAATTGATTTAAATTTCATTTAGATGAAATTTATAAAACATAAAATCAACCATTTTAAGGTGAACAATTCAGTGTAACATCACCTACTTCTATCTAGTTCCAAAACATTTCCATCAACCCGAAGTAAAGTCCATTACCCATCAAGCATTTTTTCTTGTTACCCCCTCCTCCACAGCCCTGACCACTGTCAATCTGCGTTCCGTTTCTATAAATTTATCTATTCTGGATACAGTATTTCACATACATGGAATCATACAATACTTAATGTTTTGTGTTTCGCTTCTTTCATTCAACATGTTTTGTAGATACAGCTACATCATAGCATGTTATCAGTACTTCATTTCTTTTTATGGTTGAATATTATTCGATTTTGTAGATACATACACAATAGAATAGATATCCACAGTCGGTTTATCTATTCATCTGTTGATGAAGATTAAGGCTGTTTCTACCTTTTGGCAATTGTGAATTGTGCCGCTGTGAGCATGAGTTACATGTACCTATTTGAGTACCTGTTTTCAATTCTTTGAGTAAATATCTAGGAATGGAATTGCATTAGCCTTGATTTTCAAATGAAAATGTGGATGAGAAATACATGACAATAGACTCAAAGATGTTTGATGCAAAGTAAAATAATTATTTCAACAACAGGAAAAAAAATTAGTAATGAATCTAAGGATGAACATTTTCTTATGCTTATCCACCACAGTGAGAAAGAAATATTGAAAGGTCTGCCTGGTTTGAAAAACTCACTTAACCTCAGCAGCCCTCAAATAACTTATCTTTACAATGAGGACAATGCAACTTACCTCACAGATTTGCCCTGAGGATTAAATTAGAAAATACAGCGCTTTGCACAGTGCCAACACATGTCAATTTCCTTGTCCTTTCTTTCTGCCATGACTTTTGATTCCATTTACCTGGAATTTCAGAATGGTGTGCACTTTCCGCAGCAAAAATAGTCTCTGAGTAATGAGAGGGGAGTTGAATGGAGTGTTGACCCATGCAGTTGATTAGCATGATAGCGATGTTGTTTATCTTCCCCTCTGTGGCTGTTTGTGTCAATGTACGTGAAATTCAGTTTTTCTCTTCTAGAGACAACTTGCTGTATTTCTGTTTTAAGAGGAGTTCATCACTCTGAAAATGATCTCAGAAGGGCTTGTGAGATGTTTGACAGAAACTGTATTTTAAAACATTTTGTCTTTTGTCTAGTAAACATGCTGATTCTTGTTTTTCAAAATGTAATGCTCATGCAAAAGAAATGCAAAAGTATATCCAATGTGTTATTAACTTTCAGGTATTCCTCTGAAGCTTGCTGAAATGCAAAATCTGCGTGCCCAAGAGAAACCATAGCTTTACAACCTTGCAAATATAGTCTGAATCTTAGTTTTGAGGAAATTTTAATTGTAAACGATTGAGGGAAATGCTTATCTGTGACTGGCTTGGCTTGGTTAGCACATTTATTTCCAAAATAAAATTAACTTCAGGGTTTCAAAAAATCTCTCTGTCTCTGCCTGTTTCTTTCTCTCTGTCTCTTTGTGTGTGTTTATGTTTTCAAGATGAAGGCCTTTATAGGAGGCAAAAGAGAAAAGCTAAGCCAATCTTAGAGAGAAATAAAGAAATATCTATAGTAGGATGTACAGCATATAAAATCAATGCAATTTGATGCATTTTTTTCCAGAAGGGCAGGACAAGAGACAAGTAACTGCCCCCAGGGACTCACTCAGCCTTGACATATGCTTGAACACATAGATTTCACGTTGAACACTAGCTGTTGTACATTTAGTTAATGCTAAATGCTATATTCTTTATCTTCTTCTGCCAGGACACCATCTTGTCTAGTGAATAATATTATTCCCAACTTATAGATGAGAAGACCTGGACTTAGAGAGATAACTAACACGTTCAAAGTTTGCAATTCTACGGTGGAAGAGCTGGGATTTTTACCTAGGTCATTGTAACTTAACTCCTATGTTTTCTCTCTCTCTCTCTCTTTCTTTTTGTCTTAGGGTGAAGAAGAGTGCTTACCAGATTCCTTTCTGGTCTGGAAAAGGAAATTCCTTCTTTTGTGGATGTCATCTTTACCCTCTCTCGGTAAAAAATTTTTCAAGTGACTCCTAAGATGGAGAGAGCATTGGAAGTCATCTGGCCCATTTCCCTCATGCAACTCAAAGCTTCTTTGTAAGGTAGGGTACCATTTACTTTTATAAGGCCAACTTTGGGGAGTTTACTACTTTATAAAGCAATCTATCAGATACTTACAGTCACAATTGTGAAGAATTATTTGATACAACTCTTTGAATGATCAGTTTTGCCTAGTAAAACCTTAAAATTATTTTTTAGTTATCTCATTTATTAAATTGTTCCTTTGTTCGTTCACTCAAAAATATTAATTAAGCCAGGCTTGGTCTTTTTTAGCTTTGAAATTACAGTCCTAGATGGTTGTGAATACATATTTTATTCTACAAACCCTGTTGCTTCTAGTTCATATGGAATTTGCAGGTAACTAAAACTCTGTCTTTTTTCCCCAAGAACTGTTGCTTAGTCAGATCTGTTCTATTTAACCTGCAGTTAAACTTTTCCCTTAAACTGAAGCATTGAATTGTTCAGTTTCAACTCTTCTGTCAACTTTTTGAATGCTAATTAATACCGAAGAAGGTACTCTAGTTTTCTGGTGTCTGCAAGATTGGTACACATGTTGTCTTTCTCTTCATTTATGTGTTCATGAAACATACTAGATAGAAGAGGATAAAGTTCAGAATGCTGAGGTTCTGTAGTACAGATCTCTCTGATGTTTTTACACCTAATATATTACTTAACATTTTGTGGAGTGGATTTACTCAAAGAAACGAATCCAACAGCCTATGTGCCTTAATTTTGCTTAAAACTATTCATGAGAAGTGGTTAAAACCCTTGCTAAGTTCCTATGAAAGAAGCTTGACCTCCTAGTGTAATTGTCTCAAGTCTGCCTTGCTTGGCCAAGGACCCAGACTTTAGGCACAATCCCAGAAGATAGGGTCAAGTTCAGAGGCTTATAGGTACAATATCAGGAGAGATACAAGCAACTCTCATAAAAGTAGAAATGAAGTCCATCTTGTATTACTTTATTTTTGTTTAATCTTTACTGGCTGTAATTATCTACCATCTCATGTTTGGGATAGCCACAGCATATTTTAAGTACAATCTTCTAGAATTGTTCTTGGAATAAATTACTTTCCCTAGGGCAAGCTGTGCCATTATTTTTCTTCTCCCTCTGTGCAGCTCCATGATCTTCAATTGTCACTTGGGTTAACACAGTCACTCATGTCAGGCTCCTAGAGGCTAATTCCTGTACGTCAGAAACTTGGGACATGTTTTGAAATACTCACTGCTTCCTATTATCCTAGTTAAATAATCAATTTAGAATTTACTCTTTTTCCGTTTCAGTAAGTATGATTTGCATTTATTTATGGGAGTCAAGCAATATTGTTTAATCTCTATCTTTTTTTGCAAGTAAGAGGAACTCTTTGTTTTATTTTTTAGAAAAATACTCCCAGAAGTTTGTTTGCATTATGAAGATCAGGTCTTGAGAGATCCAGTCTGGCTCTTCCCTGTACAAAACATTTCTCACAAACAGAATATGGACAATTGCTAAATGTCAAAGGTAAAGTTATTATGGGAACTCCTTCAAAAAGTTCAAGTGAGAGCTCATTCTATGAGGGACCATTTACACCTAAGTTTTTTGTGTGTGCTATGTTACTTATTCTGAAGTGGTTGATCCAATTACTAAAAGGGAATATTGCATTACCTTTTATTTCCTATAGCATCCATTCTGACCCCTTTATCAGTTTAATTATTCCCTGATTCCATTCTTCATTCACTCATTTATTTGAGAAATATTTATTGACCAACAAGTATGCCAGATCCTATTCTATGTGTAGGGACTATAAAGTTGAACAAGACAGAGGAGGTACCGGCCTCAGAATTTACATTCTAGTAGAAGATGAGAAAGTAAAAATAAACACATGGAAACATGAATGAACTGGATATTACAGACTGTGATAGGTGTAGTTTGGGTAAAGCACAGGGTGCAGTAGTAAAGATAAACTGGGCTCAGAGTGGAGCTATTTTAGATGGAATGGAGATCTCTGAGGAAATGAAATTTGAGCTGAGACCTAAAAGGTCACCCAAGGACTCATGGGAAACCTCAGTTGTTTGTGTCAAAATTTAGCTTCATGAACTCCAGGCCCTTGCAAATGATGGTTACCAGGTGAGAAATGTCTCACTGGCAACAGAAGTTGGCAGACCCAGCTCCAGTTCCATCCCGGCCAACATGCCAATGTCATTAAAATAAGGCCATTCATGAAGGTGGAGACTATTACTAGAAACAAGCATTCTCAAGTGCCATTCGAGTGCTAGGCCCTCAACACTGGGCATAACACTGTTCCATGTGGCTTTTGAGAGCATGTACTGAGGCATGACCAAAAAAGTTAAGTCCCATGTAAGTGATGCAACTGCTCCCCAATTACTGTGGAAGTATCTGCAGACTATTGTGCGTGTGTGTTTGTTTGCTTTAGTGAATAAATTCAGTCAACCAACCATCTAGCTATTGACTAAATCCGTTCTTTTTCTTCCAAAATAACTGTCTATTGGCTGAAGTTTACTGGTTTTTATTTCTATTTGCATACGTAATTTTCTAAACCCCGTCCTTATGGAACCTTCTCTAAGTTCCTCTCTATGGCCCTGTTCTATGTTCATATGGATGGATACACACAAAGACACAAATACACCAAACTAAGTTTAGAACAGTCTGGTGCCTGCCTAAGACTTCAGTCTCATCTCCTGCTTCTACCCTCTTTAGTTTAAGAGAAACAGGTAACATTACTGAGTGCCAAGTACTGTGCTAGTAGCTTTGCATGCATTTTTTCATTTTATCTTCACAAGTTTCCTCTATCACCATGATCTGTATGTTTGACCATTGTGTTTCTTCCACCTGAAATTCCCTTGGTACTCTGCCTGGGAAACTGTTACTCATTCTTCAAATCTCAACAGAATAATCTCCTCCTCTGGAAAACTCTCCCTATTTCCCTAGGAAGAAGTAATCCCTTCCTCAGTTCTGCTTTGATTATAACTTTATAAGCACCTGTCACTCTGCATGGTATTAATCCACTGTCATGTCCATTTCCTCCACTGGGATGTAAATTGCTTATGGGCAATAATTAGGCTCTGAATCATTTTATAATGTGGCCTAAGACAGTGTTTGGGACATACTATGGGCTCATCAGATGATGGCTGAGTAGAATTAAATTGAATCAAGTTGAAGTTATCATTTTGATGTTTATCAGTTAACATGTGTAGTGTGTTAAATGGTGGTCACTAAAAACATATGTCTGCTCCCTAACTCCTGAAACCTGTGAATATAACCTTACATGTTAAGAGGAAATATGACCTTAAATGGATCTGGAGACAAGGAGCTTATCCTGGATTATCTGAGAGGACTCTAGATGCAATTGCATGTATTCTGATAAGTGGAGAGAAACAGAAGAGGAGGATGCAATGCAACCATGTAGGCAGAAGTTTGAGTGGTGCAGTCACAAGCCAAGGAGCCCCTGGGGCCATCAGAAGTTGGAAGAAGCAAGGAATGGATTCCTCCCTAGTGTTTGGAAGGAGTGTGCGCTTGCCAACACTTTGGTTTGAGACTTCTGGCCTCCGGAACTGTGACAGAATAAATGTCTATTGTTTTGAGCCACCCAATTGTTGCTAATTTGTTAAAGCAACCCTAGAAAATTAATACAGCATCCGCAATAAAATTTCCCAAAATATATGTTCCTGTGAAATGGAAGAGTTCTAGCGATCTAGTAGCATATAAGGAACCCAGAGAAGTTATACAAGTTTTTCCCTGAAAGTCTTTTCAGATTCTTTAGTGGGCTAAGGTGCATTGTGAATCCCAAAAACTTTAGCATTTTTCAGCATCTTTTATCACAGAATCCTTTCCCCACCCATGGAATTATATACTAACCTATTTTTGTAGATGTTGATATTCTGTAGAACAGAGTTTTGGGGTCTATATGACTTAAGATCCTTCTACAATGGAACACAGTCAGGACGGTATTTAGAGGAGGTATAGAGGGCATCGATCTTGCAATATATACTCAGAAAATTACCACGGTCAGAATAAAACGCTTTTGCAAATATTTAGTGTTTGCTTGGCACTGCTTCTCTTAGGTTTAGCTTTGCAAAATTTTCCTCAGGTATCATTTTTATTGTTGCCATGGAGCCAATTCGCTTCTCAAGGCAAGTTGGTGATTGGCCTAAGGGAAACTATTGAGAAAAAATGGACAGCTCAAGATGTGATTTGAAACACTGATGTTCTTTCTTGGTGCACTCAACTCCTCTCTCTGCTATTATTTTTCTTCTTCACTCTCCTGGAATCTCCCTCTTTCCCAGTGTAAGTGAGAGTCTAATAGCTCATGATGCAGCTTGGTTTGTTGTGTATTGAAGTAACAGTAGCTGCATTTGTTTTGGCAAACCCGTCATCATTTATCTGAAGCAAAACAATGGCCTCTTTATTGTTTAATCCAGTTCCTGAGGCTGGATTAAATAAGACAACTGAAGCTCAGATAGGTAAGTGGCTTGGCCTTTGTCACCTAGCAAGGCACTGCTAGCCAGACACACAATCTCACTTAGTAATTTCTGCGTAGTGCCTCCTACTAGACAAGCCAAGGCCCAGGGCACTGCACTCTGCATGGGGTGGAAGTAGGGTGTAGCACTGGAATGGAGGTAGTGGTGGAATGCCGTACTTGAAGCCAAGGAGAGAACACTCAAGAATCCATAGCCCCAGGAGAAATAAAGTCAAAGGTAACCAAAATTCAAAGGCAGTAATCATCGAGAGGGACTCAGTAGTGAGAGAGAATTCATGGACAAGTGGCAGGTCAGAAACCAGGGAAGTCAGGGCTGCTAGAAATTTGCAGGCAGCAGGCAAGATCCCTAGTCTTTATACAACCCTGGTCTTTCTGTAAAAGGCTGGAAAAAAATGTCTTTTTCAAACATGCGGTATTCAAATGTGCCATAGTTGTTCTGTTTTGAGAAACCAGAATGGTCTGGCTTCTGTACAGAAATAAGGAGAATATCATCTTTTGCTGCTCAATGATAAATGTATTGCCTTACCTGAGCCTGGAAGACACTGCTGTGCATGTGCCCAATGTCTCACAATGCTTCCTTTGGGCAGTTTAGTTTGGTGTGTGACCTCTGACCTCAAAGTATCTGAATAGAAAACAAAACCACACTAGTTCACGCTACCTATTCTTCTTTCCTCCAAGCAAGTACACTCAACATGCTAAGTCCAAACTGAAAGATCTGAGAGAACACCCTATTTGTAAGCTAAAAAGTTAGCCTGCCATGATATGTATATATGTTGGTGTATATATACATATATTTATGTGTGTGTGTGTGCATGCACACATGTGTGAGGTGTGTAATATATATATAACTTTATATCTGACCACGTTTTGCATGCCATGTTCTCACAAAGCAACACAATGAGGGCTTGATGTCATTGCATGTGCAGTGGTGTTGGCTCTACAGGAGAAGAAGAGCTCTGAAGTTATAAAGTTTGGAAGTTTATGGGACATCCATCCATGTTTTGTTCTGGAAAGAGGAAGAAAGAAATACTTTACTCTGGAATGGAAAAAAAAAAAAAATGTTTGTGGAGAAGAGGGGAGGGTTTTTATTTTACCACCCTAGACTATAAACAAATGGTTTCAGGGACAGAAAAACCCTGAGGTCTCTATCTTTAGGTTTAATACTATGGTCCAAATATGTGTGTATCCTCAAAATTCATGCGCCGAAATCCTAATCCTAAAGTGACAGTATTAGGAAGTGGGGCCTTTGGGAGGTGATTAGAGGATGAAGGTGGAGGCTTCATGAATGGGATTTGTGTCTTTATAAAAGGGCCTGAAGGAGCTTTTTTACCCTGCCACCATGTGAGGACACAGTGAGAAGGCACCATCTATGAACCAGAAAGCAGATGCCCTAACTAGACACTGAATATGCTGGCGCCTTGATCTTGGACTTCTCAGCTCACAGAACTGTGAGAAATAAATTTCTATTGTTTGTAAGCTACCCAGTCTATGGTACTTTCTTATAGCAGCCCAAATGGACTAACATGTTTGATATTCAATCAAATGTTCTTTGTTCAGTGTTGTTTGTTCATAAAGCTCTGACCATGAGAAAACATGAAAATATTTGTGGAACACTGTCTCCCAACACCAAAACTCATCTTCTCTCTCTTTAAAATAAAGGTATTTCCAGAACATCAATAGATGCTGGGGTAAGTAAAGGAGGGAGAGAAAAAAAATGAAAAAGGAATGAAGCTATTGTACATATGAGCAGTGCCTGGGATCTAGTTCAATGAGCCTAAAATGCCTGTTGCTATCATGATAAGTTACACACATGTCAATGTGAACTCTCACTAACCAAGGAGAAAACTGAGATAACTATTATTATTCTCTCTCTCCTCCCCTCCCCTCTCCTCCCCTGCTTCCCTCCCTCCCTCCCTCCCGTCCTTCCTTGTTTCCTTCCTTTTCTCTTTGTTCTTTCTTTCTTTTGTTCTTTCTCGTTCTTCTTTTTCTTTTTCCTTCCTTCCTTCCTTCCTTCCTTCCTTCCTTCCTTCCTTCCTTCCTTCCTTCCTTCCTTCCTTCCTCTATTCTTTCTGCATCAGATGGTTAACAAAATAGACATAGTCTTGGAGCAAGTCTGGAGTGGCACAGAGACCATCTGTAAGCAAAGCATCAGAAAAAATTATTACTTATAATTTTATTAATAATTATGAAAGAGGAGCCCATGGTACTCTTAAGAGTGTATAATAAGAAGAAAATATCTCATTTGAAAGTGTTTTAGAGTTTCCAGACTTAGCAGATAAAAACACAGGACACCAATTAATTAGAATCTCAGATAAACAATGAACTGTTTAGTATAATTATGATTCATGCAGTATTTGGGACACAGTTATAAAAAAGTTTATTCATTGTTTATCCAAAATTCAAATTCAACTGGGCTCCTATGTGTCGGGTAGAGGAGGGGGTAGCTAAAAAGCTTACTCCTGGGAAGTGACATCTGAACTGAGACCTAAAGAATGAGTTGGTGTTATCCCAATTCAAAGGTTTGGGGATGGAAACAGAGGGTAAGGATAGGTAGACCAGGCAATCATGGTCAGACTGTAAAAAGTAAAGGGGAAAATGGCATTCAGAAAAGCCAGAAAGATTAGGCCCTGATAGGCCAGTTTAAAGATGTCAGATGTTAAAGAGACTGGGGATGGATGTTAGAGTGTAGGGGCTGGCCCAGGGGCTACAATGAGGTGCCCACTGAATTTAGGCAAGTCAATTCACTTCTCTGGGTCTCAATTTTGTCGTGGGTCAAATGGATGTTCAATTGTTGGAAAATGAGATAATTGAACACAAATTCTGAAGGGCTCACTGGGAAGAACACTCAAAGTTGTCTAATATGAAATCCTCAAGCTACAGATGAAACTGAGACTTAGTCAAGGCATTGGCCCCGAATGATGAAAAGTGGAGAAGACTTTGGAGTCAGACAGTCTTAAGTTCAAAGTCTGGCTCTGTTGCTTGTCTGCTGGGTGACCTTAGGTAACAAGTCAACCTCTCTTTGAGCCTTTACACTTCTCCAGTGTAGAATGGGATAATATCTTCCTTCCTGAGTCATTGTTAGGGTTTGTGACAAAATGAAGAGAATCATGACAATGAGCCTTGGTGCTTATCCAATGATTTGCTCATGCAGATTGGTTCTCTGTTCATTGTTTTAAAGAATTTTGGAAACCTTTAGTGAGAGACTAGAAGGTGAAGGGGAAGAGAAGCAAACTGTAGCTAAAGGCACACATTATCTATGTCAAACTGACCACCAATGACTGTCCCTCCTCCCTACTTTTATAAATAGTTGATCTGTCAGTTCTGGGGGCTCAGGGAAGAAATGAATTCAAACAACAGATGCCATGAGACTCTCAGGCTTTGAGGAATCAAGAGCTCAAAAGCTGCTGTGGGAGAAAGAAAGACTGAGTCTTCAGGCGTCCCTCACTTCCCAGATAACACTTTAACAAGGTCTCCTAGAAATAATCCGATAGAAATATGTTCTATTAATTAATTAGGCAAACAATCATGAATACCTTTCATGTAGCTATTAAGCAACTTCTAATCTAGTTAGGGAAATACAGAGAAGCAAACAAATTCAACAAATACTTCTTTATTGACGGTCTCAGGAGAGTCAACTTTATTGGTGAGACTTTCACCCCAGGTAAGTGAGAAGATGGCTCTAGTGGGACCTTGGAGCATTCTTCAAAATACTCAATAAGGTTATTTCTGATCTCAAACAGCGGCACTGGCTAGCCCCATTTCCTTAATCCTGCCCAGCATATACAGCTAGTTGGGCTGTAGAGCTGTTAGTGATATAATCTGTCAATTCCCTCAAATTCACTGAGAATCAATGGTAGATATTTGCTGTGGCAGGTTAGTTTTTGATAAATGTTGGTTGATTTGAATTGTTTACCTCATGGCTTCATGCCAGGTAGATGGCAAAATATTTAATATTATCTTTCATATGTTAAAAGAGCACAAGAAGTATGTGCTCATTGAGCTGTTAGTTTTTTCAGCAAAGATGAATGTGTATGAATCCATCCATAGCTGAGTCTACTCTTACTTTTGCAAAGCAACTGGCCATATTAGGAGAGAAGTTGGTGACTGAGAACAGACAGCCTAATCCTTTAACAAAGGTCATGCCTGTGACTCTAATTTCTGAATAGGGTCTAAAAATAGGAGCCCAGAATGAGCATATTATAAACATTTACAATTTGGGGTCCTATTAAATGTTTAGTTAAAATTGTTTATGGCTTAATGTCCCTAGACAGTTTGTTTTTTTTTACTTCTCTTTTGGAAGAAAGAAGCAAGTTTAAGAAAAACCTATTACTAAAGGATTAAGTGTAAGAAGGCCAACCTCCCACACTTTCTACAGTTACAGTTTGGGGCAAAGGAAACTTGTTTCTGAGGGTGTCCCTGAGGCACCAAACTTCAGAATCATTAAAGAAGGATTCAATTGTTTACAGAAAGGTGGCTTTTCCTCACAGGAAAGGGAGCAGTATGTTTTAGAATTATTACCAACTACAGGGGTTGAAATGGAAATATCAGCAACTCCTAGTTAGAATATTCAATTGACTCTTACTCCTCTAGTGGTCACGAATTTCACAGCTAGATGCTCTAGGGAAGCGGAGGAAACCCTGATTTCCAGGAGTTTCCACTTTTAGGAAAAAGAAAAGACAAGCAGTGATGGTAATGTCTAAAACTCAAATAGTGTGAAGCGCAAATAATGTGAAGATGTGCATTCTTTCCACATGCTGATTTATTTTTTCTGATTTAACCACTCCACTGGTTCTTGTGGGGTATTTTATTTTTCCAATCTGTGTTGGCAACTTCTGTGTGAATGTGTTAGACCTACAGAGATGATCATCACAAAACCTGTTTTCTGGCCAGTTTCAAAAGTGAGTTGAACTCTGACCCGCTTCCTCTGGTTTATACCAAGCCTTTGTAACTATAAAAGCCACTTACTTGATTAAAAAGCCCATGATCCACTATTAGAAACATTATCAGCAACACCGTAGAGATGATTTTTGATACAATAGATGTTGAAGTTTTGAATCATTTCTTTTTAAAATTTAAGTTCATTGTAAAATGGATTCATAATGGATACAATTGCCAGTAGCGCAAAAACCACATTTTCTAGGAAATTAACAAATTTGAGACTTGCAATTGGAAGAGAAACACCCTAATACTCTATTGCACTATTGAGGAAAAAATATCTATTATTCTTTTTCTCTCCAGAGTACTAAGACTATAGAATGGTTTTGGAAAGGTTAAAGTTAAGGCTATAGATATTTTAAGTATTGTTTATATGTTTGTCTCCTCGAAATAAGTAAATTTTAAAGGCAGTGAATTTTTAAAATTTATTTCAGATCTGCAGTGTCTAACATTGTGCTTGGTACAGAAAAACTGGTAAGCAAATGTCTTTACATTGTTGGAGATGATGCTATATATATTTTACTTTTTATGGAAAGGTATTGTTTTTAACCCCTAGAAATGTGAGATGGTCACAGGGAGAGGCATGTGTGAGTAGGGAGTGACGGGAGAGGGTTCTGCCTATGGGGCAGAGATGCTAAAGGTCCTACAAATATGGAAGACAGTCCTGGTTCAGTGTCCTCATCTGTTAACGTGAAGTCTGCAATACACTCTGGCTCTCTGATGTTGCTGACAGTTCTATTCTGGCTCATTAAAAATGTCTGGAAACTATTGTCAATGCCTAAGGGATTTAAAATAGATTCAGTTATATTAGAAAGTTGCTTTTTTCAATACCTACTAAAATCCTTAAGCAATAAATGCACTTTGATCTAGTCATTCCATATCTAAAAATTTATCCTAAAAAAACAAGTAGAGTATGGTGAAATACATATATTATTGGTAAAAGAATAGGGTAACCAACTTGTCCTGACTACTGTGGACTTTATCCTTTGAGCAATGTAATTGCTGCGGTGCTGGGCAAGTCCAGACCAACATGCTGTTGACCACCATACAGCAAAACCTCCCTTTTGGTGAATGAATATTTTGAGATACTGCTTGGAAATGTGAAAAGAGTCCTCAGATTGCCTTCTCAGGTTTAGGTAACTTCAAGACTTTGCTTTTCAGAAGACATAATATTAGTTAGGTACAGAGAGCAAATTATTTGGGGGAATTAAGAGGTTGGGGGAGGCTAAATGAGGGAAGAATTTAAAGAAAGAAGTAGATTCAGAGGTTATGGCCAAGGAAAAAACTTGATTGATATGAAGTTTCTTTTCTTCTTTTTTTTTTTTGAGATGGAGTCACTCTGTCTCCCAGGCTGGAGTGCGGTGGCACACTCTCTCCTCACTGCAACCTCTGCCTCCTGAGATCAAGTAATTCTCCTGCCTCAGCCTCCTCAGTAGCTGGGATTACAGGCATGCATCACCAACCTGGCTAATTTTTGTATTTTTAGTAGGGATGGGGTTTCACCTTCTTGGTCAGGCTGGTCTCAAACTCCTGATCTCGGCCTCCCAAAGTGCTGGGATTAGAGATGTGAGCCACCATGCCTGGCCTTGAAGTTTCTTTTTCTTCTTCCCATAATATCTTCCTGCTGATATTTAAAATTTGATGGATTAAACAGACGTTTAGATACAGGAAAAGAGTGAAGGAGTCAACAGGAAAATAAATCTCAGCTCCACCCTACCACCCTCCTCTGCCAAATTCTAAAATAGAATATAGGGAGAAAAATAGAAAATACAAAAAAGAGAAAGATTTGTAACACATATTATTGATCTTAGATTTGCATTCCGAATTTAAAAAGGAAGAAAAAGGCCCATTATAAATTGGTAAGAAGTCAAACAAAATGATGGAAATACAAACAAGAAAAGTGAAAGGGGAAATCATATGATAAGCAATATTGATGATAAGTAAACACAGAAGAAATTCAACTTCACCAGGAAAATGGAAATACAAATTAAAGCCATTTTTATGTTGACATAACATTTTATACCCAGCAGACTGTTTTTTTAAATTCATACAATATTAAGCCTTGACAAGGATAGAGATCAATGGGAACTTATATTCTAATGGTGGAAATATTGGTTCATTCAACCACTGTGGAGAGCAATTTAACAGTATTTCCCATATGATATACTATGACCAGCAAATCCTCTGCTAGGTGTATTTCCAAGGATACTCTTGCACATTGCATAAGGAGGTAGGGATAAGGATTTGTATTGCAATATTGTTTTTAATAGGGGAAAAATTGGGAAGCAATATCTTTTTTATGGTTAAGTTAAAATCCTTATGATGATGTTTTGCTCCATTAGAGGGACATTGACTAGTGCAGCTTCTCACGTTTTCTTCTCCAGAGGAGGAAGAGTAAATTTTTTGTGAGTTTGACATAAGGAAATGAACCTGCATGGCTTGGCTTCTTTCTCTCTCTTTCTTAGGAGAGTTCCTCCATGCCTGAAGTGCATGCAATGCTCTGCTTCTTTCCAGAAGAATTATAAGGGCTAGTCCTGCCCTGTTGGTGTGGGGAGGACTGCCTTAGGTGATCTCAGCCTATGTCTTAGGTTCTAGGGTTCAGAATTAGGAAGCCCATTTGCCCACACATGTAAGTCATATTTTTCAGTTCAGTTTCACCAGGAAAAAAAAAAAAAAAAAAAAAAAAAAAGACGTTCTGATGTCTATCTACCATCCTGCTTTATCTCATTTCTTAAATGGGTTAGTATAGATGTATGCTATTTATTGGACCTCTTGAATCCCAAGATTGAGAAATAAGAAATATAATTTGTGAAAATAGAGAACATATGGAATAAAGAGGCTTTCAGTGTGAGCAGGGTGGGTAGGTCTATGCTTTGATGATACTATGCTAGGCTATGGCTGGGGAGGGGGTGGATTTTTACCTTAGTGGGTTTCTTAATGTATCTTTGTCCACATGAGTGTGACTGATTTTAGAAAGGCAGGACTGCACAGAAGGTCTTAAACATACAGCATCTGGTCCTGACCGCCCTTCTTTTAGCAAAAGCAACCCTCTCAGCAGGTTTCAGCAAAGGCACTGGCCAAGGTGATATCTTAATCAAATCGTGAGGCCTCGAAAATGCACACTGTTCCATCTTGACCTGATCCTACATCTGGACCAAGTATTGGAGGTCAGACTGAGGCAGGATTAAATCTTTAAGCCATTATTGACAGAACATGACTGGCTGATTTTAAGCTATAAGGCATTACCGAGTTCCACATACATTATCGAACACTAGCAGAGGTTCTAGTTTTACACTTTTAGAAGTAGGCCTACATATGTAGCTCTAGGTTGCTGTCTCAAATTCTATTTTGCTTTCAAGCAAAATGAATAAAATGTAGAGAACTTGAGGGAAACTAGTCTCGGGTATCTTGGCTATATGGCTTGTCATGGGTGAAAGGGCCACCCAATTGTGTGCTAAGGCCAGCTTGCATCAGCTCATGCAAGCAGATTGTTAAATCCTCAGTAATTTCGTGAGGTGGTTAATGACATAATGGTAGCTTGAAATTGACAACTCTGAGAATTTTTACATGACTGAAATCAGTAAACCCTGCAAATCAGGGTTCTTCTCCCTGCCGGACAGTTGTTAAACATTTTTCATCATGTTTTTATATTGGCTTTGGGCTTGAAAATAACATAAGTTCAGACCAGAATTGAAACCCAACCTCTGGTAGATGTTATTACTTTTAAACAAAAGACGGATCAGGGCACCAAAAAAGAGAGGCCATTTTGAGGGAATTTAAGTAAAGAAATTATTGCTGACTAAATAGGAAGACAACCACAGAATTTCATGCTGAGAGTAGATTATTAGTTTGATTTGATTAGGAATTCAAGGGTAAATTGGAGAGGCTTGACATAGTAAAACACACACACACACACACACAGACATATATAGACTGAAAGATAGGCTGACTTAGCTAGAAGAGGAGAAATTCCTTTAGGAAAACACTGGAGACCCTAGGAAATAGTCTTGCTTTTGTAAAATGGACAATGAAAATTTTAAGGACAGGGCATATAAAAATATTAAGGAAAATGGAGATGAATTCCAAACCAAGTGCTCATGGAAGGCATTAGAAGAGAAGGACGGCACTGCCCTGGCAGAAGCTTTGACTGGGGACCAAAAAAGGAAGGCAAAATTTTAGAAAGCAAACTGGAATGATTGCCTCAAGGAAGGCCAGGTTTGGGAAACTGCTGAGACGTAACTTTTTAATTTTATATAGGAAAAGCAACTGGCTATGGTCTGTCTTTTATACTGAGGCAAGTGAGATGTTGCCTTGGGGAATTTAAAAATTGGATTCCCTTAAAGATTGAAACAGCCCTGCATCTACAGTGGTGGCAGGAAAATCTGGACAAATTTCAAAGGAGAAAATAAAGATTAGCATCATACGAAAAGAATGCCTGGGAGAGTCTGAAGGTGCCGGGTTCTACGGGTGGAGAATATAGGAATTGCTTATTCTGAGAGTAAACATTCCTGAGAAAATCAGGGGTCTAAAATGCTAACGGAAGGCAGAACACAGAGGAAATATTAAAGGTTCAATAGGCAGTGCAGCGAGTTGAGACCAGCCCTGGTTAAAGGTTAAAGTTTAGCTAAAGGAGCTCAGAGTCATCAACCAAGGAAGGTGAAGGTGAGGAGGGTTTGTTTCATCAATAGGTACTTAAACTCAAAGTTTGATTTCTGGCCCAGACATTCTGTTTTCAAATACATTCCTCCACGTTTTGGTTCGCATTTCTTTAAAAATAAGAGATACGAAACCAGTTTGTTCTTAATTGTCAAAAAGACATTTATGGCGAGCAAAATCATAGTACTTCATGAGGTAGAGAAGGAAAGGGAGAAAATTAAGCAGGAGGGATGGTTAGAACCTTCCTAAAAGACATACAAGTACAATGGAATGAAATCAAACATTAGAGGATTAATTCACTTGTACAGGGCACACAGGCAGGCATGCACGCGTGCACACACACACACACACACACACTCCCCTGAGGAGCATTTGAGTTATTGGACTTTATTATGGCCCTAGGGGCACAACTTCAGAAAACAACTATAGGTTCCTTTCAGGAATCTGCTGAGGGCAAATCCTCTGGAGCAGTGAATTTAGAGAGTTGGGGAAAAGCCTCCCTAGGAGGCCAGTGTTACAGGCTTACGCAATTCTACAGCAAGCAACACTAGAAAACCTCTGAGGGCACTGGGATGGATGTGTCTGCTCACTAGAACGAGCAGTTGGATATTCTGGGCAGGAAAGAAGGCATCTCAAAATGGATTCATAGGCTGCCACCATTAAAATTTCCAAACATTGCAAGAAGGATGCAATATCTTAAATGCCACAGTCTGAGTGACAAAACGATAAGCATAAACGAATTTTCCCGACCAAGCCTCCCACCCCTAGATACTAAAAAATGGCAAATACATAGACCTACATGAACCATTTGCTGGGAGATCTTTCCCGCTTGATTTTAAATTCACAATTTGTAGACACTAAACATCTGGCATAGATATATTAGCATTCTGATGAAGTTGAAACGAAGTTTTTCTCTCTATTTTTTTAAACTCAGGTACCACTGGGGTTTGCTATGATGTGTGACACTAAAAATAGTCAGTTTGGAGGAACATAATTTTGCCTGAGATAAATAATTTAGCAGATACTATTTTTTCTTATATCTTTTAGGTGTGAAACAGGTGCTGGGATAATATTACATGTCCTATTAATCTTGTAGGTCATTTAATAAGCGAGACATGTTATTGAAATTATGCATATTTTGAGACCTTGAAAGCACTAAATTAGTTCTAAGAGTGCAGCCCAAGATGTAACTTCTGAAAGACTAAATTCTTCTGTGCCGCTAAGAACCCCTTTAGCTGGTAGAATGAATAGAATTAAGAAATTAGAGAGGCTGCCCTTTAAACTCTCCTTTTTCATTTATTTCTGAAGGGGTGGCCTACCCCTCCACACCTGTGGGCATTTCTCATTAGGTGGAACGAGAGACTTGAGAAAAGAAATGAGACACAGAGACAAAGTATAGAGAAAGAAAAAGTGGGCCCAGGGGACCGGTGCTCAGCATACAGAGGACCCACGCCGGTACCGGTCTCTGAGTTCCCTCAGTATTTATTGATCATTGTATTTACCATCTTAGAAAAAGGCAAGTGGCAGGATAATAGGATCATCGTAGGGAGAAGGTCAGCAGTAAGACATATGAATAAAGATCTCTGTGACATGAATAAGTTTAAGGAAAAGTGCTGTGCCTTGATATGCATATGAAAACATCTCCATAAACCTTTTTGGTGCATAAAGAGCAGCATTGCTGCTAGCACGTCCCACCTTCAGCCCTAAGGCAGTTTTCTCCTTTCTCAGTAAACAGAACATACAATCAGGTTTTACACCAAGATGTTCCATTGCCCAGGGACAGGCAGGAGACAGATGCTTTTCTCTATCTCAACTGCCAAGAGGCCTTCTTTCCTCTTATATTAATCCTCCTCAGCACAGACCCTTCATGGGTGTCAGGCTGGGGGATGATCAGGTCTTTCCCTTCCCACGAGGCCATATTTCAGACTATCACATGGGGAGAAACCTTGGACAATACCTAGCTTTCCGAGGCAGAGGTCCCTGCGAACTTTGGCAGTGTATGTGTCCCTGGGTATTTGAGATTAAGAGAATGGTGATGACTTTTCACAAGCATACTGCCTTCAGGCACTTGTTTAACAAAGGACACCCTGCATAGCCCAAAATCCGTTAAACCTTGAGTCACCCCAGCATATGTCTCTTGCAAGGACAAGGTTGGGGGTAGGGTCACAGATTAACAGCATCTCAAATACAGAACAAAATGCAGTCTCTTATGTCTACTTCTTTCTATATAGACACAGTAACAGTCTGATCTCTCTTTTCCCCACAACTTCAACTTCAAGTCACAATGGCAAAATAATTAGATTTTTGACAGTGATATCTTTAATCTTTGAATATTAATTTCTCATGAGTCATTGAACAATGATGCTAGACAAAATTTGAAATGGGAAATGGATAAAGAGTGAATTTCAGCATTGATATGGAGTGGACTTGGAGCTAACATAACTAGTTTACCACTCTGACATGTTCAGAACCTTTTGAGAGTTTATTCTACACTTGACTTTGGAGGGTGCTCTCTACATTAGCAGTGGTTCCAGGAAGAACCCAAAGGAGTAATGGCTGGTGTTAGGAAATAGGCCTTGTAAACATAGGAACGGGGCTACCATAATAGAATGATCTTCTCCTTGTCTGATTTTACTTTTAATGGTTAAACCCAGTAGATTAAGATAAAAACTGGAAACTGTCAGTAAGAACATTTTTTTTTTCTGCTCCAGATGCTTCATTTCCATCCACCCTCACTCGCTCCTCCCTATAAGGAGAGAATAACCTGACTATTGATTTGGTATCTGGAACTGGTCAAGCAAATCTGGGAATTGACACTGCTCGCAATTGCTCTCAAGATTATGGGCCATATGAATTGTAGTCATGAAAATCTTTTCCCCATGAATGAAGCTTGTGTCGGTCCAGTACTGACTGTGAGTAAGTCAGCCTAATTCCGGAGTTCAATATTATGAAACCTACTTCTCTGCCAGATGTAAGCTACATTCCCTGATGCCAGCCTTGTAGGTTATAACAGTAATGTTTGGACTCTTCATGTGTGAATTTCTAGTTTCATTTGAGAGGGAAATATTCCACACTGCTGATGTTGTCTTTTAAGTGGAACTATCTGCATTTGTATAACCTTCCTGACCTCTCTATATCCCCTCACTTACCACTTGGAGAGGTGAAGTGACTTACCTTATGGGTGATTTTGAAAAAAGAAACCAGGCATGTCTTCATCTCTTCTTCCACTTTGAAGAGGTCTGACAACTACTCTTGGCTATGTCATGAAGTTAGTGGTAAAGGCTTTCCCCTCTTATAGGAAAGGTCTGCCCCAACTTACACTATGTATTTTTATGTTATTTTAGAATATTCAATTCTGTTGTAGAAGATAAGAAATACAAATGGGATTGATGAAACTCATTTAATATGTTTAATTATATATAAGATAGTGACCTATAAGATGACAGACATGGATAAAGTCATTAGAGCATAGGAGTGCTAAACACGGATAAAAAGGAAAGAAAAATGAAGAGAATCTAAATATTTATAATTCATTAAATAGATATGAGGCACTGAAGCACCTAATATTGATGATATGCATGAAGCAGCAGTCAGTAGTCATGAGGTCTTAAATTGGCGGTCCATTCTGGCCCTACAACTTCTCTGCCCAGGAAAAGCAATTAAAAATTTATAGTTGCTTATCAGGTTAATTGCCCCTGGGTCTCTTCAACAGAGCAAGACTATATGTTGGCTCAGCCACCTTTTATCTGAAGACCCCCTTGCCAAAATTCAACTCTGGTCCTCACAACCTTATCATCAGGAGGGAACACTGGTGCCACAGAGACACAGGATTCAGGTAGCATGGTCCCTTTATCTTGCTTGTACCCTATCCTAACTGTATTAACTTATGCCATATCTTTCCCTTTTCTTCTTACTATGTTTTATATTGATCTAGTAAGCCATGTGATTTGAGCATCTTAACTTGGCCAGTACACCTCTCTATTCTATGACCTCTGGAATAGCTTGCCTTGTGGTGTACTTGGAAGCCACCATTTTTAAATGTAATTTCCCACATGCTTAGACTGATTTTGTATTGGTTCTACACTACAAAAGAAGACCGGTTTACTAGAATTTTATATCTCATCCACCAGTAGATGAACAGATAAAGTATGATTTATCCCTAGACTGAGTACAATACAATTATTAAAATGGCTAAAATTTATTTAATGTTAACAATAGGAACAAGTGTAAAAAATGCAATATCAAATTTAACAAATTAATTACTGAAAGATATACACAATGCAGTCATTTATATAAATGTTAAAAACCTACAAGTTACTAACTCTGGCTTAGAATCCAGTCTACCCAGCCAGGCGCAGTGGCTCACATCTGTAATCCCACCACTTTGGGAGGCCGAGGCGGGTGGATCACGAGGTCAGGAGATCGCGACCATCCTGGCTAACATGGTGAAACCCTGTCTCTATTAAAAATACAAAAAGGGCGTGGTGGTGAGCGCCTGTAGTCCCAGTTAATCTGGAGGCTGAGGCAGGAGAATGGCATGAACCCAGGAGGCAGAGCTTGCAGTGAGCTGAGATGGTGCCACTGCACTCCAGCTTGGGCAACAGAGTGAGACTCTGTCTCAAAAAAAAAAAAAAAAAGAATCCAGTCTACCCTTCTCTCTTCCAACGAGAGAAGAGCCCATTGCTCAAGATTCAGCAGTGGTGTACAGTCATACTGGCAGACATTATCCAGCTTCCCTTGAAGCTAGGTACAGCCATGAGTCAAATTCTGCCCTATATGATGTGAATAGAATTATATGTACAACTTCAATATTATATCCATAAATGTGAAAGGGGACTGCACATCCACCCTCCCTCTCTTTTCCCTTTCCAATGGCTAGAATGCAAGAATGCCAGCTTCAGCTATGAAGACACCCAAGATCATGAGGCAGCAACAAGAGAGGAAACCTAGATCTTGGTTAACCTTGTGGGTAAAGACATCTGCCCTGAATTGCTAGCCTATCACTGGACTCCATGAGCCATGGAATTTTTGAACCATTATATTTTGGGATTTCTTTGTTATAGAAACTTAATATGCATCCTAATTAATATAACACAAAATGATACATTTATTTTAGGTTAATATGCAATAAAATAAACATTTATGGGATGATGTACACCAATTAGAGGGTCATGGTTCACTCTGTGGAAGGAGAGAGTAAAAGGGATGGGATAATGCAGAGGTAGGTGATCTATAACTAGTAAGATGAATGCACAAAGTAATAAAAATCCAGATTCATTCTTTTTTCCTTGCTCACTCACTACATGTCACTTCCTTCCTCAAGGTCACAAGATGTTTGCTGGAATCCAGCCATCACATTCATATTCCAAGGAGAAAGCAATACAATGGAGGAGAGAAAAACTCATGCCAAATTAAGGTCACTTAAAGAGATTTTATGTAAATCCCACCCAAAAACATCTGCTTACATCTCTCTGTAGTCATGCCCTCTCTATTTTATGCTCCATGTTACAGTTAAAGCGACCCAGTGTTTTATGCATCAATAACTCCTCCAGCCTCAGAATTCAGTTCAGACCTTAAATTGGCAAATTAAGTCCTTCATGATCCAGCTATTATCCCTCCAGCTCCATCTTCTATACCTCCCTGCTTGTAGGCAATGTTCCAGACAGATCAAATGCTTTCAGTTCTTGAAAATTGCTACAATCTCTCTTGTTCCTTTGCCTTGGCAACTACATCTCCTTCTATTTGGAATGTTCTTTCTTCACTTAACTAACTCATTTTTTTTCGTTTAAGACTACCTGCCATATGCCTTTTGGACACTGAAAAGTATTCCTGATGCCTGGTCTGGAACAGATACGCTACAAATAAACTTTGAAGCCCTTCTACATATATCTATTATATATAACATTTATCACATGCATTAAAATTGTTTATTTGTCTATTTCTTCTATTAAATATTTAACTCCTTAAATGCAGAAATTTTCTTTTATTTCTGGTGCTTGACATGCATGAGTTGTTTAATAAATAGGGTAAATATATAATTTGCTATCCGAACTAGGATGCAATCATTCTGTTGGCACAACAGGTGTAAGATGGGCAAACTGGGACATATGATCTTCTTATCAATAAATGTTTGGATAATACATTATCGAAGTACATACACCATTGTATTAGAATTTAAGAAATCTGGCTCTGTTATTAGACTTTCACTTTCCTAGTGATTTCAACACCAAGCATGGCTCATGGCACACCATAAGTGCTTCACCAGTGTTGAATAAGACAGTAAGTACCTACTACTACCACTTACCACCTGTACAACTTCATGTGGGACACAGAATTCACCCTTTATGTACTTGAGATAATTTGTAGAGATTGAGATTGATGATTCAAATAAGAAAAAGAGAACTTTCCATTGAGAGTCCAAGAAAATACTTTCATAGAAGAGGTAGTCTGAACCATTGACTTTTACTCATATATGACTATTTTTCTTGAGGAGGTTCTTTGCCTCTTGTCTACTTAAAACTTGTGAAATTCTGCAATCTTTGAAGTTCATCATAAATAATTCATCCCCCAAAACTTCTTCATATGTTGGTCTTATCAGAGGATATGGTTACTGTGAGCAGTATTGAGACATTGTGTACACCAGAAAATGTGATTTGGAACATCTTTGAGTAGGAGGACAGAAATACCAGAATTACTTCATTCCTGCACATTGCTTGGCTACAAATTCAGCTCAGTCAGTTCACTTTCAAGAGAATATTTCTTAGTTTTCCTTCCTTTAATGTCCCAGTGTTGTTGTTATACTAGTCACGTTTAGGAAGAGTTTTTTTTCCCCTCTTGTGTAGGAGTCTTCTGCCCACAGGCCCATGTTGTGTTAAAATTAAGAAACACTGATGGAGTGATGAAAAGCAAATGCTTAGATGATTCTCAGAGATCTTTGCTTAAGTGCTGAATTTAAAACAATCACTTCCAGACACACTCATTATCTACTAGCTATTTCAAGTTTCTAAAGCACAATTAAATTTAGTTAAAATTATGAACTTGTTGGTACATATTTATTTCTAAACACATATAATCAGGCAAGAGTGTTAACATTTAGTCATGGTCTAAGGAATGTAGGGCTTTGGCAGCTGGGTTTTTGAGATGTTTAGGTATGTGGATAGAAGGATGGTGAGCTTACTCTTGGTACAGCATTCCAAGTTTCCATCTACTTGCTCAACAATAACTCAGTTAGAGAAGTTTCAATGTACACTTATCAACAAAATAAACTTGTAACATCTACTTCTTTTCAGGAGGCTTCAAAACCAGTCAGAAACTGGCCGGGTGTGGTGGCTCATGCCTGTAATCCCAGAATTTTGGGAGGCCGAGGTGGGCAGATCACCTGAGGTCAGGAGTTTGAGACCAGCCTGGCCAAGATGGTGAAACCCTGTCTCTACTAAAAATACAAAAAATTAGCCGGGCGTGGTGGCAGATGCCTGTAATCCCAGCTACTCAGGAGGCTGAAGCCGAGGCAGGAGAATCCCTTGAACCTGGGAGGCGGAGGTTGCAGTGAGCCGAGATTGCACCACTGTACCCCAGCCTGGGCAACAAAAGCAAAACTTCATCTCAAGAAAACAAAAAAACAAAAACCAAAAAAACCAAAGCAGTCAGAAACTAAAACAAACCCCTATGAAAATTCTCTAGGAGGACTGAATCATAAGATTCCCAGTTTTCGAGCATAGAGGTTGCAGTTTGTCTTTGCACAAAGAACCAAATTCTTCCGGACAACACCAAAGGAATCTGAGCTAATTATTTCCCACTGCATATTCACAACCAAAGACAATTAGACCTAAGAAGGGTTATATATTAGAAAGAGACTTACATCTACCACTAAATAGGGAAACTTGAGTAATTAATTTACTTCTTTTCATGGCTTCGTTCTCCTCAGTAATAAACCTAAAGTAAGTTATCTACAATTTTAATTGCAAAAATATGATTCTATGAATTCAAGGCATGAAAAATCAAGAGACAAGTACATCTCTTGACCACTAGTCGTCCCTCTTGTGTAGAAAATGAGGGTACTTCTTGTTACTCTTCTTAAGCAGAAAATGAGGATATTTGAGGTGCTCTTAGTTTAGTTGGTCATATGTGAAAAATAGAAGACATTATGCCTTCAGAATGCTTGGTCTTTGTTTTCCTGTTATCATCATATTTATTCTGGGCGTTCTTTGTATAGAGACCAAGAGCTCTGTATTATAAAGGTGATATTTTTGGATAAGCTATTGATGGAGTTGCAATATATGAAGCCATTAACTATTTTCCTCAGAGGAGGGAGCTTTCATTTGGATCCACCTGAGTGGCCATGGATCCTAGGTAGGCAGTTGACATATGGGAGTCTATAGCTTTCAAGGAGAGGAGTTTGAAAAATGCTGCATTTACTTGAGGATGCATGTGTCCACTTTTCTGGGTATAAGGGCAGGAGGAAACTACGAAAAGAAAGGGCTAGACATCTACTTGTATGTTTAGCTGCCTGTAGGGGTAAGGGCTGACTCTTGCGTTTATGGCACTGCAAATGTTAACACCCCAAATTGATTTCTGGAAAAATGAATGACAGACACATTAAATAAGGGGCTTTATCCCAATGTGTATTTTCAGATACAAAGGATTCCTCAACTCCTAGCAGCAAAAATGACTTGTGTTTTTCTGAATCAGGTTGAAGCCAAAAGCAACTCAAATTCACATAAAAACACAACTTAAATGTACCACATGTATGCTTGGATTAAAAGAATGTCATTGGATGGGAATGTGTGTTTTCTAAAATTTATAGTTGAAACATTGAAAGTATGTGGAGGAGGGGGCGGAGCAAGATGGCCGAATAGGAACAGCTCCAGTCTCCAACTCCCAGCGCGAGAGACACAGAAGACTGGTGATTTCTGCATTTTCAACTGAGGTACTGGGGACATCTCACTAGGGAGTACCGGACAATCGGTGCTGGTCAGCTGCTGCAGCCTGACCAGCGAGAGCTGAAGCAGGGCGAGGCATCGCCTCACCTGGGAAGTGCAAGGGGCAAGGGAATCCCTTTTCCTAGCCAGGGGAACTGAGACACGCAACACCTGGAAAATCGGGTAACTCCCACCCCAATACCGTGCTTTAAGCAATGGGCACACCAGAAGAATATATCCCTCACCTGGCCGGGAGGGTCCCACACCCACGGAGCCTCCCTCATTGTTAACACAGCAGTCTGCAGCGATCTAACCACAAGGCAGCAGCGAGGCTGGGGGAGGGGCGCCCGCCATTGCTAAGGCTTAAGTAGGTAAACAAAGCCGCTGGGAAGCTCGAACTGGGTGGAGCTCACAGCAGCTCAAGGAAACCTGCCTGTCTCTATAGACTCCACCTCTGGGGGCAGGGCTCAGCTAAAAAACAACAGGGGAAACAGCAGAGGCATGAGCAGACTCGAACGACTCTGTCTGACAGCTTTGAAGAGAGCAGTGGATCTCCCAACACGGAGGTTGAGATCGGAGAACGGACAGACTGCCTGCTCAAGTGGGTCACTGACCACTGAGTAGCCTAACTGGGAGACATCCCCCACTAGGGGCAGTCTGACACCCCACACCTAACAGGGTGGGGTACACCCCTGAGAGGAAGCTTCCAAAGTAAGAATCAGACAGGTACACTCGCTGTTCAGCAATATTCTATCTTCTGCAACCTCTGCTGCTGATACCCAGGCAAACAGGGTCTGGAGTGGACCTCAAGCAATCTCCAACAGACCTGTAGCTGAGGGTCCTGACTGTCAGAAGGAAAACTATCAAACAGGAAGGACACCTATACCAAATCCCCATCAGTACGTCACCATCATCAAAGACCAGAGACAGATAAAACCACAAAGATGGGGAAAAAGCAGGGAAGAAAAGCTGGAAATTCAAAAAATAAGAGTGCATCTCCCCCTGCAAAGGAGCGCAGCCCATCGCCAGCAACGGATCAAAGCTGGTCAGAGAATGACTTTGACAAGATGAGAGAAGAAGGCTTCAGTCCATCAAACTTATCAGAGCTAAAGGAGGAATTACGTACCCAGTGCAAAGAAACTAAAAATCTTGAAAAAAGAGTGGAAGAATTGACAGCTAGACTAATTAATGCAGAGAAAGTCATAAACGAAATGACAGAGATGAAAACCATGACACGAGAAATACGTGACAAATGCACAAGCTTCAGTAACAGACTCGATCAACTGGAAGAAAGAGTATCAGCGATTGAGGATCAAATGAATGAAATGAAGCGAGAAGAGAAACCAAAAGAAAAAAGAAGAAAAAGAAATGAACAAAGCCTACAAGAAGTATGGGATTATGTAAAAAGACCAATCTACGTCTGATTGGGGTGCCTGAAAGTGAGGGGGAAAATGGAACCAAGTTGGAAAACACTCTTCAGGATATCATCCAGGAGAACTTCCCCAACCTAGTAGGGCAGGCCAACATTCAAATTCAGGAAATACAGAGAACACCACAAAGATACTCCTCCAGAAGAGCAACTCCAAGACACATAATTGCCAGATTCACCAAAGTTGAAATGAAGGAAAAAATCTTAAGGGCAGCCAGAGAGAAAGGTCGGGTTACCCACAAAGGGAAGCCCATCAGACTAACAGCAGAGCTCTCGGCAGAAACTCTACAAGCCAGAAGAGAGTGGGGGCCAGTATTCAACATTCTTAAAGAAAAGAATTTTCAACCCAGAATTAAATATCCAGCCAAACTAAGTTTCATAAGTGAGGGAGAAATAAAATCCTTTACAGATAAGCAAATGCTTAGAGATTTTGTCACCACCAGGCCTGCCTTACAAGAGATCCTGAAGGAAGCCCTAAACATGGAAAGGAACAACCGGTACCAGCCATTGCAAAAACATGCCAAAATGTAAAGACCATCGAGGCTAGGAAGAAACTGCATCAACTAACGAGCAAAATAACCAGTTAATATCATAATGGCAGGATCAAGTTCACACATAACAATATTAACCTTAAATTTAAATGGACTAAATGCTCCAATGAAAAGACACAGACTGGCAAACTGGATAAAGAGTCAAGACCCATCAGTCTGCTGTATTCAGGAGACCCATCTCACATGCAGAGACATACATAGGCTCAAAATAAAGGGATGGAGGAAGATCTACCAAGCAAATGGAGAACAAAAAAAAGCAGGGGTTGCAATCCTAGTCTCTGATAAAACAGACTTTAAACCATCAAAGATCAAAAGAGACAAAGAAGGCCATTACATAATGGTAAAGGGATCAATTCAACAGGAAGAGCTAACTATCCTAAATATATATGCACCCAATACAGGAGCACCCAGATTCATAAAGCAAGTCCTTAGAGACTTACAAAGAGACTTAGACTCCCATACAATAATAATGGGAGACTTCAACACTCCACTGCCAACATTAGACAGATCAACGAGACAGAAAGTTAACAAGGATATCCAGGAATTGAACTCATCTCTGCACCAAGTGGACCTAATAGACATCTATAGAACTCTCCACCCCAAATCAACAGAATATACATTCTTCTCAGCACCACATCGCACTTATTCCAAAATTGACCACATAATTGGAAGTAAAGCACTCCTCAGCAAATGTAAAAGAACAGAAATTATAACAAACTATCTCTCAGACCACAGTGCAATCAAACTAGAACTCAGGACTAAGAAACTCACTCAAAACCGCTCAACAACATGGAAACTGAACAACCTGCTCCTGAATGACTACTGGGTACATAACGAAATGAAAGCAGAAATAAAGATGTTCTTTGGAACCAATGAGAACAAAGATACAACATACCAGAATCTCTGGGACACATTTAAAGCAGTGTGTAGAGGGAAATTTATAGCACTAAATGCCCACAAGAGAAAGCAGGAAAGATCTAAAATGGTCACTCTAACATCACAATTAAAAGAACTAGAGAGGCAAGAGCAAACACATTCAAAAGCTAGCAGAAGGCAAGAAATAACTAAGATCAGAGCAGAACTGAAGGAGATAGAGACACAAAAAACCCTCCAAAAAATCAATGAATCCAGGAGTTGGTTTTTTGAAAAGATCAACAAAATTGACAGACCGCTAGCAAGACTAATAAAGAAGAAAAGAGAGAGGAATCAAATAGATTCAATAAAAAATGATAAAGGGGATATCACCACCGACCCCACAGAAATACAAACAACCATCAGAGAATACTATAAACACCTCTACGCAAATCAACTAGAAAATCTAGAAGAAACGGATAATTTCCTGGACACTTACACTCTCCCAAGACTAAACCAGGAAGAAGTTGAATCCCTGAATAGACCAATAGCAGGCTCTGAAATTGAGGCAACAATTAATAGCCTACCCACCAAAAAAAGTCCAGGACCAGATGGATTCACAGCTGAATTCTACCAGAGGTACAAGGAGGAGCTGGTACCATTCCTTCTGAAACTATTCCAATCAATAGAAAAAGAGGGAATCCTCCCTAACTCATTTTATGAGGCCAACATCATCCTGATACCAAAGCCTGGCAGAGACACAACAAAAAAAGAGAATTTTAGACCAATATCCCTGAGGAACATCGATGCAAAAATCCTCAATAAAATACTGGCAAACCGGATTCAGCAGCACATCAAAAAGCTTATCCACCATGATCAAGTGGGCTTCATCCCTGGGATGCAAGGCTGGTTCAACATTCGCAAATCAATAAACATAATCCAGCATATAAACAGAACCAAAGTCAAGAACCACATGATTATCTCAATAGATGCAGAAAAGGCTTTTGACAAAATTCAACAGCCCTTCATGCTAAAAACGCTCAATAAATTCGGTATTGATGGAACGTACCTCAAAATCATAAGAGCTATTTATGACAAACCCACAGCTAATATCATACTGAATGGGCAAAAACTGGAAAAATTCCCTTTGAAAACTGGTACAAGACAGGGATGCCCTCTCTCACCACTCCTATTCAACATAGTGTTGGAAGTTCTGGCTAGGGCAATCAGGCAAGAGAAAGAAATCAAGGGTATTCAGTTAGGAAAAGAAGAAGTCAAATTGTCCCTGTTTGCAGATGACACGATTGTATATTTAGAAAACCCCATCGTCTCAGCCCAAAATCTCCTTAAGCTGATAAGCAACTTCAGCAAAGTCTCAGGATACAAAATTAATGTGCAAAAATCACAAGCATTCTTATACACCAGTAACAGACAAGCAGAGAGTCAATTCAGAAATGAACTTCCATTCACAATTGCTTCAAAGAGAATAAAATACCTAGGAATCCAACTTACAAGGGATGTAAAGGACTTCTTCAAGGAGAACTACAAACCACTGCTCAGTGAAATCAAAGAGGACACAAACAAATGGAAGAACATACCATGCTCATGGATAGGAAGAATCAATATCGTGAAAATGGCCATACTGCCCAAGGTTATTTATAGATTCAATGCCATCCCCTTCAAGTTACCAATGACTTTCTTCACAGAATTGGAAAAAACTGCTTTAAAGTTCATATGGAACCAAAAAAGAGCCCGCATTGCCAAGACAATCCTAAGTCAAAAGGACAAAGCTGGAGGCGTCACGCTACCTGACTTCAAACTATACTACAAGGCTACAGTAAGCAAAACAGCATGGTACTGGTACCAAAACAGAGATATAGACCAATGGAACAGAACAGAGTCCTCAGAAATAATACCACACATCTACAGCCATCTGATCTTTGACAAACCTGAGAGAAACAAGAAATGGGGAAAGGATTCCGTATTTCATAAATGGTGCTGGGAAAATTGGCTAGCCATAAGTAGAAAGCTGAAACTGGATCCTTTCCTTACTCCTTATACGAAGATTAATTCAAGATGGATTAGAGACTTAAATGTTAGACCTAATACCATAAAAACCCTAGAAGAAAATCTAGGTAGTACCATTCAGGACATAGGCATGGGCAAGGACTTCATGTCTAAAACACCAAAAGCAACAGCAGCAAAAGCCAAAATTGACAAATGGGATCTAATTAAACTAAAGAGCTTCTGCACAGCAAAAGAAACTACCATCAGAGTGAACAGGCAACCTACAGAATGGGAGAAAATTTTTGCAATCTACTCATCTGACAAAGGGCTAATATCCAGAATCTACAAAGAACTCAAACAAATATACAAGAAAAAAACAAACAACCCCATCAAAAAGTAGGGAAAGGATATGAACAGACATTTCTCAAAAGAAGACATTCATACAGCCAACAGACACATGAAAAAATGCTCATCATCACTCGCCATCAGAGAAATGCAAATCAAAACCACAATGAGATACCATCTCACACCAGTTAGAATGGCAATCATTAAAAAATCAGGAAACAACAGTTGTTGGAGAGGATGTGGAGAAATAGGAACACTTTTACACTGTTGGTGGGATTGTAAACTAGTTCAACCTTTATGGAAAACAGTATGGCAATTCCTCAAGGATCTAGAACTAGATGTACCATATGACCCAGCCATCCCACTACTGGGTATATACCCAAAGGATTATAAATTATTCTACTACAAAGACACATGCACACATATGTTTATTGCAGCACTATTCACAATAGCAAAGACTTGGAATCAACCCAAGTGTCCATCAGTGACAGACTGGATGAAGAAAATGTGGCACATATACACCATGGAATACTATGCAGCCATAAAAAAGGATGAATTTGCGTCCTTTGTAGGGACATGGATGCAGCTGGAAACCATCATTCTTAGCAAACTGTCACAAGAACAGAAAACCAAACACCGCATGTTCTCACTCATAGGTGGGAACTGAACAATGAGATCACTTGGACTAGGGAAGGGGAACATCACACACTGGGGCCTATCATGGGGAGGGGGGAGGGGGAAGGGATTGCATTGGGGAGTTATACATGATATAAATGATGAATTGATGGGGAAAAAAAAAAAGAGAACTGAGCCAGATAAAATATCATAAAGTACAGAGATTGTAATATGGAAAATAAAAAAAAAAAAAAAGGAAGTATGTGGAGATTCATTATTATCACTTTAAATCTCGGACCACCCAAGTTAAAATAAAGTCAAATTGGCAGGTAACCTTTTTTATGTCACATTAGCTTATAGTAATGGCTATGTTACTGTAGTTACAGTAATATGTGTAGTATATATAGCACTAGATAGACAGATAGATAGATAGATAGATAGATAGATAGATAGATAGACAGACAGATGGAGTCTCACTCTGTCACCCAGGCTGGAGTTCAGTGGTGTGATTTTGGCTCACTGCAACTTCTTCCTCCTGGGTTCAAGTGATTCTCCTGCCTCAGCCTCCTGAGTAGCTGGGACTACTCAGCTACTCAGCTACTTATTGTATTTTTAGTAGAGGTGGCGTTTCACCATATTGGTCAGGCTGGTCTCAAACTCTTGACCTTGTGATCCACCAGCCTCGACCTTCCAAAGTGCTAGGATTATAGGCGTGAGCCACCATGCCCAGACAATATATATTTTTATATATAGTACATATATGGTGTTAGTTATGTATATAGTATATAAAACTACATTTATACTATATGTAATTCTATAATAATATAATATATAGTATATATAATATACTATATTTGTTATATTAATAGTATAATATGTATTATACATATAACTATTAATACACAGTAGTATATACCTCCATAACATAAATCTATACTATATATCTATATAAATATTACCAGTATATATATGTTAGTGTATATTATATAATACATATTATATGTCATTATATATTATGTATTACATTACTATAATATTATAATAGTTATAGTAACAATAGTGTCAGGCATTTATTGGGTTTACTTTGCACTGGGCACCATGATTAGTGTTTTACTAAGTTGATCTATGTAATACTCATGTGAGCCTATAAGGTATAATTATTATTTCCATTTTGCCCATTATGAACCCAAGGACGAGAGAGGAGCCCAAGAACACATAACTACTATGGAGTAGAGCTAGTATTTGAATTCACACCCAAACTCCAACCATTGCACTCCACTGCTAAAGGCGTATCAATGACTATAAAGATGGAAGAAAAATTTAAAATGAATCAATATTATTTCTTGTTAGATTTTAATTGACTAGATCTTTGTTTTGTATTGACTATAGAATTTAGTTTAAAAGTCACACTTGCTGAGACTAGCTTCTTGTTAGAAAATATCATTTGTGAAAATTGGGCTAAATTGTGAAATTCAAACACAGTATTTTTCAGAGAATGCACTTAAGGGAACTTTTACTCATGCAAGCTAACAATTACTCTTAGTAGTTCAGAAGCACTGGTGTCAGGAATGATGAGAAATCTAGTTTTATGGTCTAATCTTTTAGAGATCTCAGTTGGGTAGTGGAAGGAGAGGACAGAGAATCTTGTTTGTTAAAGCTTTTTCTGTTTGGTTGATTGTCTATTTGTGAACTCAAATTATTTGACAAAATGTTTTAGTTCCTCTGGGAAGGAGAAGAACTTACAATACCTGGACAGTGCTTTTCTGTGTTCTGTTTTTTCTTTTGATCCATGGCTGAGGTTGTAGAATGAAAGCTGTAAGCTTTCTGTGTGTCTATGTGACTGTATTTGAGAAAAGTCTTTTGACAGATTCTATTTTTCAAAAAATGACTACCACTATATCTTCCATCCAACACGTTATTACATCATGACTTTGATACTCTTCACATTAAGAGGCAAGATCTATGTTCTATACTCTTAATTTTGAGCAGATTTTGCACTCAGGTATAAGTGGCACTGTGGAATTTCTGAATGTAGGTCATAAAAGACAATACAGTTGTTCTCATGCTTGGGACCAACCACTATGCTGGGGAAAGCCCAAGCCACTTATATAGACAGACCCACATGGAGAAGAACCAAGGCCCCAGCTCTCAGCCCTCATTGAGGTCACAGCCAACAGCCAGCAACCAACACTAACTTCTCAGTCATGTGAGTGAGATCTCTTAGAAGTGGATCCTCCATACTTCAGTTAAGCCACCACAAATGACAATGCATGGAACCTTCCCTGCCAAATTAGTATTTGTAATGCAAATAAATGATAGTTGATGCTACTAAAACTGGAACCCATTTCATCATGTGAATGTGAAATATTTTTTATTGCTAGAGGATAGTAATACATTAAACCATAGAGTTTCTCACTACAGGAACTCTGTTCTGATTGGCTGATAGAGATTCATGAATACACACACACACATATATATATAATATGACATACCTAAAGTCTCCATGTTTTATATACTTATGTTTTACATTTTAATTAATAGTCTAAGTTCAAATAATTAAGGTATTTGTACCAAAGCTGGTTTCATAATTTAAAATAAAAGCTATATGTCTTTTTCCTGACTTTATTAACACAGAGCATAATACCAGTCTACATTGTATTCTGTGTAACATTTGGGGTTTTTTTTGTTTGTTTGTTGGAATCAACCTTATCAATGATTTTATGTGTGGCTTTTGAGTTTTTTTTTAAAGTTCTGGGTTACATTTGTAGGTTTGTTACATAGGTAAACATGTGCCATGGTGATTTGCTGCACCTATCAAGCCATCACCTACGCATTAAGCCCAGAATGCATTAGCTATTTTTCCTGATGCTCTCCCTCCCCGCACACCTGCCCTCACAGGACCCAGTGTGTATTGTTACCTTTCCTGTGTCTAACATTGGGGTTTTAAAAATTTAGTTAATCTGAACTCTTTATGTTCTTAAACTATTTTACCAATCAGATAAGCCTACATTACTTCTACACAATGTGTAAAATTAAGTAAAATGTAAAATTATGTGTTCAACTAAATTGAGTTATATTTTGACAAATGTTTTTACATAAATGATAATTGGGTTCTGCAGTGCATCAGCTTAAACATAATTTCCAAAATATATAATTAATTTTAAATTATTAAACTGAAATTAGATCAAATTAATTAATATTGGAAAACTTGTAAGATAGAATACTAAAACATTGGTAACCAAACATTGTTTACATGTATTATACGTATGTACACACACAGACACACATATATATATATCATTTTGCCCCTTATCTATATATTTTATAGAGTTGCCGTATGTTTGAATCACATTAACAAATGTATTATTTTTTCCACTTTAAGAGAGTGTGGGCCAGGCGCGGTGGCTCAAGCCTATAATCCTAGCACTTTGGGAGGCCGAGATGGGCGGATCACGAGGTCAGGAGATGGAGACCATCCTGGCTAACATGGTGAAACCCCGTCTCTACTAAAAAATACAAAAAACTAGCCGGGCGAGGTGTCGGGCGCCTGTAGTCCCAGCTACTCAGGAGGCTGAGGCAGGAGAATGGCATAAACCCGGGAGGCGGAGCTTGCAGTGAGCTGAGATCCGGGCACTGCACTCCAGCCCGGGCGACAGACACTCCGTCTCAAAAAAAAAAAAAAAAAAAAAAAAAAGACTGTGAAAGGAATTGTCACTGCTGGGAGTGGTATTGTACCATCTCAACAGAGATCCTTACTCTTCTCTATTCATGAGCTCTTTTAGTATACTAACATGCTTGTGTGTGACACACGGTTGTCAATTCTTTCCTGTCTCCTAGTTCTCTCTGTGAAAAAGTAGTCTGTCAATCTAGTTAAAAAGTATAATTAATGTGGGTAATCGAGAATATGTTAGGAAAAATAGTGACGAAGAAGTTTGACTGAATACCAAGGCAATGGATGTGCTTTTGTTTATCAAGGGTAAAAGAGTGTAGTTTTGACCAAAGGAAAAGCGTCAGATTGTTTGAAATATGAAAGAGAACAGCAAGAGACAAAATTTGTATGGATATAGAAAGTTGTAGAAGGCTTGTTATTATGTCTGAAAATAATGAATCTGAAAGAGAAGTCATAAAATATGTTAAATTTATTTAGTTTTGAGGGACTTACTCAAAAGATAATTGAAAAAGAAGACACTTAAGGATCCTTTACTGCTAAGTATTATATTTGTGCAACACTAGATTTGGTTTTCTGTTTTTCAAAATGATAGGTGTGTCTTGTCATATTCTGCTCTTTACAAAAATAAATTTATCCTTTATCTTTTGTACATTCCACTCAGAGAACAGATATCCTGTGTAAAACTGTTATTTAAATAAAACAAAAAAGCTCCTTACTTAAAAGAATTGTTTCCTTACAATTGTATATTTAACAAAATATATTGTTTTTCTGATTAATAAATAGCAAAAGTTCCATGATTTATTCCCTTTAGGTATCCATGATCTTATTTTAATAAAATGACCACATCTATTTTGAGAACATTTTTGCTTTTGCCTTCCAAGATCAAACCCTAAACTCAGAGGAAAGAAAAAGCAATGTATCTTTTATACTTAAAACGATTGTTGAGATTTCCCAAAGAATCCGAGAGGAATCACAAAATTTATTACAGATACTAGAAATGATTAGGTACATTTAATATGTTTGGTATTTCTTAAATAGCTCAACACCACAGTAAGAGCTGTCTTACTGGGATGATTACCATAATTGTCCTACAGGGAAAAAAAATCATCAAAACATAAAAGAAGCTCTGCCTTGCCTAGGTCACTTTCTGGCAGTCCAGGAATGACAACGGATTATGGGGATCTTAAAAAGGAAGAAATTTGACCACAATGATAGGGACTGCAGGTAAAACTCATGGAGGTAACTTTTTGGGGGTTGATTTTGTAGGCTCAGGATGAAAGAGCAAATACCACAGAGGTTTTGGAAAGTGGAACCCTAGATTCCTTATACAAATTTTCACATGAAAGATAATTATCTGGCATTAGTAGTTTTTAACACTGTATGGCTCTATGCATTCAAGCAAGTGAACACTCAGTGTCATATATATGTAAATGAAAGGACTGGAAAACAATACATAATCATTTTGATTCATAATGAATCAAAAAAAAATCTTTGGAGATTATTTATGAACATAAGCGTGTCTATTAAGAAAATATCATCGCAAACTTGGGAGGCCAGCATGTGTTTTCAATGTTTTATGTTATACGGAAACACTGGTTAATAGGCCTAGCCAGGAGAATGTAGCTTTGTTGGATTTGTTTTTTTCTCTTGATTATAGGTCTAAATTTTGTTAACTTACATACTCAATAAATTAGAACAAAACATATAATTTTTCTGCTAAACCAGGATACTATTAAACGTTACACTTGGAAAATAGTGTCAATGTAGGTACAAATGATTTATCAGCCACAGAATAGAAAAATATCACAAAGATTATTGCCCTGGTAGATATTAATAAGTTTTGTGTCTACTAGCAAATGTATTCAAATACACATAGATACCCAGTTCTTCAAATGCTCTTTGAACCAGTTTTATCATCTGCTGGTTCCCAAATTAATGAGTTGAATACATGAACACTATGCTTTTAACTTTTTGAAAATTGTACTTTGACAAATGTTTTTGCAAAGTGTATTTTGGGGTATACAAGTCCCAAGAGATGTTTTATGGAGAATACGATTTCATGTTCATGTTCAAGTAAGTTTGGAAAAATGTGACCTTTTTTATTTTTATTTTTAACCAAAATAACCACTCCCCTTACCACTGGTTTTGGTAGATATTTCTCTCTCTCTCTTTCTGTGTCTTTGTCTCTCTTTCTCTGTCTCTCTCTCTCTCACACACACACACACACAAACACACACACCACAAGTACATTTACTTTAACATTGCATTTCTTAAGGAATTTGAACATAGCAACAGCTCTGCTGATACCACCCTAGTTTGAGCCATTATGATCTGTTGCCTCTTGCCTGCACTTAGCAATAATCTGAAACATGGGTCTCTTACCTCTATCCTGCTGCTCTCCAGTCCATTCTTCACACAGTGGCCTAAGTTATCACCCAGAAGTGTAAATTATACCAAGTTTCTCCCTTTGTAGCTTTCCACTGGCTTTGAACTGCACTCTAAATCCAAGCCCCTTCCCTGTCGGGCCCACATAAAGTGCCTGCTGTCCGCCTCTCTCTCTTCAGCTCGGTTGCACCTGCTCTCTCCTCATTCACCGTATCTATCCTCACCTGCTTTCTCCTTTTCCCAGAACAAGTCGTACTTCTTCCACCTTAGGGTTCTACTTCCTGGAATGGTCTTCCTGCAGGTCGTCCCATGCTAGGTTCTCCGTATCCTTTAGTCTCAGTTTAAATGTCACTTCCTCCAGAGGCCTTTGTGACCACTCAGTTTAAAATAGATTGTCCACCCTTCAAAACATGTAATTTTCCCACACCACTCTATTTTATTTTATTCATAGGACTTATAACTTTCTGAAATTGTTTATTTACTGATTTACTTACTTCTTTATTAATGTCCCTACTCCACTCTTGTGTATGGTACTTTCTACTCTATCTTCAGCACCTGAAACAGTGCTTAGTATTCAGTAAACACTCAGAACAAACAAACAAACAAGCGGATCAATTAATTAATTCTATGGAATAAACCATGCAAAAGAGTTGTGAATGATGAATGCTGAACAAAGGTTGAAAATGGTCTTTCCCTTAAGTGAAAAAAAAAAAAAAAAAAAAGGATCTGGGAGAATCTGGGGGTTGTTTATAAAATCAGGTCATCTGAGGTCTCCCTAACCCTTAGTCAAGAGTGCCTAACAATGCAGAGCCACGTTATCTTGCTAGGCATAAAATACAAATAGGCAGAGTTTAAAAATATGTCTACATGACCCGATTTAAGGGTGCTGAAAATGTGCTGTGCTCTAAAAGTCTCATATTCTTTACTTTAGAACTGCTTGAAAATCTACTATTCAGAGGCTTTTTAAGGATATCTTTGTCCTCTTTTAAAATGCATGAATTCCTCGAAGGATGAAGGCGAAGATGGAAGGGGAAAAAATTGTTGGCCTAGGGCAGGAATTGAGTCTGCAGATAAGGTTTTACGTGGCCCAAACAAGCGTTTTAGTATTTCCATTATTTGCCAACATTTAACAATTAAGAGGTTTTCCAGTAAATTTCTCCTTTTTGTGTTGAAACCATACCCCCTTTCTTTCTTGGTGACAATCTTGTGAAAGGACAGGCATCCTTTAGGGATCTCCAGTTCCTGCCTAATGCTGGACACTTGAAGTTACCTGCCTAGACTTTGCAACCTCTCATTTTAGGATACTATTATCTCCTACTTAATCATGAATTAGCTAAAACAGTTTTTTTTATTTTTTCCCCAGCAGAAACTTTGGCAAGACTTCTGAGTTTTGAAGTAGGAGATGATGGTGATTTTTCAAAAGTGAGGCTATGGTAATCTTCATGGTAGTCATAGATATGTAATTTGATTCTTAGAAAGGAATTTAGTATCTAAGTAACCTCCCACTCAGTGAGAAAGAATTGTCTTACTTAATCTTTACAGAAATCTCTTCTTTTCTCTTTTTGACAGATCTTTCTCTTTCTGTTGCCCAGGTTAGAGTGCAGTGGTGCAGTTATGGCTCACTGTAGCCTTGACCTCCTGTGCTCCAGTGGTCCCCCCACCTCAGCCTCCTGGATAGCTGGAACTACAGGCACCCTTCACCATGCCTGGCTAATTTTTACATTTATTCAAGGGACAAAGCTTTGCCATATTGCCCAGGCTGGTCTGGAACTCCTGGGCTCAAGCAATCAGCTCACTTTGGTCTCCCAAAGTTCTGGTATTACAGGTGAGAGCCATCATGTCTGGCCCTTTGTAGCAGGCTTTTGGAGAAGGCATTATTCTCCGCCTCTTTGGGAATGAGAAAATGGGTCTTCAAAGCATTCACACAGCTAGAGTCAGGGTCTAGGCTTTATCTGACTTGTATTTGTTTTCAAGTACAGAGGTCTTTCCACCATACTCCACTGCTTCACCATAAGGAGGTGGGATTTGTGTGTAGCTACTATGAGAAATTTGCCAAGGTCAATGTATACGTCTACTCAGTTCTCTGGAATCTGTTTCTCTGTCCTGGACTGTGACTCCAGACACAGTTCCAAATGCCCTGTGCCACTGACATAATGACCATGTAATTTCCTTAATGTGTCTAATCTTGATTTTGACTGTGGTTTCTTGTTTTATGTTCGTTTCTCGCTGCTATTATGCTGTTATTTCTCAGTTTGCTCACTCTTTGTCTTGCTGATCCATAAGTTTTGGTGGTGATTTTCCTGCATTTTCTGAATTGCAACCTCACTCTCTTTAAAGCCCTGCTACTGAAGGAGGATTGGAGGACAGCAGCATGGCATCATTTGGGAAGTTGTTAGAAATAAAGCATTTCAGATCTCTTCTCAGAGCCATTGAATCAGAATCTGCCTCTGAACAAGACCTCTGGCATGATTCATATGCCCATTAATGCTTGCAAAGCTCTACCCTTCTTATGACTTCTTTCTCAGGCATCCTGGAGTAGGTCTCCAGGATTGCTGTAGCTATCCTGCTTTCCCATTGGATCAATTGAAATCAATCGGAAATCTTGACAGTTCCTTGCACCTTTTGCATCACCTGTTTCTAGAGATTGTGGCTGCCTTGCTTCTCCCTAGACTCTACTTGGCTGCTGTATTTATTCGGATGACATTGACAATAGTGTGTGTATATGTGTGCATGTATGTGCAGAAGAAAGTATCTAGTTGAGGAGTATATTTCCATCAAGACGGTAGGTATATGAACTGAACATTGGAAGTTACAAAAGATTTTAAAAAGATGGAGTTTGAGAACAGAAAATCAAGAAAAAAGGTATCTTATAATAATCACCAATGAAATTTGACATTTCTTAGTGACAACAAATGTGGTAATGTTTCACATAAATTTCTCTCATCTAATCCTCACAAAGCTTTATAATTTAGGTCTAACATTATCCCCCTTTTACAAATAAGGAAACAGAGGTACAAAGATGTTAATTAACTTTGCCCAAGACCACAACACAAGTAAATGGCAGAGCAGGCCTTTGATGTTAGGCAGTGTGGCTAGCACACCTACGCTCTTAACCGCATCACTGCCTGTGGAATCAATGTGAGAAAATAACTCTAGGTATGAGAAAATGGAGTCCAATTCACTGCACCATGAATAGTCCAGATTAGTTAGAATCTAATAATAAGAAGAGAAGTAATGGAAAGAAGGGACAGATACTACAAAATTTCCATATAAAGAAGGGTCTAGGGTAGAAATCTGGTGAAGGGTTGCGAGGGGTTGCTAAAGGTTGTTAACTTGATGTTTCATTTACAAAATAAATACTGTGTTTATACTTAGTGTATTACATTTGAAGTGGATTGGTAGCGGTGGTAGGGGCAGGTAAGGGCCAATGAATAACATATGTAGGAAAACGTGCAAAGCTAGATAGATCTTGTTATTGCCAAATCTGCAGAATTCAGCTGAAGAAGAGCATGCATGGCTTCAAATGTTGACTTGAATAAAGGTAATAGAGCTAATAAAAGATCTGTATGCAAAGGAGATTGGGGAAAGAATAGTGAAAGGTGATGCAATGCAGGGAGGGGAGTTGGGGAGTGGACTAATAGGTAATAGGGGAGTGGATTAATAGGTAATAGGACCTCAGCTAGAGCAGAAGCCCTCAGTTTACAAAGGAAGAGATGGCAAAAATCTTCACCTCATTATTGGCATGGGCATACAGGAGTGGGAATACTTAACCAGTATTTTGAATCTCAGTGACTAGAAGTTTGATAGAAGGACTAAATTAGACTAATAGAAATGAGAGATCTAGCCTCTATTTAATCACTTGAAGTGAAGGAGATCTCTCTAGTTTGCCTGGCATCCTGTTCTAACATGGGATAATTCAAGTTATTATTGATGAGGGAACTTGGCATTAGTGAAACAACTCATCTTGGGATACTGGAGTCATGCTGCTTCAGAAGTATTTTTCCATTATGACATATCCGTTATGATAATAATAAAAATGTTGCCATTATTACAATCAGAAGAAATTTTTATCTTTTAAAATACTAAGAGAAATCTATGTTTAAACAAACAAAAACAATTTAGTGAAATGAGTGCTTATAATAATATGTAAAAATTTATATCAGAAACTTGAAGGAAAAATAACAATTAGATGAAAGAAAAAAGTTCTCGAGGCAAGGTGGAAGAAAGTAGCATGTATAAACACCTTGGGATAATAGTTAACAGGCAATGTATCAGGGGAATTGTGAGTAGTTTAGGTTGGATAGAGTGGGGTAGATGGAGTGGGCAAGATTCTAAAAGACCTACTGAGACAGACTAACTGTTTCAACTTTAAGAGCAGTGGAAGTCTGGAGTAGCTATTACTAATGCTCACCAGTGTCTGGTTCTCTTCTCCTTCCTGGCCACATGGAAGATTTACATTCTCCAGAACCCTTGTAGTTGGAGGGAGGAGTGTTGAGTTCTGGCCAACAGATTGTAAGTAGCAATATGGACTGTGGTAAATAATGGTTCAGCCCCTCTCCATGAAATATTTATGTCCCAACTCCAGAACCTGTGAATGTGTTACCTGACATGGGTATAGTAACTTTGCAGTATTTGCAGATGCGATTAAGTCAAGTATTTTGAGATGAAGAGCCTATTTTGGATTATCTGATGGACTCAATATAATTATAAGCATCCTGACATGAAGGAGAAGTGGTGACAGAATCATAGGAAACAAACAGAAAGACAGAGACAGAGAATTAGAGAGAGAGAGAGAGAGAGAGAGAGAGAGAGAGAGAGAGAGAAAGAGAAAGAGAGAGAGAGAGACTTGAGGGTGCCGTATTACTGACTTTGAAGACAGAGGGATGGGTCTTGAACCAATGAATGTAAGCAGCCTCTAGAAGCCAGAAAAAGCAAGGAAATGGACTGTTTCCTAGAGCCTCCAGAAGAGATTAGCTGACACCTAGAGTTTTAGTGCAGTGAGATCCATTTGAGACTTCTGATACAGAGACATGTAAGATAATAAATTCATGTTGTTCTAAGCCACTATGCTATGGCAGTGTGTTATTGCAGTAATAGGAAAATAACACATGTACCAAGATAATGAATATCTTTGAGAGACTTTGCATTCCTCTGTCCCACAGCACTGAAGATGAAGCTGTGTAATGGTAGAGCCATGAAACTGACCCAATCTGGATTGATGATAAAGACAGCTGCCCGAAAAAGTCCCTGATCTAACATGAATGAAAGGTAAACTTTATGTCTTAAATTATTAAGATTTTGTCTTTGTAACAGAAGCATTAGCCTATCCTATCCTGACTGATATAAAGCCATTTACAGCTTTTAGGTAGACATGTAACAAGGTCAGATTTACTTTTTCAGCTATCACTTTAGCTGTAGCATGGAGAATGGATGAGAGGGATACAAAGTGGTTAGTTGTTAAAAGACTATTGTAAGCATCCAGGAAAAGATGATTGTAACTGGATGAGGATGTGAATGAAGAGAAAAAGAGTTTGAAAAATAATTTTGAAAATCAAATAAATATTTCCAGCTTCCAAGATTTTCAAATCACAAGATTGGTGGTCAATTGGATATAGGAGGTGAAGGAGAAGAAAGGGTCAAGGATGGCCAAGATTTACATTTGGGTGGTGGATTATGGTGCCGATAACTGAAAAAGGGAACACAAAAAGTGAATGATAAGGATGGGGAGTTGATGAGTTTAATTTTGGCTTGGTTAGAAGTTTCTATTGACTGCTGAAATGGAAGTATATTGTGGGAAGTAGAACACATTGGTCTGGAACTCGGTGAGGGTTTTAAGCTGGGGGTTAGATTTGGGAGTAATCAACATGTGATGGTAATTGAATCCACTCATTCATTCAGTTAGTTTTTGAATGCCTACTATGTGAGAAACACTGTTCTAGGCACTGTGGATTTGGCAGAGAAGAACAGATAAAAAATTTCTTCCCTCTTGTAATGTGCATTCTAGGGAGAATGGCTGAGATAACCCCAGAAGGAAGATAAAGGGTGAGAAGAGACACACAAGTGCTTAGGACAGGAACAAGAATGAGCCTATATTTAAAGACCAGCTGAAGAACTAAAGTCCAAACTTACAATCTGATATAAATGATCCTTCATAACCTGGCTTTTGTGTTTCTCTCCAGACTTGTCAGCTGAAATTTCCATGATACCAGCTCCACTCAAAAGGAGATGGGGAAAGACCAACAGTGAGTTAGAAGAAACACCAGTAATGTATAATACCAAGAAGACTAGGGAAATAAAATGTTTCTTGAAGAAAATTGTCAATTCTGTTAAATACTACAGGGAGACCAAGGAAGAGAGAGACAGCAGAGTATCTGTGTTATGGTCTTTGGCAAGAGCAAGTTCCAGGACCTAAGATACTGCTGGAGGGTACAGATCTGAGTGGGCTACAATAAGGGAAATATTGTATGACTATCTCCTACATAATAAAATATTTTAGATGGTGTGTTAACTATTTACTGCTTTGTAAAAACTTATCTGAAAACTTAGAGGGATACTTAAACAAGCATTTGTTATCTTACAGTTTTGGAAAGTCAAGAATTCAGAAACAACTTAGCTAGGTGGTCTGGATTAGGGTCTCTCATGAGTTCACCATAAAGATGTAGATCATGGCTGCCAACTCTCAAAGCTTGATTGAGATCAATGTCGTGCACCAAGATCTCTCTTTTGACTATTTGCAAGAGTCTTCACTTCCTCACTGGCTGTTGTTTGAAGGGTCATTGGCAGAAGAGCCATCTTGGATGTTGGCTACCACTGGGGAAGTTCAACTTATTTGGGATGATAGGCTAGGTGGTGGTAACATATCACATTGCTTTCCTTAAAAATCTCTGTTGTTACTATTCACAATAGCAAAGACATGGAACCAACCTAAATGCCCATCAATGGTAGACTGAATAAAGAAAATAAGGAAATTATATGCCATGGAAAACTATGCAGCCACAAAATAGAATGAGATCATGTCTTTTGCAGCAACATGGGTGGAGCTGGAGACAATTATCCTAAGCAAACTAATGCAGAAACAGAAAATCAAGTACTGCATGTTCTCACTTATAAGTGGAAGCTAAACAATGAGAACACATGGACACAAAGAGGGAAACAACAGACATGGGGGCCCACTTCAGGGTGGAGGGTTGGAGCAGTGAGAGCATCAGAAAAAATACCTATCAGGCACTATGTCCATTCTCTGGGTGGCAAAATAATCTGTACATCAAACCCCTGTGACATGCAGTTTACCTATTTAAAACCTGCACATGTACCCTTGAACTTAAAATGAAAGTTAAAAAAAGAGAAATCTTTGTCGTGCATGTTATCAAAAATGTTAGCTTTTGGTGAGGCATCAGGGTCTTGGTGCCTGAAGCATAAAAGGGAGTCTGGCAAAAAAGATGAGTTTTCCTGAATAAAATATTACGGTTCTTAATACTCCTACAAAATCTACAACTTCAAGTTATTGCAATCTGGCTTTCTTTTTTTTTTTTTTTTTTGAGATGGAGTCTCGCTCTGCCGCCCAGGCTGGAGTCCAGATCTCAGCTCACTGCAAGCTCCGCCTCCCGGGTTCACGCCATTCTCCTGCCTCAGCCTCCGGAGTAGCTGGGACTACAGGCGCCCACCACCTCGCCCGGCTAGTTTTTTGTATTTTTTTTAGTAGAGACGGGGTTTCACCGTATTAGCCAGGATGGTCTCGATCTCCTGACCTCGTGATCCGCCCGTCTCGGCCTCCCAAAGTGCTGGGATTACAGGCTTGAGCCACCACGCCCGGCCTGCAATCTGGCTTTTAGGCTCCCTTTGCACACCTGCTACAGGTTGTCCCATCAAACATCTTAGTGGAAAGGGTCACACTTAAGTATCTTATTTATATTTAATAAATAATAGCATATTTAACAAATGTAATATTAATTTATATTTAATAAATAGCATATATAAATTACATATGCTATTCGACTTATCTATCTTAATATTATTTCTTATATTATTTATCATACATTTTATATCTTATCACCTTTTGTTTTTACTCCCTAATCCAAGAGTGGTAAAAAAAAAAAAACCCACCTGTTTAGCATAATATCCACAGTGAAAGAAATCAGCAAAGTTACTATTTCAGGATATCTACATCTACACGTTAGTATATTATATGTTCTGGAAAGTCATGCAGTAAACTAAGTGTCTGCAATTTATTTGGCTATAGAATCTTTTTTTTTTTTTTAAACTTAACACCCTAACATCCAACTAAACTAGTGCTCCTTGGAAAACTCTTTGGAAAATAAAGATGTCCTAATCTTTCTCCTCTTCTCTTCCACAACCTCCTCTTCTCTTCCACAACTCTTGTTGCTCTCTCTTTTTTCTTTCTTTCTTTCTTTCTTTCTTTTTTTTTTTTTTTTTTTTGAGACAATCTTGCTCTGTCCTCCAGGCTGGAGTGCAGTGGCGCGATCCCGACTCACTGCAAGCTCCGCCTCCCAGGGTCGCGCCATTCTCCTGCCTCAGCCTCCCCAGTAGCTGGGACTACAGGCGCCCGCCACCACGCCCGGCTAATTTTTTGTATTTTTAGTAGAGACGGGGTTTCACCATGTTAGCCAGTATGGTCTCGATCTCCTGACCTCATGATCTGCCCGCCTCGGCCCCCCAAAGTTCTGGGATTACAGGCGTGAGCCACTGCGCCCAGCCTTGTTGCTCTCTTTAAAGTTCTCATTCTGTGGCTGAGAACCACTATAATAGACTCTTTATGGGTCTTCTGCTTTTATTCCTCCTACCCAATTCAGTTTTACATTTTCAAAATGGTTGTCCTTCTAGAACAAAATCTAATTATAACTCTGTCTTTTTCAAAACCAACTTAGGATGCTCCAGAATCAACTGCAAACTCATTCACTTGGCATGAAAGTTCCTCCTTCTGCTTTTTAGCCCTAAGTCCTGACATCTTCATGCAAAAGCTCTGCAGCAGCAGCATGGAATTTCCAGTGCTCCCTAAACAATACCATGTTCTTTCATTTTCGCCATGGCTTCTTTTTATTTCCCCCTGAAAACTCTTTTTTCTTTACTTGGAAATAAGATTATTAACCTTTAGGATTCTTCTTAAATATAACTATCTGAAATCTTTCTGTACTTCCTTGCTAGATTTTTCTCCTGAGTACACTTCATATTCAAATCTTCCAACCCTACTTTCCATTTTAACTTCACTAGGTTGAAACTTTCCAATGAATCTAGTAGACTATCCAAGCTGGCTTAGGACACACAGCTGGGAAGGCACCAGCTCTCCTGCAGAAGGCAGACACTCTGCAGCCTGTGTTTGCTAAGACTGGCTACATCCCTCTCTAAATTCAGAACAGGGACTTTTGTGTGTCCTTTACATTTTGACAGTTGATCAGCTCCTAAGTAAGTTTAATTACTCCTTTCCCCTGCCCCACATCACCCAGTGACAATTAAAGTGATGATAATGGTGCTTAGTGCCTATCCCATATCCATTCACCCTTTTTCTGATCACAGTGTTCTGGCTTTTCCTTCTGGGGAATCCCTCTCCCTAACTCTTACCTCTGGAGTTAGGAAGTGTTGACTCCATTCACACCTTCAAGAATGGGTTCATGACCCAGAACTATTCAATCAGATTATTTTATTCTTTTGGCCATAGTGACTGGCTGAGGCGTTAGTATGTGAAGAAAGTTATACTAATGAGATTTAACTTTTTAATTTTTACAAGAACTACTGAGGAAGAGGATCTCTTTCCTCAGGAGTTGCTAAGTTGGTCAAGTGCATGTCTGTAGTTACAGGGTCCCAGTTCATGGAGAGGGCATTTGAGTACAAAGACAACCGTGTGGACCAAAGGGACCAGAGATGGAGACCTATTTCTGATGTCATTTGAGTATCTGCAACCAACTTCATTTGGAATTTATTTATTTATTTATTTATTTATTTATTTATTTATTTATTTATTTATTTTGAGACAGAGTTTCACTCTTGTTGCCCAGGTTGGAGTGCAATGGCATGATCTCGGCGCACTGTAACCTCTGCCTCCTGGGTTCAAGTGATTCTCCTGCCTCAACGTCCTGAGTAGCTGGGATTACAGGCATGCACCACTACATGGTTAGTTTTTATTTGCGTTTCTCTTACTATGAGCCGGTTTGATCTTTATTCCATAGGTTTAAATGCAATATATGTTGCGTATTTTTGAAGTATCCATTTATCTAGCTCATTTTTGTTGGTCTTTTCTTTCTCTAGTTATTTAAATATCAGAAATGTTTGTGAGATTAACTGCAAATGTTTTCTTCAGTTATCATTTGTCTTGATTTGCAAAAAATTTATCTATGTGTTTATGTGTGTATATGTATATATGTGTGTGTGTATATGTGTGTATATATTTATCTATGTGTTTATGTGTGTATATGTATACAAAACCATGGATAATTTTGTATTTTTAGTAGAAATGGGGTTTCTCCATGTTGGTCAGGCTGGTCTTGAACTCCCAACCTCAGGTGATCTGCCTGCCTTGACCTCCCAAAGCGCTAGGATTACAGGTGTGAGCCACTGTGTCCGGCTCATTTGGGAATTTTAATTGTGTGGGCCAATTATTTTTTTTCTTAAGTGTGATTGGTTCATTTAACATTTAAAAAGTTTTGATAATAAAAAAGTTATTTGCTTGCATATGACTGTCAAGTAATTGTTTTCTCATTTCTATGGCTATGGCATATTATACTAGGTACTCTTGTCTCCTTATGTGAATCACTTTTAGGGTCACTGAGCCTCTAGCCTAAAGCAAACATGAACTTTTCCCAAAAATATTGGTTCCTAAAAATTCTATCAAGTTCTTCTTCTTCTTTTTTTTTTTCCTGGAGTCAGGCAAACGGATTGTAAACTTCATCTGGAATAATATACAAATGAGAATAGCCAGGAAAACTCCATAGAGGAAAGGGGGAGGGTGGCATCCCCAGCAGATGTTAAAATCTATAATAAAATTTCCATAATTAAAACAGTATCTTAAATGGCATGTGGAAAAGCAGGCTGACTGGTGGAATAGGATAGAAAATCAGAAATAAATCCAAATTAATTCCTAAATTTAGTTTATAATAAAGATGATATATTAGTTTCCTATTGTTGCCATAACAAATTACCACAAATGTAGTGACTCAAAGCAGCACAGATTTATCAGTCTTACAGTGTTGCAGGTCAGAACTCTGCAACAGTCTTCAGTGGATTAAAATTAACGTGTCTGGAGTGCTACATTTTTTCTAGAAGTTCTAAGGGAGAATCTATTTTCTTGCTTTTCATAGTTTCTATAGGCCTCCTGCATCTTATGGCTCATGGTCCCTTCCTTCAAAGATGATTCAAAGACAGCAGCATCTTCAACTCTTCCTTGAACCTGACCTCCTTCTCTGCCTCCCTCTTTAATTTCAAAGGAGCCTATGATTACATTGAGCCCACCTGGATAATCCTTAATGTCAGCGGATTAACACATTTTATTCCATTTGCACCTGTAATTTTCCCTTGCCATGTAAACATATTCATAGGTTCCATAAATTAGGGCATAAACCTTTGGAAGGCCATTAGTTTGTATATCACAGATGACATCTCAAATGATAAAAGAAAGGTGAACTTGTAAGATAAATGATGTCCAAATAACCAGTTTATAGAAAAAGATAAAACTGGATTCATTCCTCAAACCATATACCAAGATAACTTGTGCAAGTATAAGAGATTTAAATGTAAAAATATAAAACTACACAAAAACAAGAGGAAATGAGGGTGAATTTCTCTATAAATAGAAGTGGGTAAGACTTTTGTAACTAAGACTGTAAATCCAAAAGCAACAAAGGTAAATTACATATGTATATATGTGCATATATAGGTATGTATATATATGTGTGCATATATGTGCATAAAGATGCCTATATATGTGTCTATCTCTCTGTGTGTATAAATATCTACACACATATATACATACACATATATACATATACACACATAAACACATAGATAAATTTTTTGCAAATCAAGACAAATGATAACTGAAGAAAACGTTTGCAGTTAATCTCACAAACATTTCTGATATTTAAATAACTAGTGAAAGAAAAGACCAACAAAAATGAGCTAGATAAATGGATACTTCAAAAATATGCAATGTATATTGCATTTAAACCTATGGAATAAAGATCAAACCGGCTCATAGTAAGAGAAACGTAAATAAAAACTAACCAAGATACAATTTCTCACCTATTTAATGGGCAAAAATCCAAAAGTTTGCCAATAGGCTCTATTAGCATGGCTGTGGGAAAGTAGGTACTGTCATACACTGCCAATGTGAATACAAAATGGTACAATGCCTATGGCAGAAAGTTTGAAGATACAGTAATGTACCCCATAATGACATTTTGACCAACTACAAACTGCCTATATGACAGTGGTCCCATAAGATTACAATGGAGCTGAAAAATTTCTATTGCCTGGTAACATCATAGTTGTGGTAACATTGTAGCTCAATTACTTAATATTTAAATGTAAATTTCATGTACCATAAGTGTACAATGTTTTTAAAGTCTACAGTAGTGTATACTAGGCCTTTGCATTCACTCACCACTCACTTAGTGACTCACTCAGAGCAACTTTCAGTCCTGCAGGCTTCATTCTTGGTAAGTGCTGTATACAGGTCTACCATTTTTTAATCTTTTATACTGTATTTTTACTGTACCTATCCTATGTTTAGATACACAAATACTTGCCATTGTGTTACAATTACCCACAGTATTTAGTATAGTAATATGATGTACAGTTATGAGGTCAAGGAGGAAAAGGCTATACTATATAGCCTAGGTAAGTAGTAGACTATACCATCTAGGTTTGTATACTTGCACTCTGACATTCATACAATGAGAAAATCACCTAATGGTACATTTCTTATCCTTGTCATTGTGACGCATGACTCTATGTAACAAATTATATATGCATTTTACCCTTTGATCTAGCAATTTCACTTTCAGGAATCAATTCCAAAGTTACACTAGCATAAATTGAAAAAGTCATTTGCCCAAGATCTTTATTGAAGGACGTTTTATTCTAGCAAAAGACTGGAACCGCCCTAAGTGTAAATCAATAGGGAACTGGTTGAGTGACCATGTCACAACCATCTAGTGGGGGTTTTATGCAGCTATAAAAAATGAGGAAAATCTCCCTATACTACTATAAATTTATGTCCACGAAGTGACATAAATTTTTGGATAAGTATATATATATTATGAAGTGAGAAAAGCAAGGTGAGGAAAATGTGCTACATTTATCTTAGTATGCTATGTAAAATAAAACAATAAAGAGAAACACCAATAACATTAGAAAAATGATTACTTCTAGAAAGTGGAAAGAATAGGGTAGAGGGAATAGGGATGAAAGCTAGATTTCTTTAAATATGCTGGATAGATAAATTTGATTTTAAAACCACATAAATATTTCACAAAATTAAAAACTCAATTCAATTGAAAAATCTCTATCAATTAAAAAAACCCACAGATGCATGTTCAGTTTGTGGTATAGCTACATGGTGAAGAAGTATTCTAAATGGTTTCAAAACCCAGTAATGTGACTGTAATAAAATTGTAGGTCGCAATGTAGGTGTTTTATTCTAACATTATTGTGTGATAATCTGGAAACAGACAAATGAGTATCTATGTGATGGCTTAATTCAGTTATCCCTGTGTCCTTGAGAGCCAGGATTGTCATCTTCAGAATCGGAGAAAGGAGACACAGAAATAATATAGAAGAGGTTAAGTAAAAAACCTATAGTCTTGAATTTAAATGGGAAGAAATAGTAGGGATTTTGATGTGATTTATCTTAAAAATAATTTCTAGTTTAGTCTATTGAAAAGGTCTAGAAACCATGGTTAACCAAAGAGTAGTAAGCCCTCTAACACTCAGATTTTTATTCTGAAATATTATTTCCCACTAAAGCAAACCAAAATTCCTGGCACAGGAAATGTACAAGATGAGTTTGAAACATTTTACCAAGGAGGCTATTAAACACTATTAAGATAGTGTTAAAAAGATTCAGGAATCAACCAAAAGAAGATCCATTGGCAAGAGATAAAACAATTCCAATTATACAAGCAAAAACATATATTCTATAGTTGTTTGAGCAGTGTTTTATATATAAGACTATATAAACTCTGTTAGTCATCATTTTTACAGTTTCTTTATATCTACTGATTTTTGTCTGATTATTCTTTCAGTAACTGGACCTGTATCCATATATTACAATAATGCAACTTTATAAAAAGATCAAACAATCTGATTATCAATAAAGATGCAAACTGCAATGACTTTAATACCAAATAAGTTTAAATCAATGGGTTCATAATAATACTTATCAAAAAAAAAAAAAAAGAAAACTTACCATCAACAAAATGTACTAGCTTCAGAATGCTGGAGAACCAATTTACTATTTTTAAAATTTAAAAGTGAGAAGAATTAAGCATTTACCCTATGTTTCCTATATTGTACCATGAAGTAACCAAATGGTAGGCAAGGGAAAGTTTCTCATTACAGAAATGTTCTAAGAAATAAGTGAAGAAATAATATAATTGCAATATTTTTATCATTCTTCCCCAGCCCCAGTGATCCCCATTAGGGCTCAAGATCATGGCATCAATTGATGCTTATAAAATCAAAGAGAGACAACGTGGCTTCTGATGGAACAGTGCATCATCTCTAAGGTCGTCTTGCAAAAAAATATCAAATCTGAACCGGATCACGCCTTAGATTTAACAGCTGACAGAAAAAATAGAGAACCTGGGAACCTCCTAATGACACCACAGGGATGCAATTAGAAAAATACCGACTGAGGGAAACTTTAAAGATCTCAAAAGATCTAATGATTCAGTCTTTCTGACAAATAGGTATCAAGAGAATAAAATGAAGACGTCTATAAATTAAGATAGATTTATGGAACTTATCAATTACATTTGATGTGCTAAACTGGTAAATAAAAGGAAAGAATCAAGCATTTATCTTGTGTTTCCTATTCAAACTGGGATAATCAAAATAGAATTTCTTCTCCAAGTCCCTGAGAATGGGGCACATATTTAATCAAATCATAAACTACGTTTATTAACCACCTAACGTATTCATCACACTTTGTTATTCTCTGGGATTTGTAGTTTCATAAACCAGCACCCGCCTTCTGATTCTCTTTTCCAGTCCGTATTTTGGACACTGAACCAATCGCATGGAGATTTATTTTTTAGCTGGTGAATCTTTCATTATGTAAATGCTAATGTATTATTAATGATAATAATAATGGTAATAATAATGTGACTAATTTCTTGAGTCTTCCTTATGTGCAAGGAACTGTGTATTGTGTCATTTACTCACCCAGTGATACTAACGTAGGCACTTTACGATTCCTATTTTACAGATGAGGGAACCAAGGCTTTAAAAATTGAATAAACTGCTTGTGAGCCCACAGCCAACATCAGGCTAGAAACGTGCACCTGAGAACATGATTCCCTGTCCAGCGCTGTTACTTTCACCGAGTACTTAATTTAATATAAAGGTAAAGGAAGAGATTGCCTTTTTGGTTAAATGTTCTCTGACGCTATAAATACAGTTAAAGGCTCTTAAGAGGCTCTATAGCTTCTAAAATGAATAACATGAATTGAAAGTACAATGAAAAGTGTACCCCTTTTGTAGCTGGGGGATTCTTGCCTTTGCATCTAGACTGGAGTTCTGCTTTAAATGGGTTGCCATTTCAGGATTGCTTTAGGGATCAATGATAGTAAAGAGGAATGTTTTAGTCTAATAATATTAACCTGAATATATAAAATGTGCTATCTAGGGACAAAATGTACTTTTGCATTAGAGAATAAGAAAGGAAAAAAATTAAAAACTGGAGCAGAGAGGTAGAAAGGTGAAGAGGAAAATAGGTTATGGGAATGAGGAGTCAGATTGGGAAATAAGCTTGATGAATAATTAGTGAGAGGGCAATGGGGTAGGTGTAAGGCTGGACTCACTTTGCAACCTGCATGCTGCATGGACCCTGGAAAACTACCATATACTGTATAAAGTTTTCTTTCTTTCTTTCTTTCTTTCTTTCTTTCTTTCTTTCTTTCTTTCTTTCTTTCTTTCTTTCTTTCTTTCTTTCTTTCTTTCTTTCTTTCTTTCTTTCTTTCTTTCTTTTGTCTTTAATGACAGCAAGTCAAACACTACTAATGTCTCATAGAAACCTGGGAGGCTACTGCACAGATGAGGTAATGACATTTATCTTATATCTGCTCAGCATACAACCTCTGGGTTTTGGCATTCAGTTAAGATTCTATATGGATGATACTGGCAATTATCTCACATTCTACTCAGGATGCAGTAGAATTTAGCAATATTGTATCAAGATCCCATTATGGACTATGACTTGCTATTCTCACAAAATGAGAATGGTTTGAAACCTTTGACCTCCAAGAGCCATTCTTGAATCTATGATCCAGCTAGCTCCAGGAAGATCACTGGAAAATAGATTCTTAGGTTGTGTTTCAAAATATCAAAATGTACTTTGGGCATGATTTTTCTTTTTCTTTTAATAAGATTAAATAATAAATATTATATTTGATATATTAAACATATAATAATAATAAGCTAATGATGAAAGTATTTTGAGCATGAAAAGTACTGTCTCAGGTAGATTGTAAGGTATGAATAAGAATGCCCAGGGGTAGGCTGGGATGATTGATTCAAGACTCAAACAATTTTAATTTAAATCCTCCTTGTCACTGGTTCACATAAATCAATATCCCTGGGTCCTACCACTCTGTCTTACATTCCAGTACTTTCTGATATCTTTCGCTATTTGTCTGACTTTGCTTAAAAATTCACAGCACAGAGATCAGAGGGTTACATTTCTCTCACCTCTGTATACTACTCCTTTCCCAGTAATTCTGCATTCATTAAAGGCTGATGTGCTCCTTACCACAAAGGGACTTGATTTATTGTGAGCCTTGAACTCTCCCTAAGGAAAAAAAGAATAATGGACAGCATTCTGAAATACTTTGATTAGTTGTGGATTAGATACTGGTTTATGTAACTCGTTTATGAAACTACAAGTCCTAGAGGGAAAGAAATGTGAGCTGAATATGTTAGGTACTTAATAGACATAGTTTGTCAATGGGAACATCCGAACATAAAGATGGAAATAATAGACTGAGGACTCCAAAAGGGGGTCAGTGGGAAGAGGGTGAGGATTGCAAAATTACCTATTGGTTACCATGTTCAATATTTGGGTAACGGGTACACTGGAAGTCTAATTCCTACCAGTATGCAATACCATGTAACAAACATTCATATGTACCCCCTGAATCTTAAATAAAATAAAATTTTAAAAATGTAGTTTGTGATTTGATGAAATATATTCTCTATTCTCGACTTCCTCCTCTAAACACACAAAGTTCAACCCAGGCAGTCACTGTTTTTATTTTGGCTTTGAATTAATACTTTAACTGGCATGTTCTGCAGAATAACAGGGCCACACCCTGAGGTCTTGCAGCCCCTTATAGTACAGGATTTCCTCTCTGCAAGGCCAAAAAGTCACTGCATTTGTTATTGTGATGCCTTATTATATTAAGAACTCTCCACCCTGTAAACAAGGCAATCTAAAATATATTGACACAAATTATAAACAAAAGTAATCCTGTATCAATGTTTCAGACAGTTTCTTAAAGGGATCTATGTTTATTTGTGAAGCTGGACTTGGTATTTATACACAGCCTTTACTTTTGTTGTTGTTGTTGTTCTCAAGTTTCTTTAGACAGTTAATGCATAAACCTTCCTGACTCTCATAAACTGTTGTTCTGAACACTATATTTTCTTCCTACTTGTGTTATAAACAATATAAATTTTACCAACTCATCCATGTTTTAAACCTGAGCTGTCTAATATGCTAGCCACTAGCTACATCTGGCTACTGAATACTCAAAATGTGGCTAGTATGAATTGGGATGTGCTCTAAGTGTAAATTGCACACTTTATTAGTCAGGAGTCTCTAGAGGGGCAGAACTAATAGGATAGATGTACATATCAAAGATAATGTTATCTTGACTGGAATGAAAGAAAAATTGTGTAATCATCTAGAGGAAATCTTACAGAATTGGCAGGTGCAAATATTGTAAGACTCCAACTGTTCATTCCCTTAGAAACTGATGCATCATTAGTAATCATAATTGCATTCCTGATGTTATACACATTCCAATTAGGGTAACCTGACTGGGAGCATCTCAGCTGGAGGGTGGGAAAGGGGTGAGACACATGATCAATGACGTAGAGGCCGTTGGAACACCGCCAGCTTTCTAATCTGTTCCGATTTGCATGTGTACTCTACATGGGCCAACAGTTACTCTCACCAGTCTTCTCCCACCCAAATCCACTCCCAGTTTAAATGAGCAAATATTTCAAAGAAATTTATTATTACTAAAACCCTCTCTTGGCAGAGGGTTTTCTGCATGTTTGTTCCAGACACAAATTTATAAATTTTTCAGGCTCACATGGGAAAATGTAACTAAGTGATGCACATGAGGCAATCACATTGGGGACACAAATGGAGTAAATTTTGTTTTTGTATGGCCACTTGATTTTGATCTCTGTACCAGCAGCTTGTTTATGTTTGATGTGAAATTTATATTTCAAATGAAAATCTCCTAATTTTTTTACTTTTCACTTTTTCTCATCAGATTGAGATCTTTCCGTTAGAAAAGAAAATAGACACATTCTTAAAGATGCATCCCATCCCGGAGAGCTGTCTAGTTTCAGACGACTCAAGCTTGCACTTCAATATCTATTTAGTTCGTGTTTTCTGCTGCCTTCCTCCTTGCCCTCACAAACTATCTTTCACTCACATCGTCCACATTCCTATCTCTCTGCACCCTTTCACCACAGTTCCTTAAAACTACAAAGTAGTCTTTCAGTGAATTTATTTATTTAATAAATATTTATTGGGTCCCTACTATGTATAATCAGGCATTGTGCAATTCTGAGGATGCAGGTATAAACAAGTTATAATTATTGTCTTCAAGACAAGAGACAGGCAATTATAATATAGTATATAAACAAAACATGTAAACATTGAGTAAACTACGATATTATTTCTGAGATACGAAAGCAAAGCATTTTGGTTCTAGATTATTCCCTTTTTTTCTTCTTTTCAAAAGGAGGACAGAATGCAACTTAGAATCAACAAGTCCTTGTTTGGTTTTGGATTTCATGTTAGACTTTCCTCTTCCTCCTCCTTGCCCTCTTCTTTCTCCTTCCTTCCTTAAGGAATACAGAGAATGGGAAAGAGAGGAGGAGTGAAAGAGAGAAAGAGGGGATGAAAGAGAGAGAGAGAGAAGGGAGAGAGAGAGAGAAAGTAGGGAGGAGAGATGTGCAGGAATAAAATAAAGATGTAGATGCCTTCTCCACAAACTCCATCACGTTTTCCAGACTCTCAGCACTTTGTTCTTCAGCCTATTGAGTCAATTTATAAGTGGCAGGATCTAGGAGAGGGGTTAGCCTGATGATAGCAAATTGAAATAGACTAAGAGGGAAGCCAAACTAAGAGGGAAGCCATGAATAGTCTGTGTCTTGATTCCAATTTGGAGAATTTTTCTCAGGGGATCCTGGACCATTTAAGTCAACAGCAGAGGAGTAGAAATATTAGTATTATATAGTTAACGAGAAACTGTGAGAGAGTGTTGATGTTTTCCCACATTTAATGTGTGAGCTACAGAAGTCTTTATATGATCCATGAAGTAAAAAGAAACCTGGTAGACCTACACAAGTTTAGGGTTGGAATAAGGGAGTTTCAGAGTACACATGTGAACTATAAGATCACCAGTCACCAGCAGCAGGTACCAGCATAATACCCAAAGAGACTGACTAGGACTTCTGTTTATGCAGAATGGTGGACTCTGTGTCCCATAGACCATCCACTGAACAGAATCAGAAACACTGAATACATTTTACAAATAAATAAGTGTATTGATAAGTTAATATTTAATAAAATCAGGAAAACAAAAAGAAAAATAGACAAAGCTGATATTTCCCCTGAGAACATTTCAAAAAGCACGTGCATTTAAAATTTAAGATTAGATGGAGAGTAGGGGACAGAATAAGAAGTCTCAGGCCAGTCCAGAGTTGGGAAATGAACAGAAAATTTTTCCCCTTTTTCCTATTACATACAACTAGAATTCCAAAATGCCATTCCATCCAGAAGAACTAGAAATAAATTCCTCCTCCCTTCCCTTTTTCCCACAAGAAGAATGTGAGAAAATTACTTTTCTCAAATGTTAGAGTGGAGTAGAGGAAAAAAATATTCTCCCATAATTTATAATCACAAGGTAACCCCTCACACTGTTTATGTCTTGAAGTCACAGTAATTAAGTTGTCTCTACCAAAAATCTCAAACTGAGAGTTCATTTTAAAGTGGTCCAAGGTTGGCTGAAGTGGTCCACGTTTTTGGCTGAAGCAAAAGCAAGTCTTGCCTATTGGAACAGCTTCACTCCAGGCCTCAAATGAAATTTCAAGAAGTGTGAGTCCACAAAAGGCACAAGGAAACAAGACATCATGAATAAGAACCAGCTGAAACAACTGAGAGCAGAATCAGACCAGCAAACATTTTCAGACGTTGAAATTATCAGAAAAATTATAAAATCATTATTTTTTAGGGAGTCTGGCTCCTGGTTAAAAACCTATGTGTGATTTTTCAGGCCTTACTAGAGACAATTACAAAGTCTACTGTCTGACCAGGCGTCGTAGGGAAAAGTTGGCTTCCCCACACCAGACTGGGTGCACAGGTAGTGCACTGAAGACTCTTAAGGGAGTAGCAATAAAATGTTTCAGGCCCTCTTGGCTGGTTATGTTCTTTTACATGTTTACATACCTGGCTCAGGTGCCTTCACCTAGATTTCTTTATTTGAGACCTTGGGCAGGAGTTTTCTTCAGGCATCTCTGTTGAGACCTCTTTTGTGGAGATGAGGGTGTGATGGTTAATATTAAGTGTCAACTGGATTGGATTGAAGGATGCAAAACATTATTCCTGGGTGTGTCTGTGATGGTATTGCCAGAAGAGACTAGTATTTGAGTCAGTGGCCTGGGAGAAGCCGACCCACCCTCAATCTTGATGGGCACCATCCAATTGGCTGCCAGACCAGCTAGAAAAAGCAGGTGGGAGGGAAGAAGTTGGAATGAGTTGGCTGTCTGAGCATCTCAGCCTTCATCTTTCTCTCATGCTGGATGCTTCCTGCCCTCCAGTATCACACTCTGAGTTCTTCAGCTTTTGGACTCTTGGACTTATACCAGTGGTTTGGCAGGGACTCTTGAGCTTTCGGCCACAGACTGAAGGCTGCACTGTTGGCTTCCCTACTTTTGACATTTTGGGACTCAGACTGAGACCCTACTGGCTTCCTTGCTCCTCAGCTTGCTGACAGCCTACTATGGAACTTCACCTTCTGATCATGTGAGTCAATTCTCCTTAATAAACTCCCTTTGATATATGCATCTATCCTACTAGTTCTGTCTCTCTAAAGAACCCTGACTAATACAGAGGGGAAATGTTGATACTGGATTCTAGTTTCCAGTATTTTTTCACTTCTAGCCCTTCTCCCCACATTCTCCTCTGACCTCAGAGTTCATAAAGCTGCTGGAACCTTTTATTCCAGGATTCCTCAACAGTGCTGATCTGCCTGACCCTCAAACCATGCACCATACCATGGGGAAAATAGAAAAGGGAGAGTCAGAGCTTCCTTCAGTTTAGACTCTTGCTTATACCATTGCAGTAAATATTAAAGCCTTGACTCCTTCATTTTGATAATTCCCAGTGTTCAAAGAGGGGCATGGTGGTGATTGGATCATGGGGGTAGAGTTCTCATGAATGGTTTAGCACTATCTCGTCTTAGTAGTATACAGTGAGTGAGTTCTCACGAGATCTGGTTGCTTGAAAGTGTGTGGTACCTCCCCACTCTGTCTCTTCCTCCTGCTTTGGCCATGTGAAGATGCCTGCTCCGACTTTGCCTTCTGCCATGAGTAAAACTCCCTGAGACCTCCCAAGAAGCAGATGCTGCCATGCTTTCTGTACAGACTGCAGAACTATGAGTCAATTAAACCTCTGTTTAATAAATTACTTCAGGCATTTCTTTATAGCAATGTGAGGATGGACTAATATAATTGGCTACTCAGACACCTAACAGTTCAACTTTGTCTTCTAGCTCAGCTGAGCTCCTGATATGCTCAAAATGTTTAAAGAAAAGAAAAGATTAAAAAATATGAGTGAAGCAGAAGAGACTAGTTTAAGAAGCTGATCTGAAAAAGAACCAACAAGAACAATTGGAAATAGAAGTGATAATAACTGAAATTTTTTAAAAATTAAAGAGACACTGGTACATCACAAACTGCCTAACACCAAATAAAAAGATTCTAAAAGCCTCTGAGAGAAGACAGAATCTCTCCAAAGTAATACTAGATTGACAGCTACCTTCTCAAGAACAATAGTGACGGGCAAAAGGCAGTTAAAAGCATCTTCAATAAGTTGTAAGAAAAATAGTAAACTATCTCATTTCCAAGATTAGATTATAGAGAACAGATTAAAAATTGAAAAAAGAAAAATATAAAACTATAAGTCAAGCATTCTGCATTCAGTCAACTGATATTTCCAGAATAAGGGTGAAAAAAGACATTTTAACAAATAAAAACTAAGTTTGCCTAATGGACCTGCAATATTCTACAGGATGTTCTTTAGGCAGACAGAAGGGAATCCCAAAATTCCCCTCCAAAATTTCCTAGATCCTTCTGTTTGAGAGCTCTCACCTTTACAGTATATGCTGGAAGTTTTTTAATGCAGATCGACCATCTTTGTATTTAGCTTGAGCATTTTTAAAAATAGCTAATATATTTTAATGATTTCTACCATCAATTTTGTACTGTGTATTTGTCCTGCATTTGCTATGTTTGTAGTTTTCCAGGGAGATATTAACATTCAAAGCTGACGTGTTATAAATAACAGAGTCTCAAAACAAATTTAAGATATTGTACAATTACAATGTGAAACAGATAAATTACTCACTATAGAGTAAATAATAAAGTTCAGTAATGATTGATCAAGTGGGAAGTACAAAAGTAAGGCTACAAAAGATATGAACATCACAATTACTGCATTTGATCTAATAGAAATACGTTCAATACTACACATGAAAACTGAAAACTGACAGTTCTTTCTGCTGCACTTGGGACGTTTGTTGAAATTGATGCCTATTGGGTCCTGATAAAAGCTTAAATAAATTTCAAAGGATTAGTCTACATGGGACAACTTTCTTAGTAAACTGCAATCAAATTCAAAATTAATAGAATACGTATAGAACTGTGTCAAATATTTGAATATTATGAAACTCACTTTAAATCGGACATGGGACAAAAAGTGAAAATGGAAATTAGTAAATATTTAGAACTGAATGGTTATGAACATATTACCTATTAGCCTTGTGGAATACAATTAATGCAGTACTCAGATAAAATGTTATGATATGGTTTAGCTCTGTGTCCCCACCCAAATCTCATGTCGAATTGTAATTCCCACATGTGAAGGGAGAGACCTGGTGGGAGGTGACTGGATCATGGGAGTGGTCTCCCCTATGCTGTTCTCGTGATAGTTAGTGAGTTCTCATGAGATCTAACTGTTTAAAAGTGACACTTTTCCCTTTGCTTTCTGTCTCTCCTGCTGCCATGTAAGACATGCCTTGCTTCCCCTTCGTCTTCTGCCATGATTGTAAATTCCCTGAAGCCTCCCAGCCATGCTGAACTGTGAGTCGATTAAATCTCTTTTCTTTATAAATCACCCAGTCTCAGGCAGTTCCTTATAGCAGTGTGAAAACAGACTAATTTGTAGTCTTGTTGTAACTCTAATTTCTTTTATTAGGAAAAAAGATGTGAAAATTAATGAACTAAGCATTTCTTTCAGTCATTTTTGCTGCAGTAACATACCACCATGAATCTCAGTGTCTTACACTGACAAAAATATATTTCCTTTTCACATTACATGTAGACATGAGTCAGATACTGCTCTGCCCCAGTGTTGTTCTGTCCTGTAGCTTGCTTCATGTGTTTTATCATTCCAAGACCCAGTTTGAAGGAACTGCTGTGGGGACCAATCTATTCTTATTCCTAAGGGTAGGGTGAAGAACAAGATAGCTGTTGGAAACTCATTTGTACCTTAAAGCTTCCCCCCAGAACTGACACATTGTCTAGTCTATGCCCAATCTCAAGGTACATGGATTGAGGTGTGTTCCATGGAAATATACTACTGTCTGCTATCTTAATAAAAAAAAAATTCTTTCTTTCTACGATCAAAATATATTCACTCCCTCCCCTAATGAAGAAATCCTAATATCAGATTCAAGGTCAATACCTAGGGTCTCATGATAGTGTCTCCATTGAGTGAAGATCTAGGGATCTAATGCATAAAAAGGCACTGCCCTCAAATACAGGATCATGGGATAGTGAACAATTCCTGCGAAAACCACTCCCATTGGAAAGAGGATAAGAAATGTTACTTGATTAGGCCTTTATTTTGCCCAGTCTATGGTATTCCATGGTGCCAAGCTCTTCTCTCTGGAAGAGTTATTTTCTATTTTCCTCCTTGGCCACATCTCAAAAGGGTATTGAGTAATGTGCATCTTTGAGGCTCAGCAGCTTGCTAAGCCTGCTCCTTTCTTCTTGAAAGCTGGAAACCCAAAAACTGTTTATATTTTAACAGTTACAGTCTATTTTAATCCAGGCTATTGGAACTTTTGGCATTATAACTCTCTGAAAAACATGATTGCTTTTTCAACGAATTGATTTTAATCAGCAACCTATGCAAATAGCTACACCTCTGTTATTTGGAAATGTGCCTTTCTCTCCAGACTTACTTATAAATAATGTGAGCTACCCAGCTTCAAGGAAACTGTTGGCATCTCTTTCTTCTAAGTCATTTTGTCCAACTGGTATAGCTTTCTAGGAGTCATCTTAAACCATTCATAGTTTTTAACAAAGGATATGAATGGCAGTGTCCTTTATTTGGGCATGTGTCTTAATCTGAGATTTTGTTGCTCAAGGCATTTATTTTCTACCAATTAAAAAAAATTATGTTTTCCTATCTTGCAGTCCCTAGAATCTGGTTACTGTAACTTCTGTTTCTTCCCTGCTTGCAAAGCAACCCATTCTTCTCTGAACTCATATGACAATTCAGAGGAAAAGGTAACGTTAGTAATATTCTGTTGTGAAACCTCTTCTTCCAAAGGCACTCTTTGGTAGACCTATTATCTGCTTTCCAAGTTATTAAAGGTGACAGTTTGCTAAATATTTTGCCATTGCATATCATGGGTCATCATTGTTCCAGCCTCTGATAATAGTATCTTTACAACTTGTCTCTTGGCCTCAAAGTCAAGACACAGATTTTCAATTGTTATAGGAGTACCTATCTTTGAGATACTAAGATTTGTTTTAATCAACTTTGCTATAGTAACAAATGGTCTCAAAAGCTTAGCACTTATACCAACAAAAAATAATTTCTTGTTCATGTTACACTGAATATTGGCTCAGCTATAGTTCTCCTAGATATTTAAGTAGGGTGGGTTTAGCTCTAATGTCTTCCCAGTCCATGATCCAAGCTGAAAGTCCAGCTTTTGTGCTAGCAATTCATAATATCTCCTAAGAGTTGTGCTCAGAATTGGTAGTTAAAGAACTGACATCTTGTTCCTTCTGCTTACATTCCATTATCCCAAATGAGTTCTAGAGGTCAGATCAAAATTAGTGGGCAGAGAAGTAGAGTCCTTTTATAAAGAAGGATGGGATAATCATATCTTTATAAAGAAGGATAAAATGATCACACATGCTCCCATTTTATACAATTTGAAAGAGAGTAACAGAATAAACTACGCCTTAAAAAGGAAAAGAGTCATTAACAAATAACAGACATAAATTTAATTGAAAACAGACATATCGCCGGGCGCAGTGCCTCAAGCCTGTAATCCCAGCACTTTGGGAGGCCGAGACGGGCGGATCACAAGGTCAGGAGATCGAGACCATCGTGGCTAACACGGTGAAACCCCGTCTCTACTAAAAAATAGAAAAAACTAGCCGGGCGCGGTGGCGGGCGCCTGTAGTCCCAGCTACTTGGGAGGCTGAGGCAGGAGAATGGCGTAAACCCGGGAGGCGGAGCTTGCCGTGAGCTGAGATCGGGCCACTGCACTCCAGTCTGGGCAACAAAGCGAGACTCTGTCTCAAAAAAAAAAAAAAAAAAAAAAAAAAAAAAGAAAACAGACATATCAAAAATTAACCAAATTCAATCTTTTTAAAGAGAACTAATAAAAGTGAGAAGCCTCTGGCAAAGTTGGCCAAGTAAAATGAGAGAAGGCAAAATAAACAACGTTAAGAGTGAAAAAGGGGCTATAACTAAAGATGTGGCCAAGATTATAAAGAAATAAGAAAATCAGATGACCAATTTGATTGGAAAAGTTAGAAAACATGGAAAAAATTGTAGAAATATGTGACTATTCACAACTTTTTGTACAACAAAGTGAAGACCTAAATAGTACCATAAAGAAAGTGAATCAGTAATGAAAAATAAGAGATTCAGGAAGCTAAAACAGGGGTTCCAGACACTCTTACAGGCAAGTTTTATCAGACATTAAAGGAAAAAATGCTTTCCTTTTACACAAAATGTTTGTAGAATACACAATAGAAAAAGAGAACCCCCCTTACTAATTCAATGAGCTAAGTTAACTTTGGGGAGTTTAACCTGACAAGAACAGGAAGAGAAAGACAAATTTATAAAAATATCTTATTTATGAACATGAATCCAAAACTATTAAACATAATATTAGCAAAAAATACAAGGACTGTATTAAAAGGTTAATGTATCTTGAACAGTTTGGGTTTATTTCAGCAATGTGAGCCTTGTTTAACATTAGAAACTCTGGTCATAGTAGTTTTTAATATAAAAACTTTAAATGAAAAGAATTGGATTATCTCAATGAAGACACAAAAAACTTTTGTTAAAATTTAACATTGGTTAATGATAAAATATCTAGTAAGTTAGATATTTAAAAAAGTATTTTTTAACTGAAAAACAAGATCTAGACAAAATATTCAGAAAACATTTTAATACTAATATGTTATAAAAATTTCCTTTAAGATTATAAATAAGACAAGACTATCTTCTATCACCACTTCTATTTAACTCTGTGTCCAGGGGCAATAAGGCAAGCAAAAGAGGCAAAAGATATAAGAGCTGCAAAGAAAAAAAAAATTATTAACAACATAAAGTTTAGCAATGTTGCTCAACACAAAATCAAATAAAAAAATCAATTACTTTTCTCAGCATAGGCAACAGGGAATAATAATAATAATAATATGCCAATTATAATATCCCCAAGAAATATTAAATACCTAGAAATAAGTGTCATATAAGATGTATCACATCATAATAGAAAAAATAAATTTGTACAGAAAGACATTAAGGAGACTTGCATGGAGAGATATATTGTCTTAGTGAAGTCAAAACTTCAGTATTATAAATATATAAAATTTAAAATTTCAACAGGTATTTTTGTGAAAGTGAGCAAATTAATTTTAAATTTTTTATTTAAAGAAAAGTCAGAGAATAGCCAGACCTCTCCAGTAGTAAAAGATTAGTGATTGAACATCCTTCATCAAATATCTAGACTAACAAAACTTTAATATTTAAGATGGTGTGATATTGGTACAGAGAAAAAGGAAACATTGAAACAGAAAAAGGTGTATGGAAACATAGCCCTGACAGGATGAAAAATTGGTGTATAACAGGACCAGCACTGCAGACCCCTGGAAAGAATATACTTTTCATTAAGTAGAGCTGGGGCAATTGAGTTTTTATATTAAAAAAATGAATTTCTTATTCTACAGCTTACAAAAATTCAGCTTATTATAGGTGAATACAAGGATTTAAATGTGCAAGTCAAAACAATAAATACAACATTGAGCAAACAATATAAGATACTCTATGTCTTAAGGAATATATATTAAATAAGACATTAAAAGTTCCCCCACTAAATTAGAATATAGACGAAGCTGACTACACTAAAATGAGAAATTAAAACACACCATAAGAAAATGAAAAGGCATAGATTTGAAAATGTATTTGCAAAACATATCATGCAAAATGGCTGTATAACAAAAATGTAAGAACGTCTACCTATATCCTACTCCCCCCAAAAAAATTCAAAATAAAATAAAAATTGGCAAGGTACTTGAAGACCCTTGACTTTATTACAGATTAGGTATCATGAATGCTAGTAACTTAGGAAGTAATGTTCATGCTCATTAACAAACAGGAAAATGCAAATTAAAACCATAATGAGATATATTTTTATGTCTATTAACTAGGAAAAAAGTTAAACTATCTCAAGTATTGATAAGGCTGTGAAGATATTAGAACACTTCTGTACTGATAGTGGGACTATTGATCAGTATAAAAATTTTGCGGGCCGGGCGCGGTGACTCAAGCCTGTAATCCCAGCACTTTGGGAGGCCGAGACGGGCGGATCACGAGGTCAGGAGATCGAGACCATCCTGGCTAACACGGTGAAACCCCGTCTCTACTAAAAAATACAAAAAACTAGCCGGGTGAGGTGGCGGGCGCCTGTAGTCCCAGCTACTCGGGAGGCTGAGGCAGGAGAATGGCGTAAACCCGGGAGGCAGAGCTTGCAGTGAGCTGAGATCCGGCCACTGCACTCCAGCCCGGGCGATAGAGCGAGACTCCGTCTCAAAAAAAAAAAAAAAAAAAAAAAAAAATTTGTGAAAAAAATTAGCATTTTCTAGAAGGATGAAAATATGCATACCTTATAATATAGCACTTTCCCTCTTTGGTATATATTCTAGAAACATTATTTTACATGTTCACCAGAAAATACTGTTTAAAAACACAAAAACAAAAACGGAAAATCTAGAATCTAACCATATGCCCATTATTATAAAAGCAACAAATTCTGACATTTTTGTCTAACAAAATACTATGTATTTGAGAAAAAATAACAAATTTACAGTTACACACAACAACAGCGATGAATTCAGGAGCATGTTTAGTGAAAAAAAAAAAGTAGTTTAGGCCGGACACGGTGGCTCACTCCTGTAATCCCAGCACTTTGGGAGGCCAAGGAGGGCAGATCATGAGGTCAGGGGATCGAGACCATCCTGGCTAACACGGTGAAACCCTGTCTCTACTAAAAAAATACAAAAAATTAGCCGGGCATGGTGGCTGGCGCCTGTGATCCCACCTACTTGGGAGGTTGAGGCAGGAGAATGGTGTGAACCCAGAAGGCGGAGCTTGAAGTGAGCAGAGAAAGCGCCCCTGCACTCCAGCCTGGGTGACACAGCAAGACTCCGTTTCAAAAAAAAAAAAAAAAAGTAAGTTTAATGATGCCAATATATGTGTTAAAACTATAAAGAAAAGCAAGGAAGTGATACAAACAAAATTCAGGATTATGCTCCCCTGAACAGAGAGAGAACTGGATAAAATGAAAGGCATATGAGAGACAGCAATGGCAAAGGTAACATTCTTTTTTTTTAAATGGGCAGTAGGTAAATGGGCATTGTATCATTTTTAATACTTATGTGTGTATATGTGTATATATATATATATAAATATTCATTCTTATCTACAAAATATTTGATTACAAAACACCAATGAAGAATGCAAGACACAGAGGAATTAGCCACACCTCAGGGGATACCAATATATGACACTTTGTGACATAATGAGATGACAGACATCTCTTTCAGGCCAATGAAGGAACAGAGGGCAAAACGTGGACAAGAACACCATCGTATTACTGTAAACGTAATGAGATTCCCCTTCTTCCAGATGCCATCTCAGGGAAGAGGGAGTGAGGCAATCATCTTCCTTCTGAGAAAGCACAGACAGCCCTAACGAAGAATGAGAAATATTTGGAGTATTAAACTGACAAAAGAATTTTTTAAAGAAAACTGTTTTAAACTAAAAGAGTCTGAATTATCTTTAACTGACAAGTGTCCTCCACTCTCACCATTATCAGTGAAAATAGAGACTCCAGAGGTAGGCAGTATAAAATAAAACAGTATTTTGAGGACATCTAAGTCATTGGGTGCATTCAGTTTTAATCTCACTTGAAGTATTACAGGAGTAAATTCAGGGTGCTTTTGTGGCACATTAGGAAGCTTGCCCCAATCCAGATTTGAGGATTGGATTGGGAAGAGGTAGTCACAGAAGACTTACTGAGACCTAAGAGACCAGGAGGATTTAGTTTGAGGAGTTTTTCAAACAGAAGAAAGAGCACATATAAGGATTATTCTCTTCTTGCCTTCCACTGACGCAGGGGTTCAACTTATATCTATATTTGTATCTATATCTACGTACATATATATGCCCTACTTTTCTATGAGATAGAGTGGTAATCCTTTACTAAAGTCACATTCTGGCTCAAGAGAGATCTGGGCACCTATTCTCTAGGTTCACAGAGTCCTTGGAACTTCGAATCCTTGTACCTCTTATTACTATGTATTAAGAACATTTTTCTTATTTGTCTTCCCTTCTAGGGAATTTCTATCCTTGAGAATTTCTATCACTTTCCCAAGGATAGAACTTGGCACAAATAAAGTGTTCAATAACATTTAGTAAATGTTGAGAGAATAAAAATCTGAGCAGAATAAGTGATCAAAGGGAAAAGGTACATTGGTGAGCTGAAAAGATCCAAAAGAAGAGAAATCTAAGAATGTGCAAGAAACTGGTTCAGAAGTAGCCTGAAGAGAAGACACATTTCAATTTCAGTGAAGTCCGTTTAGTCTCCATTGACCTCTTGCTATTTAATCCATCAAAGAGTGGTCTATCCTTCAGTAAATTGATTCAGTATGTTATTGGCTTTTTGGTTCTGGGAATCAAGACAGGCTTATCCAGAACATAATCAATATTAGATTGAGGTTTGATTATAAGATCTGATTCTGCAAAGGTGATCCAAAAAGATGATGAATTTTCTATATAGCGTATCGTATTTATTGTACTGCTAAATGAATGATTGCTGTAACTGAATTAAAGTTGTTACTAGCACATTAAGCAGTGCCTATTGTTTCTTCCAGGTGGCACAAACCTGTCAAATTAAAAAGCCAAACATAATAAAATTTTACATTGCACTCCAGGATTGCAAAGAGTGATACAATATAACTCCACGGGCTTGGGGCAAGTACTATAATGAGAGCTTATTATTGAACTCTAGCTTTGAATGAACGTTGGGTTTTCCTTTTAAGTAGACGCCTGTATTATAGGACAAAGAGCTTTATCTTTTGTGACGGGAAAGCTAAGAATAACTGTTCTTTATGAGTCATGCAAACACATTCCAAAAAGGGCTTTCTTCTATTAAACATCTGTAACAGCTCTTCCTGTCCTTTCCCACCACCTCAGCCCAGGTAGAGCTGACAGGCAAGGGATAATAGGCAGCGGTTATTTTTACTCTATTGAATTTCAATAAAGGAACAAAAAATAATTCACAAGAGCAAATAATATTTCAATTCTCTGCCTCCAGAGACAAAATGTGGCCAAGAGTGACCTTTGGGGACAGGAACTATAGAATAATTTTTTTTTTCCCAGTTTGTAGTTGGTGCCAATTTCTCACCAATGGAGAGAATTACAGCTCCCTTGTTGAGTCCTGATTTCAGTATCTTTTGTAAAGATGAACATTTGAAGTCTAGAGAAAATGTTTTGCTCTGTGTGGTGTTCAGCCTTACCTGGGCTGCCCCCGATGCCAATTTTTTCTTCACAAATGAATCTGATTCCTTTATTTATAGAAAGCTAGCATTTAGGGCTCAAGATACAATATGAAGATGTTGTTTTCACCCATTTAAAAATGAGAAAGGGAATGTATACCTTTAAAACAAAGTCTAAGATTTCTCTATTAAAAATTGACCAGAGAGACTAGGTTCTTCAACTTTTTAATCCCTTGGAGAGACTGAGTAGGGGGGAAGGTAATAATTTTCTGATGGAATTTTTGGCCAAATAATTCTGCCCATCAACAGGAAGAAGGGAGAAGGTTGGTTATGATGGGATCGTGGGTACTCATCTCCAACAAACTCTGCAGTAGTAGTGGAGGGATGTTGTCCGATTTCACTCTTCTCACACTTATCCTCTTTGGTCATGTTTGACTTTCTGCCCAGCATGCAGAGTAGAGATAATACTGTCTGGCTATGCAATTTGGAAGAATGATTTGCTTTCTCTTCTTGCTAAAATCTGGGAAGTAATAAGTAGAAAGAGGGAATGTATGTATGTGGATTATAAATCAAAAACAATATTTTATAAAGGGCCAGCTTCTCACCTTATTCACTTATCCTAGAGAAAACAGAGTTTCTCATGGCAAAGTTTACTCCATAAAATGGCAACTGTGCAGTATCATAAGAACTCTTTCAAAGAGTAGTAGCTCAATAATCTTTGAGTGAATAAATGCTCTTTTAAGGAGACAAAAAATATTGGTATATTCTTTAGCTGAATGTCTATGTTTTCTAGTAGCTTGACCTCAGAATGAAACAAACGAAAACCAGTATGGCTAGAATATTATAGTTGCTTATACTAATTCAGCAAACCAGCAAATTTCATGCATCTACTACATCAACTAAGTAACAAAAGCTGCTTAATGAATCCTCAAATTAGAGGGCTTTTTACTCCCTTTTATATCCCAGAACGGTAGAGCTAATGGAGGGCAAATTTTACAAAATAATTAAAATGGTGCCAAGCTTTTACTAGAAAGAGGAGGAGCCCTGATTAGCACAGACTCTAAGGACCAGCAGCTGCAGATGCCAATTTGAAGAGTCAACAACCTTTCTCACTGTTAAGGAGCAGGTTCATTGTTCAGCAACAGCCCTTTCACTGATGAAAACCCTCTTAGACCTGGAAAATGTGCCAAATGTAGGAAGGGCCTTTCCATGGCAGTCACACTGGTTGCCATAATTTTCTAACTGGCTTCAGTGCTTCTTTGTTGTGTTCCTGTGCTGCAAAGCAACAGAAGGAATAAGAATATGCCTGCAGGGCTTTTGATGGAGTGCACAGTTTTTTTTCTCAGAATTTATTTCTGTTGCCATCTGCATCAAAATAACATTTTTTTAAACATTCAGTTTGCATGCCCTCAATTCACATAAGCAATTCACATACATTGCTTAATGTCTCTCATTTCTCAGCTCCCTGGGCTGCCCCCAAGTTTCCCCACTAAATACGTATTTTCCTGAATCCTTTGTTCTTTTCGCTCATGCATGCCCTGCCTCTCTCGGCTTCATCCTTATGTCCAGCAGAGGAAACAGAAATAAGGTTTTGTTTTTTGTTCTTTTTTTCCAATTATAAGATCGTTACATTATTTCTAGGCAGTTTAGCTAGACTGGACCATCTTACAGGTGTCTCTCAATTTCCAGAAAACTTACGAAATTTGAAAAGTTTGTTAAAAGTGAATTTGTTTCATTGTTCTTTTCATGCCTTTTCATGCCTTTTCATGCCACTGGTTTTCATTTAAACTTGGGAAATGGTTGCTTCTGGAGAAAACAATCGGTCCTGAAAGATAATGTCACAAGGGAAGTAATTTTAACATCAGAAGCATGCAATTCTCCATTGAAAGGGGAGGAATTATCTTGTTTGAAAATGCTTATTGACACAGTGATCTAGTCTGCTCAGTTAAGCATTTTGTTAAATAAGCTATTTGTTTTCTTTTATAACAGCTGGAAGAGATGACATTTCACATGAAAACAGCTTTCTTGGTCCCTGGGAAGGTATGAACTTGTAAAGGAACATTTTTTTTTTTTTTTTTTTTTTTTTTTTTTTTTTTTTTCTGCAGCTTTTTGTGGCCATCACCATTTTGGCCCAGCCTCTGGAATCAGTCTGTGCCTAAAGGTTGAGCAAGATAATGAGGCATGGGTGTAGAATGTACCCTGCCTCACCATAAACAGAATATTTTCTCCTCTGTACAACACCTATTTTTTGACCACCCATGGAACTCTACTGGAGCTCCAGAATAAGATCTGCAAAACGGGTCCTTACCTTCAAACAGTTGTTATGCTAAACCATAATAAGCATTTATGCCAGTTTTCAGTTGTAAGTGAGAAAAAACTCAAACCAGCTTAATCCAGAAATTCATTTACTGACAAATGAATGAGAAGTGCAGAGCAAGGCAAGACCTCAGTTATGGCTGGATTTAGGGCCTGAAGCAGTGTCAGGTCTGCTGGATTAGCTCTGCACTAGTCAGTGGGTGGACTTCTCCAGATTGACATGACGGCAAGATGGCTCCAGAAGCTTCCCATATCACATTCATTTAGGTAGAAAGAAGACGATATATCTTACTGATAATTCTTACAAAAATTCTGGAATTCCTTCTGATGAAAACACAGGAAAGTCCCCTTTGTGAACTGAACAAGAAGAACAAAACAGTGGAATTCTGTTGATTGGTGAAGCTAGGTCACTTGGCCTCAGAAGGGGATTCAGTGCTCTGACAGGTCAGCCCAGATCACATGCCCAGAAGAAAGATTCAGTAATCTGATTGGCCATGTCCGAGTCACATACCTAGAAAAGGGATTCAGTGCTTTGCATGACCAGACTTGAGTCATATGTTTCAACTCTGAAGTCAGGGATAGAGCCCAACCTCCTGGAATAAGCAGTAGAGAAAGTCATTTCCCAAAGGAAAGTTATTATACTTATCAAAAGGGAGAGGAATGAATAAAAATTGTGCACCTGCAGAGTTACTACATATTTAAAAAGCGTATTATTTGAGTATTTACTAGGTTGTGGACAAAGTAGTGAGCACATATATGCATCACCTCTTCTGATTTATTTTTTTTATCAACTTTATGAGGAGTTGTAGTTTATATTTAAGAATTCAAAGTTTCAAAAATTACATGGCCTGCCTAATGTCACACAGTTAGAAGGAGGTGGAGCCAGGATTTGGGCTATAGTGTCTGATTTTGGAGGCTACACTCTGAAATACTGTATAATATCCTACACTCAAAATGACAGTGACAGCCACCACAACAGCTAATACTGGTTGGGTACTTACTGTGCAAGGGGTCTTATGTGGATTATGAATAAAGTGCTAAGTCCAGGCAGAGCATAGCAGTTTCTCTTCCAAAAAAAGTTTTTATATAGATAAAGAATTGGATACAAGACTTGAAACTCCCCTTGGCATGAGGAAAGCAGCAGGGATAGGGCAGTAGTTTGCGGTGATGCTTGTGGTGACAGTGCCAGGCCTTAGGAAAGCTGTTTTCAGAAGCAGGATACAAGATGTTTATAGGCTGAAAAAGGGTCAAGAGAAGCAGCTGTTGATAACACAAAAGAAAACAGAGATGTTTATGTAGTAAAGTCTCAAGGGAGGTGGGAGGGAATGAGATTAAGAGCTTTGATGAAGGTTTTAGCCTTGGATAAGAGAAACACCTTTTCTTTTAAGATAGAAGGGAAGAAAGGAAGGCTGGGACAAAGAAATATAATTGCTTATGTTGGGATTCTTAATATGACACCCCAAAGCAGGGTATCTTGGCGTGCTGAGTACTTTGAACTGAAGATTGGAAGGGCCTCGGAAGTTCTCTCTGAACTTCTTCTGCCCTTCTGTCTCCCACCCCTCTTTCTTCCCTGAAGGGAGTCATAGAAATAAGAACTCCTGTTTCCCCAGGAGGGTCATAGAAATAGAACTCCTCTTCTCCAAAGCAAGCCATAAAACCTATAAAGGCCATTCTCTATCTTCCGCCTTCTTCTTTGAAGACCTTCATTCCAGAGGTGTACTGTCCCATACTCAGGAGGATGGAATGCTACATCGACAGTCCAAGAAGAATCTGAACAGACAGACCTTGCTGCATTTCCCTCCTCAGTCAATTACAGTCAGATTACACCCTTTTGTCCAATCACATTTCTATACCACTTTATCAAACCTAAGCATAAAAATAGCTTTCCCTGGGTCTTTGAGTCTTCATTTCTGTAGGCGCCTGTGTCATGTAAAACTTTGATTAAATAAATTTGTTACACTTTTCTCTTGTTAACCAGTCTTTCATTTTAGGAATGTCAACAATGACCCTTATGATGGGTGAAGAAAGGTATCACATCTTTCTGCCTCTACACTCCTTCGTAAAAGAAAATACGGGTCTTCACATTTGTGTTGAGGCTGCCTAACAGTTTACATGGAATAAATAAAGTTGCACCTTTAATTCTGCATTGATTCCCTTCTCCTCAAGGTCACGAGTCTCTTGAGAGTACCAAATCACCAGGATTTTGGCTGGCTGGCTGCAGCATTTTGGAGGTCTTTGTCATGTTCCGATATGGAATTCTTGTCAACTTTGCATGTTAAAGGTATTTTCTCTTTGTCATTCTGGTGTTTTTATGGTGCATAGATACAAAAGAACTAGTTTCACCGTTTATTGCAGAATAATGTATAACTTATACGCAGGGTTTAAATATATAATTTAATGTAGATAGGCAAATAATGTATTTCCAAGAAAGTGATATAATACACTAACTAATTAGCTACGGTTTGTAATATAGATGAATTGGCAGCTGGAAGTGACAACCATTACTTTATAATTAATTGAGTTAGACCTTTCTAAAATTAATTAGTTAGGAAGTACAGCTGGTCAAAGATTAATGCACAGGAGGCCTTCAGTGCTCCCACCAGAAATCAAGGTCAAGCAAGTGATTATGGCTATTCCACCTTTCTACTGCTTGTTGAGCAGTAATTCAACCAGCCAGTTATTTCTGATATGCTGCCTAATTGTCTTCTTTGGGTTCTTTTGAATCTTCCAGAAAATCCACAGAAACTGTGTTTTCTAAATATTGACTTATCCTAATTACAGCTCTATTGTTCCACAGACTTATTTTTTTAAAAAAATAGATAAAATTATTGAGTGTTTAATACATATCAGGCCCTATGGTAAACCACTTATGTACTTTATTTCATGTTTCCTCACAAGATCCCTATAAATTAGGTTTTCAAAGAGGTGGCATACCATAATGGTAAAAGCCAAGATTTAAATGCCTGACTTTCTAGATATAGATCCCAGCTCTGCTAGTGACTGCTGTGTGCCTTTGGGTAAATTATTTAACCTATTTCTTAGTTTCCCTATCTGTAAGATAGTGGTAATAATAGTAACTTCCTCATAAATCTGTATAGATTAAATTGGTTAATCTGCACATACGTGAGTTTAGAATAAAAATAGGGCTGTCACAGTATTGTTATTTTTCTGCACCACCACCTGCCCATAATGATAATAGGTTTCATTTGTGAGCACTTACATGATCCTAACCATTTTGTGCATTTTAACTGACTGAATCTTCCCAAGAATCCCATGAGGTGGATGTGATGTGAGTTGAATGAATCCTCCTTTTACAGGTGAGGGAGCTGAGGCACAGAGAAGACTGTTAACCTGCCTAAAGTTATCTTCTTTACTAGTGTAAGAACCAAGATTTACTCTCAGCTTCAAAACCCATGTTTTTTACTACTCTATGTGGCTGCTCCTCTTCAGCATCACCTGTATATCAGACACACTGAAGGAAGTGAGGTCCCAGGAAGGAGCAGTGTTCTTTTGTGACCCTATCATTACATGCATTTTTCATCTGGAATGCTCTGCTTCCTTTGCCCATGTGTTGAATACTTATTTAGCCTTAAATGGTCAACAACAGCAACAAAATCACTTCTCCTGGAAAGGCTTCCTTAATGTTTTCATAATCTTTCATAATAATCTTATGTTTATCTCTTTCATAACATTTTAAAGTCAATATGTTAGTCAAATAATCAATAAATATTTATTAGTTCATCAATGACTTTTTTTTTATTATAATTTAAGTTCTAGGGTACATGTGTTTAACGTGCAGGTTTGTTACATATGTATACTTGTGCCATGTTGGTGTGCAGCACCCATCAACTCGTCAGCACCCATCAATTCATTATTTATATCATGTATAACTCCCAATGCAATCCCTCCCCCATCCCCCCTCCCCATGATAGGCCCCGGTGTGTGATGTTCCCCTTCCCGAGTCCAAGCGATCTCATTGTTCAATTCCCACCTATGAGTGAGAATATGCGGTGTTTGGTTTTCAGTTCCTGTGACAGTTTGCTAAGAATGATGGTTTCCAGCTGCATCCATGTCCCTACAAAGGACGCAAACTCATCCTTTTTTATGGCTGCATAGTATTCCATGGTGTATATGTGCCACATTTTCTTAATCCAGTCTGTCACAGATGGACATTTGGGTTGATTCCAAGTCTTTGCTATTGTGAATAGTGCCGCAATAAACATACGTGTGCATGTGTCTTTGTAGTAGAATAATTTATAATCCTTTGGGTATATACCCAGTAGTGGGATGGCTGGGTCATATGGTACATCCAGTTATAGATCCTTGAGGAATTGCCATACTGTTTTCCATAATGGGTTGAACTAGTTTACAATCCCACCAACAGTGTAAAAGTGTTCCTATTTCTCCACATCCTCTCTAACACCTGTTGTTTCCTGACTTTTTAATGATTGCCGTTCTAACTGGTGTGAGATGGTATCTCATTGTGGTTTTGATTTGCATTTCTCTGATGGCGAGTGATGATGAGCATTTTTTCATGTGTCTGTTAGCTGTATGAATGTCTTCTTTTGAGAAATGTCTGTTCATATCCTTTGCCCACTTTTTGATGGGGTTGTTTGTTTTTTTCTTGTATATTTGTTTGAGTTCTTTGTAGATTCTGGATATTAGCCCTTTGTCAGATGAGTAGATTGCAAACATTTTCTCCCATTCTGTAGGTTGCCTGTTCACTCTGATGGTAGTTTCTTTTGCTATGCAGAAGCTCTTTAGTTTAATTAGATCCCATTTGTCAACTTTGGCTTTTGCTGCCGTTGCTTTTGGTGTTTGAGACATGAAGTCCTTGCCCATGCCTATTTCCTGAGTGGTACTACCTAGGTTTTCTTCTAGAGTTTTTATGGTATTAGGTCTAACATTTAAGTCTCTAATCCATCTTGAATTAATCTTCGTATAAGGAGTAAGGAAAGGATCCAGTTTCAGCTTTCTACTTATGGCTAGCCAATTTTTCCAGCACCATTTATTAAATAGGGAATCCTTTCCCCATTTCTTGTTTCTCTCAGGTTTGTCAAAGATCAGATGGCTGTAGATGTGTGGTATTATTTCTGAGGACTCTGTTCTGTTCCATTGGTCTATATCTCTGTTTTGGTACCAGTACCATGCTGTTTTGGTTACTGTAGCCTTGTAGTATAGTTTGAAGTCACGTAGCGTGATGCCTCCAGCTTTGTCCTTTTGACTTAGGATTGTCTTGGCAATGCGGGCTCTTTTTTGGTTCCATATGAACTTTAAAGCAGTTTTTTCCAATTCTGTGAAGAAACTCATTGGTAGCTTGATGGGGATGGCATTGAATCTATAAATAACCTTGGGCAGTATGGCCATTTTCACGATATTGATTCTTCCTATCTATGAGCATGGTATGTTCTTCCATTTGCTTGTGTCTTCTTTGATTTCACTGAGCAGTGGTTTGTAGTTCTCCTTGAAGAGGTCCTTTACATCCCTTGTAAGTTGGATTCCTAGGTATTTTATTCTCTTTGAAGCAATTGTGAATGGAAGTTCATTCCTGATTTCGCTCTCTGCTTCTCTGTTACTGGTGTATAAGAATGCTTGTGATTTTTGCACATTAATTTTGTATCCTGAGACTTTGCTGAAGTTGCTTATCAGCTTAAGGAGATTTTGGGCTGAGACAATGGGGTTTTCTAAATATACAATCATGTCATCTGCAAACAGGGACAATTTGACTTCTTCTTTTCCTAACTGAATACCCTTGATTTCTTTCTCTTGCCTGATTGCCCTAGCCAGAACTTCCAACACTATGTTGAATAGGAGTGGTGAGAGAGGGCATCCCTGTCTTGTGCCGGTTTTCAAAGGGATTTTTTCCAGTTTTTGCCCATTCAGTATGATATTAGCTGTGGGTTTGTCATAAATAGCTCTTATGATTTTGAGGTATGTTCCATCAATACCGAATTTATTGAGCGTTTTTAGCATGAAGGGCTGTTGAAATTTGTCAAATGCCTTTTCTGCATCTATTGAGATAATCATGTGGTCTTGTCTTTGGTTCTGTTTATATGCTGGATTACATTTATTGATTTGCGAATGTTGAACCAGCCTTGCATCCCAGGGATGAAGCCCACTTGATCATGGTGGATAAGCTTTTTGATGTGCTGCAGTATTTTATTGAGGATTTTTGCATCGATGTTCCTCAGAGATATTGGTCTAAAATTCTCTTTTTTTGTTGTGTCTCCGCCAGGCTTTGGTATCAGGATGATTTTGGCCTCATAAAATCATGAGGATTCCCTCTTTTTCTATTGATTGGAATAGTTTCAGAAGGAATGGTACCAGTTCCTCCTTGTATCTCTGGTAGAATTAGGCTGTGAATCCATCTGGTCCTGGACTTTTTTTGGTGGGTAGGCTATTAATTATTGCCTCAATTTCAGAGCCTGCTATTGGTCTATTCAGGGATTCAACTTCTTCCTGGTTTAGTCTTGGAAGAGTGTAAGTGTCCAGGAAATTATCCATTTCTTCTAGATTTTCTAGTTGATTTGCGTAGAGGCGTTTATAGTATTCTCTGATGGTAGTTTGTATTTCTGTGGGGTCGGTGGTGATATCCCCTTTATCATCTTTTATTGCATCTATTTGATTCCTCTCTCTTTTCTTCTTTATTAGTCTTGCTAGCAGTCTGTCAATTTTGTTGATCTTTTCAAAAAACCAACTCCTGGATTCATTGATTTTTTGGAGGGTTTTTTGTGTCTCTATCTCCTTCAGTTCTGCTCTGATCTTAGTTATTTCTTGCCTTCTGCTAGCTTTTGAATGTGTTTGCTCTTGCCTCTCTAGTTCTTTTAATTGTGATGTTAGAGTGTCAATTTTAGATCTTTCCTGCTTTCTCCTGTGGGCATTTAGTGCTATAAATTTCCCTCTACACACTGCTTTAAATGTGTCCCAGAGATTCTGGTATGTTGTATCTTTGTTCTCATTGGTTTCAAAGAACATCTTTATTTCTGCTTTCATTTCGTTATGTACCCAGTAGTCATTCAGGAGCAGGTTGTTCAGTTTCCATGTAGTTGAGCGGTTTTGAGTGAGTTTCTTAGTCCTGAGTTCTAGTTTGATTGCATTGTGGTCTGAGAGACAGTTTGTTATAATTTCTGTTCTTTTACATTTGCTGAGGAGTGCTTTACTTCCAATTATGTGGTCAATTTTGGAATAAGTGCGATGTGGTGCTGAGAAGAATGTATATTCTGTTGATTTGGGGTGGAGAGTTCTATAGATGTCTATTAGGTCCGCTTGGTGCAGAGATGAGTTCAATTCCTGGATATCCTTGTTAACTTTCTGTCTCGTTGATCTGTCTAATGTTGACAGTGGAGTGTTGAAGTCTCCCATTATTACTGTATGGGAGTCTAAGTCTCTTTGTAAGTCTCTAAGGACTTGCTTTATGAATCTGGGTGCTCCTGTATTGGGTGCATATATATTTAGGATAGTTAGCTCTTCCTGTTGAATTGATCCCTTTACCATTATGTAATGGCCTTCTTTGTCTCTTTTGATCTTTGATGGTTTAAAGCCTGTTTTATCAGAGACTAGGATTGCAACCCCTGCTTTTTTTTTGTTCTCCATTTGCTTGGTAGATCTTCCTCCATCCCTTTATTTTGAGCCTATGTATGTCTCTGCATGTGAGATGGGTCTCCTGAATACAGCAGACTGATGGGTCTTGACTCTTTATCCAGTTTGCCAGTCTGTGTCTTTTAATTGGAGCATTTAGTCCATTAACATTTAAGGTTAATATTGTTATGTGTGAACTTGATCCTGCCATTATGATATTAACTGGTTATTTTGCTCGTTAGTTGATGCAGTTTCTTCCTAGCCTCGATGGTCTTTACATTTTGGCATGTTTTTGCAATGGCTGGTACCGGTTGTTCCTTTCCATGTTTAGGGCTTCATTCAGGGTCTCTTGTACGGCAGGCCTGGTGGTGACAAAATCTCTAAGCATTTGCTTATCTGTAAAGGATTTTATTTCTCCTTCACTTATGAAACTTAGTTTGGCCGGATACTTGTAGAGGTTCTGCCGAGAGATCTGCTGTTAGTCTGATGGCCTTCCCTTTGTGGGTAATCCGACCTTTCTCTCTTGCTGCCCTTAAGATCTTTTCCTTCATTTCAACTTTGGTGAATCTGGCAATTATGTGTCTTGGAGTTGCTCTTCTGGAGGAGTATCTTTGTGGCATTCTCTGTATTTCCTGAATTTGAATGTTGGCCTGCCCTACTAGGTTGGGGAAGTTCTCCTGGATGATATCCTGAAGAGTGTTTTCCAACTCGGTTCCATTTTCCCCCTCACTTTCAGGCACCCCAATCAGACGTAGATTTGGTCTTTTTACATAATCCCATACTTCTTGCAGGCTTTGTTCATTTCTTTTTCTTCTTTTTTCTTTTGGTTTCTCTTCTCGCTTCATTTCATTCATTTGATCCTCAATCGCTGATACTCTTTCTTCCAGTTGATCGAGTCGGTTACTGAAGCTTGTGCATTTGTCACGTATTTCTCGTGTCATGGTTTTCATCTCTGTCATTTCGTTTATGACCTTCTCTGCATTAATTAGTCTAGCTGTCAATTCTTCCACTCTTTTTTCAAGAGTTTTAGTTTCTTTGCACTGGGTATGTAATTCCTCCTTTAGCTCTGAGAAGTTTGATGGACTGAAGCCTTCTTCTGTCATCTCTTCAAAGTCATTCTCTGACCAGCTATGATCCATTGCTGGCGATGGGCTGCGCTCCTTTGCAGGGGGTGATGCGCTCTTATTTTTTGAATTTCCAGCTTTTCTGCCCTGCTTTTTCCCCATCTTTGTGGTTTTATCTGTCTCTGGTCTTTGATGATGGTGATGTACTGATGCGGTTTTGGTATAGGTGTCCTTCCTGTTTGATAGTTTTCCTTCTGACAGTCAGGACCCTCAGCTGTAGGTCTGTTGGAGATTGCTTGAGGTCCACTCCAGACCCTGTTTGCCTGGGTATCAGCAGCAGAGGTTGCAGAAGATAGAATATTGCTGAACAGCGAGTGTACCTGTCTGATTCTTACTTTGGAAGCTTCCTCTCAGGGGTGTACTCCACCCTGTGAGGTGTGGGGTGTCAGACTGCCCCCGGTGGGGGATGTCTCCCAGTTAGGCTACTCAGGGGTCAGGGACCCGCTTAAGCAGGCAGTCTGTCCCTTCTCAGATCTCATCCTCTGTGTTGGGAGATCCACTGCTCTCTTCAAAGCTGTCAGACAGAGTCATTTGCATCTGCAGAGGTTCTGCTGCTTTTTTGTTGTTGTTTTTTATCTGTGCCCTGTCCCCAGAGGTGGAGTCTACAGAGACAGGCAGGTTTCCTTGAGCTGCTGTGAGCTCCACCCAGTTCAAGCTTCCCAGCGGCTTTGTTTACCTACTTAAGCCTCAGCAATGGCGGGCGCCCCTCCCCCAGCCTCGCTGCTGCCGTTTTGGTTAGATCGCAGACTGCTGTGTTAGCAATGAGGGAGGCTCCGTGGGCGTGGGACCCTCCCGGCCAGGTGTGGGATATATTCTCCTGGTGTGCCCATTTACTTAAAGCGCAGTATTGGGGTGGGAGTTACCCGATTTTCCAGGTGTGTGTGTCTCAGTTCCCCTGGCTAGGAAAAGGGATTCCCTGCCCCCTTGTGCTTCCCAGGTGAGGCGATGCCTCGCCCTGCTTCAGCTCTCGCTGGTTGGGCTGCAGCAGCTGACCAGCACCAACTGTCCGGCATTCCCTAGTGAGATGACCCCAGTACCTCAGTTGAAAATGCAGAGATCACCGGTCTTCTGTGTCGCTCGCGCTGGGAGTTGGAGACTGGAGCTGTTCCTATTCGGCCATCTTGCTCCGCCCCCCCATCAATGACTTTTTATTGAGTTCCTTTTTTCATTGGGTTTGCATCCTAATGGAGGAAGATAGTCTTTAAACATGGTGGAGAAATAAAAAAACTAAGATAATGCCAGATGTACAAAATGCCTTTTGGAGAGGATGCAATGGGTTAATGTAGAAAGGGATTGAGTGTGCTGCTTCAACTAGATTGACCGCACTTGAGACTTGAATAATGGAAAGTAGTCCCATTACTGGGGAGAGAGATGATTGGAGTGATACTAAGCTGTTGTTTTGGATGTTGGCTTTAGAAAAGGAAGGAATAAGGGGAGTCACCTTGGTGTTTCCTGCTCACCCTCAGAGAAGTTTTGTTGTTTGATAGCTCTTAGAGATTGAGGTTTAAACATAACTTATAAAAAAGCCGAAAGGGATGACCAATTTTAATAGTTAATTATAAAGAATTCCTAGATGGGAGAGATGATTGGAGATGAGTCTTGTATAATGGGAAGTCGCCGTTACATTAGGTAGCTAGTCAGACATGAGCAGGGTAAGAGAAGGCTCTCCCTGCCACATGCACACACCAGGAATGTCAGGCAACCATCAGATGATGGTCACACCGTTGTTAACTGTCTCTCTGAAGTATTAATTGGCCGCAGCCAGCGCCACGGAAAGACACTCCCCGATAAACAGGAACACGTGAAACTGGTGATCAGCAGCTTCCCGATAAGATCTTAGATGTTGAGCAAGAGGGCTGAAGCATGCACATTAGGAGGCACAGTGGCAGAGTTTAACTGGTATATGACATCTCCAGTTGTATACCACTTCTAGGGACAACTCCTAGGGACATTTGACGGGTAAGAGAAGGAGAACACCTCAAGTGAGCATGCGTATAACTCCAGTAAACACACTGCACAGGCTTCCCTCCCAATATCTAGCAGGCCACTGCACATGTGGACAGCCCACCCCAAGGGAAGAATCAGGGAAGAAGTAATGAAGACCCCAGAGCATGCCAATGTATAAACCTCAAGTCCAGAGGTCAAACTGTGTACTTGATCTCTCGTTTCCTGTTTGGACCTCTTCCAAATGTACTTCAATTCCTTTCATTCCTACTCTAAAGCTTATTAATAAACTTTCACTCCTGCTCTAAAACTTGCCTCAGTCTCTTCTGCCTTATGACCCTCGGAAGAATTCTTTCTTCTGAGGAGGCATGAATTGAGGTTGCTGCAGACTCGTATGGATTTGCTGCCAGTAACATAGCCAGCCCTGCAAAGATAGAGCATTCCATGCAGAAGGACCAGCAAGTGCAAAGGCCCATTCCTGGAATCAAAGTTGCTGCACTGGAGGGACAAAAAGAAACGGAGTGCAACTATGAATAACATCAAAATATGCAGAGCCATTACATTTTTACAGGCTTATTTCTCTACCCAAACTGTCAACATTTTAGGGTTAGGGTTATGCTCCACTCATCTTTGAATCCTTAACATTTAGTATATATCCCTGGACAATGGTTGTTTTTGGCCAGTTGCCAGCATGAATCATTGACACAGTGAACTCTTCTCACAGATATTTCTCTTTTCTCTTCCTTCTGCCTTCTCCATACTTATAACTCTTCTGAAACGAGTTGTGTATTTTTCTTTTTTCTCTCTAGTTCCTTCTCCACATTTCTGTTTTCATTTGGTTCTACCTTTCCCCACTTTTATTTATCTTTATCCCTTGATCTCTTTTGTTGCCCTAGGTAATTCCATCCTAAGCTGCAGGGTTCTATCAATATATAAAGGTCTCAGGATAGAAGATGAAGCACATTAGACACCTCTTAGCTCTCTTTAATCCCTACCTTCTTCCACAGACCCCAAACAATTTCTTATATTTTGGGGTCAGATACCAAAGCTGAAAACATAACTCAGTCCTGAGATCTTTGTTGGCAAAAGAATGCAAGCTGGTCTCCTTTTAAGCTGTTGTTTTGGATGCTGGCTTTAAAGATGAGAGAATAAGGTGAGCCACCTTGGTGTTTCCTGCTCACCCTGGGAGAAGTTTTATTGCTTGATAGCTCTTAGAGATTGAGGTTAAAAAAGAACGTATAAAAAAGCAAAAAGGAATGACCAATTTTAATAGTTAACTATAAAGGATTCCTGGAGTTCCTTTTCTTCCAGCTGATAGAGAAAAGAAGAAACTCCTGTGCCTTTGTCTTGTAAGGCAGCTTTCATCTGCTCCCCAGGAGTTTACACAGTTATTCAGAAGGAAAAGATAACCAAAGCTGAGCTGAAACCTCCCCTGGGGTCTTAAAGGCCATCTCTTTAGTAGCAAATATGCTGAACCCACAAATCTTGGATAAATAGAATTAAATCAGCTTTCCTTCCATTTTTTTTTTTTTCCTTTTTCTTTCAGGGAGTAGGAGCCACCTATAAAGAGTTTAGAATCAATTCTGAAAATATAAGATCAGTTTCCTCCTGCCTGTGACTGTTTTTGAGATGCCAGCCAAGGTGACCTTATTCCCTCTCCTTCTTCCCAGGCACTATGAGGCTTTCTGTATAGCCACCTTCGTTGTACAGCTTCAAACACAACTTAGCTCAATGACCTTTTGTTACAAAAGAGAAAATCTAATGCTATTTCAGAAGCTATTTTTTAGTGTTTGATTTAGACATTAGCTATAAAATGCATATAATACCTTTAATTATTCTAAGATACTGTAAAAAAAATCTTGCTGTATAAATGTCTTAATCAGTAGGATATTTTCCAGAAATTCAAAGGTGATGAGGCAATCATGTACAAATTATACCCTTGGGCTCTGGAGTCATATTGTCTGAACCAAATGCCTGCACCAACAGTGTCATCTTTGGAAAGTTGTTTAATGCCTCTTTGGCTCAGTTTTCTCATGCCTGAAATGAGAATAAAAGTCTCATGTTATAGAGTTTGGGGAAGGAGAAAATGAGATAATGGACATAAAGCTCTAAGCACAGTGCCAAACTCAATGTAAACACTTAAATAAAGGTGACAATTATTTTGGCCATCTGAATAGAGGAGTAGAAAGGAAAGAGGAGGGATAAGGGAATCCTACTGGTCTCAGCCATATTGTTCCAGTTTAATATCCTCGACTGTGTTACTGGCCTCTGTACTCCCAGGAGCGGTTCAGGAAGATGCAAGCATGGTTCCAGGAAGCATAGAAATTTTAACTTATGCATGGAGTCATCTTATTTGCCAATGTTACTACAATAAAGAATTGTAAAAAAAAATAATAAGACACTTATTAATAAAAAATAATAAAAATTAATAAAAAATAAATAATAAGAATTTCAAGATCATCTAAGAAGGGCAGTAGGAGCAAATAAAAAAGAAAGCATCAAATCCAACCAAATTGAAAAAAGTGCCTACTATGTGTCTAGTACAGTGTGGGGCTTTCTTGGGAGACTGGTGTGGGGAAAAGGTGACCTAGTCACTACCCTCAGAATCCAAATATGGGAGTAATAATTTAAAAAATAATCTGTGATTTGACAAAAGACATGTAGTCATTGAAGAGAAAGATGCATCTTACTCTCATATGGTCTGTAGCGCTACTGATACAATATACAAAGCAGAGACAATGTTCACTGTATTGATTTCAGAGCAAATGTGCAGTTTCTAATGTGAAGGAAAAGGCAAGTGACATCTCATCCAGAAAATGGGATAATTACTGTGAAACAATTAAGAGCACAGACTCAGGAGACAGAATACCTGAATTTGAGCTTGGACTCCCTTACTAGATATGTGACCTTGGGCGATCCACTTTACCCTTTATGTGCTTTATTTTCTCCTCTCTCAAGTGTGAACAAGAATAGTCCTTCCCTCACAGGATTGTCAGCATTAAATGAGAAACTGCACATAGGCATCAATTCATAGTACAAGCTCAGGAGTTCAATTAATGGTATGGTAGTTTTTTTTACTATTAGAAAAGGATAATTTTAACTTCATTCTACCTTTCTTTGTAAAATTCATCTCTTTTTGATATTTTAACAGGTTTTAGTAAATCAACTTTGCCCTCAGTAAACCACTTTATTTATTATTTATTTATTTATATTATGCTTTAAGTTCTGGGGTACATGTACATAACATGCAGGTTTGTTACATAGGTATACATGTGCCATGTTGGTTTGCTGCACCCATCAACTCATCGTTTACATTAGGTATTTCTCCTAATGCTATACCTCCTCTAGGCCCTCACCCCCCAACAAGTCCCAGTGTGTGATGTTCCCCCCTGTGTGTCCATGTGTTCTCATTGTTCGATGAGAACATGTGGGTGTTTGGTTTTCTGTCCTTGTGATAGTTTGCTGAGAATGATGGTTTCCAGCTTCCTCCATGTCCCTGCAAAGGACATGAACTCATTCTTTTTTATGGCTGCATAGTATTCCATGGTATGTATGTGCTACATTTTCTTTATCCAGTGTATTATTGATGGACATTTGGGTTGGTTCCAAGTCTGCTACTGTGAATAGTGCTGCAATAAACATATGTGTGCATGTGTCTTTATAGTTGCATGATTTATAATCCTTTGGGTATATACCCAGTAATGGGATTGCTGGGCAAATGGTATTTCTAGTTCTAGATCCTTGAGGAATCGCCACACTGTCTTCCACAGTGGTTGAACTAATTTACACTTTCACCAACAGTGTAAAAGCATTCATATTTCTCCACATCCTCTCCAGCATTTGTTGTTTCCTGACTTTTTAATGATCGCCATTCTAACTGGCATGAGATGGTATCTCATTGTGGTTTTGATTTGCATTTCTCTAATGACCAGTGATGATGAGCATTTTTTTATGTGTCTATTGGCTGCATAAATGTCTTCTTTTGAGAAGTGTCTGTTCATATCCTTTGTCCACTTTTTGATGGGGTTGTTTTTTTCTTGTAAATTTGTTTAAGTTCTTTGTATATTCTGGATATTAGCCCTTTGTCAGATGAACGGATTGCAAAAATTTTCTCCCATTCTGTAGGTTGTCTGTTCACTCTGCTGATAGTTTCTTTTGCTGTGCAGAAGCTCTTTAGTTTCATTAGATCCCATTTGTCAATTTTGACTTTTGTTGTCATCACTTTTTGTGTTTTAGTCATGAGGTCTTTGCCCATGCCTATGTCCTGAATGGTATTGCCTAGGTTTTCTTCTGGGGTTTTTATGGTTTCAGGTATTACGTTAAAGTCTTTAATCCATACTGAATTAATTTTTGTATAAGGTGTAAGGAAGGGATCCAGTTTCAGCTTTCTACATATGGCTAGTCAGTTTTCCTAGCACCATTTATTAAACAGGGAATCCTTTCCCCATTGCTTGTTTTTGTCAGGTTTGTCAAAGATTAGATGACTAAGCCACTTTTAGGTGCAAAGTTGCCCACTGAGAAATAAGAATTATAATTGTTGTATTAGGTTGGTGCAAATGTAATTGTGGTTTTGGCCCTATTTTAATGGCAAAAACTGCAATTACTTTTGCACCAACCTAATACTTGGAAGAGGCTGCTGGAATTTTTCAATGAAAATTTATTTTTTTGTTTTGAAAGCAGAAGTGGGTTTGTATTGTAAAATTGTGGCTGGTTTCTCAAATTGACATCAGTATTGATGTCCTTACTCCACATAATGTACAGCCATGAAAAGATTAGAGGTTGGAGATTATCACATCCTGTTAGTTAATGACAATAATTAGTTGTCATAAACTGATAGACTAGCTTCTCCCACTAGCTGGTTAGGCAAGTCACCTCACCTCACTGAACCTCCTTTTCCCAGCTGTAAAACAAGAATAATAGAATGCTTATACACACACAGGGATGTTGAGCAGGTTAGGTAATTGATGTTTGCAGTATGCTGGGAGATAAAAGGCTTTATGAAAATATAAAGCATATTAAAGAAGAACAAAGTGAGATATTAAAAGTGCTGGAGGATGTAATAGAACTAATAGATTGAAAAACAGAACCTGGAAGAAAATAAAGTTGGTGTAACACTAAATTATAATACTGATTTGAGGCTTTTGAAGGATCCATTCAAAAGAGTATCTCTTTTGACACACAATAGTTAATTTCTGAGTGTTGCAACACCTTCCTTCCTTTCCAAACACATGCTAACCTTAAAAAATGGAAAGTGCTTGTATCAATCAAAGTTGAATCTTCCACACTATTCTATGACTTAATGTGACCATTGTAATAGTAACCTTTGATGTTGAGCATCATTCTAATGATACTTATTTTTATTGCATTTGCTCTAGGTCAAAAGTCAGACACTATCTAGCCAGGAGAGTTAACTATACAAAAATCTTTTTTTTTTTTTTTTTTTTTTTTGAGGCGGAGTCTGGCTCTGTCGCCCGGACTGGAGTGCAGTGGCCGGATCTCAGCTCACTGCAAGCTCCGCCTCCCGGGTTTACGCCATTCTCCTGCCTCAGCCTCCCTAGCAGCTGGGACTACAGGCGCCGCCACCTCGCCCGGCTAGTTTTTGTATTTTTAGTAGAGACGGGGTTTCACTGTGTTAGCCAAGATGGTCTCGATCTCCTGACCTTGTGATCCGCCCGTCTCGGCCTCCCAAAGTGCTGGGATTACAGGCTTGAGCCACCGCGCCCGGCCACTATACAAAAATCTTTAAGGAAATAATTTTAAAAGATACTTTTCCCCCATCCTACAATT